>NC_089590.1:6489801-6829801 GCF_019320115.1 Miscanthus floridulus
TGTCCTAAAATTGTAGTCGAAGTTTAAAATTCAAATTTTTGATTTTTGATTTTTTTGTCTTCTATATTGTTTTGAATATCAGCGAATTGTTTTTATATATATTTGTGCATATATAGAATAATACAAAATGTTATATACATTTACTTTGTGTTTTTGTGATATAAAAAATACAGAATTAATAATTTAATAAAATGGAAAATAGTTGTAGGGGCGGCTAGATCAGGAACCGCCCCTACAAATGCATTTGTAGGGGCGACTAGATTAGAAACCGCCCCTACAAATCGTCCTAGGTATAAAAGCACGGGCGCTCGGGGGCCAAAATTTTGTAAGTGTTGGGCGCTTTCTTCTTCCTCTCGACGCCGCAAGGCTGCCCAACTTTCTCCCCGGCGCCCTGCCGCTGCCGCCTCCTAGACCTCTCCCAACACTGGCGCCCCCTCTCCGCACCCCCGGGCCATAGCTCGACATCCCTGGGCCGCCACGACGTTGCGCGCCCCATCTCCACGGCGGCTAGGGTTTTAGAGCCCCCGGCCGGCCGACCCATCGCCTCCTCCCCATCTCTGACCTCGAGCTCCGCCTCCTCCCCATCTCCGACCTCGACTTTCTTCTGCCAGATCTGGTTTGCATCTAAAGTAGGATTGAGTGAGTGACCTACCTATTCACAATGCATTTCTTGTGTTCCATGGCTATTTGCCTATTCTTGAATCCTCAGTGACTCATTGTGCTGTTGCTGCTTCCATCGTCGTTGTCTTGTTTCCCAGGATATGGATTTGAGCATCATGAATTAATGGGGAACATCATTTGCAAATTTTACTTGACCAAGGTATGTATGCATAGACCCTTTTCTTTCTACTAGCTAACTGGCATGAGCTCTAATGCTATCTCTGAGGATATATAAAGTTCTATGGTTCAATATAAATTAGTAGATTGTAGCTTGTTACAGTGGTTGCATGTGTTTACTGAATTTTTTTTTGAGGAAAGTGTTTATTGAATTTTGATGGACGAAGTTATGTTGGAGCTTTGGATGTTGACTATGTTGCAACATTTCATTTAAAAGTTCACTTGTTTTACCCAAAACATGGCTAGGAAATTAAGTTATTTGAGCGTAGAAAGACCATTTCATGAGAGAAGCCCATTTGTTAGCATCTGTCGTTGAGTACACAGAATGGATCGACTGCTTTCAAGTACTGTCATCTGAGTCTACCTCTTTCGGTAAAATGAGGTGCCGATTTGTAGAATATACAAGCTTGGTTGGTTTTATTTTCGCTAACTACTGTGTCTTATGAAATTGAGCATAATTCTAGCATGTAACCAAGATTTACAACAATTTGCTCTCCGTGTTAGCTAGTGGAGTACACGGTATTTGCAGACAATGAAACCATTACATGAGAATGCACAATCGTAGTTTGTGTGCAGTTGCAAGTGTATGGAATTGGTTGTCTTAGAATATTAAGAACTGAATTTAAGACCATGCAAGCTAATTTCGTATCAAATAGTTCTATTTTTCTCCATGGGATGCTAGTTTTTTTTATTTCAAGCTAGGCCATTTAATTTATTAAAAATCAGTAGGAAAGGAAGGCTGGCTTCTTGTCATTAGAGACGAAAAAGTACTATTGTATCCATACATGCACTCTTACACTTCATTAATTTTTTTTTTATAAATGTACTCTTAATCACTTTATAAATTTACATTGTCTTATTTTTTTGTCCATGGTAGTATATAAGATGCTGCTTGTTTCACATGCATATCTACAAACCAGCAACATATGATGACCAATAGAACTGTATGTAAAGTAGCATGCATGTAGTTGCATATACCGATATACTTGTGTCTAAAATTTGCCTTTTATTTATTAAGAGGAAGTAGAGAAACATTACACGCTACCCCTACAATGGTAAGCGCCGGGCTTACCAAAGAGGACGAGGACCAAAGAACATAAAAGAAAGAAGAAAACACCAAAAGAAGCTTGTTCATCTTAGTTCTATATATTGCTGTTGTTTTAGCCTATTGACTGAACTGCACTAGTCCACCAAATACATATACAGTTGGAAAAGAATCATAATCCAAAAGATTAAATTTATGATGTGGTATGGCACCAATTCTATATTGAATTGACCATGAATATGTAAGATGAGAGTACATAACTGCTAAAATGTCAAAACAGAAGGGTCTCAATGTAGCTTAGCCTGACCGTGAGTAGCATCATACAAACATTGACTCACAATCCCTTTATATGAGTGGTAAGGAATGTCTTCTATTACTTGAATCACCAACTTGAGTAATGCTCAACTCTAATATACATTTATATTATATTAGTTATTCATAAAATTATCTAGAAACATCATACTAATTCCTCTAATGTCTTTGCTTGTGTCAATAATGGTTGAAGAAGCAATAATAGACTTTACCATTGAGTTTTTGCTTCCTCTTGTGTACTCTTTCCTTTCATTTATTGATTAACGATCAATAAGCTGAAAACTTTGAAAGAATTGGTTGTGTGTGCAGTCTCAGAGGCAGAACTGTTCGCTTTTTCTAAAAAAAATACTAATTACATTGTTATTTCATAGTGCCTCTTGCATGCATGATTGAATATGAACCTGAACCTTCACAAACTAGACTATAAGGTGTAAACCAAATATATGTTCTTTGCACAAAGGGTGGGATTAAGGATGTATCCTAGCTGTACAGAGCAGTAGATCATGGGCTAGGAACCCTAGCTACTAGGATTCTCATTATATGGAAAGGGTAATTTAGGTGAGGAGTAGATCATTAGACTAGTGGTGACAAACTAGCTGTTGCTACATAAGACTCTTATTGGTGCTTCACCCGGTTTCTTAACTTGACCGAACTTTATTAGCCCAATTATTTAGTTAGCGGATGGCTATGTTGTGGCACAGTACGTCAGTCTTCTATAGCTCTATTGCGCAGTCCAATTTAAATTCACTTTGTGGCAAAACTGATGACTGTAATTAATGTAGGTGAGCTGTTTCTTACTACAAACTGATTGTGGTAGGCCGGCCACTATTGCATCATTTCTTGTTTTTTTTTGGGTGGTGCACGGGGGGGGGGGGAGCATCGTTTCTTGGTTTGACCACCAATTAGTGTTGCTCTGAGCTATGGAGCCAGCGACTGTAGTGTTTTATTACATGTAATCCTAAATATCTACCGCTACCAACTTCTCTAGTATAAATCTGCCACTCTGGTGTAGTCCATTATTGCAGATCGCTCACAAAGTGTGGCCACACCATAATACCCTTTGAATGGTCTTGCAAGACACTGCTACAAAGGTACCATGGTGTTGGCAAACGCCAAGAGTAACATATGTAGTACTACCTTGGGTATTGCTGGTGTGCAGCTAGACACAGTTTCTGGTGCCCAATCGCATATTTTAGTTTTTGGCTCACGACGTTGGATGGACCATGCCCCTGACTTTCTATCTGGTGTTGTCTAGAGATATATCCGGCACTATAGGTTAATGGAAATATGGTTCCTATAAAAATCTTACGGTATGTCTTTGATTGGTGAGCTGGTGTGAGCAGTGAGCTATAAGTTATTACATAACAGTGTAAATATATAAATAATGGATTGTTGTGTCTTCCTATCAAGAACCGGCTCCTTAGCATTTTCTTATCTGCTGTAGAACTGCTAAGCAAGTTAGAGAACATTTTGCCCTTTTCTTTTTCCAGTTCATCATTATGAAGTGAACCTTCTATTAAAAACAAAATTTAGGGATGAACTAATAATGGTGATCATCTTGTTTGTGCGGGAGTCAAATAGAAAATTAGGCAAATGGTGTCTGTCTCTCTTCAGAGAATTGATAGTTTGATACTGCCACTTGGTTAGATATGTTAGTAGAAAATTTTTAACGGTGCTAATTAGATGTAAAAGGAAATCACATGGCATGACATTTCTTGATGCCTAGGATTGCCTTGTTGTAAGCACTGAACACTTCATAAAAGATGTTAGACCCAAATCTTTGTGCAAGAATTTTTACTTTTTGCAATTATGGGTGAGCAGCTAAAAAAATATCAAATTAGTATCCATTCTATAGAACATACTGTGCATTTGGTTGTGGTGTGCATACTATTTTGAGATTTCAGTGCTGTATGGACTTTGAACCAACTTGAATTTAGTAGTTGACCAGCTGTCATGATTATGCCAAATAATTAAGGTTATTTATTCAATGATGACAAATTAACACCCTATTCTAAACTGGGGCCGTGTGTGGTTCATCTTTTATTTTCAGATTGAGAAATCATTTTGCAATTATGTTTGATTATGAGTTTTGGTAGTTATTCCATGTAAAATGATTATGCAAACTGGTTGGTTTTGTGTTGTTTTCTACGCTATATTCTTATCTCTATCTAATTTTATAGAAATTTATGGTATGTCTACAGTCATGCTGATCGTCTGGAGCATCACAAGGGTCTTTCATATTTCTTTTCTAACTTGCATACAGTGAACACCAGTTAACTCTATCATAATCTAGCTTTACGATCAACTCTTTCTCTTTTGTTTTGATCTCATCATTAAAAATTTGGAAGCATTAAGGTTCAATTCTCACAGGCGAAGCTATCTGATGTGTCTAGTTCTTTCTTCTTCTCCTTATGAAACTTCCTTCAATCTTATAGATCTATCAGGCAACAGAAAAAAGAAATTATAATGCATATGGGGTAGCTCATATGATGATCGAATGGCCCCCCTACTTATAAGCAGCTATTGTTTTTTTGCCACCTTTCCTATCCTCTATGTTTGGGAAGCAGCTGCTGCTTTTTTTTACACCTTTTCCTCTCTACGTTTGTTAAGCAGCTGTTGCTTTTTTTTGCCAAATCTCCCCTCTCCTCTCCTCTCCTTTGTTTTGTCGATGATGAAATTGTGTAAGTCCATACATTATATGGAATATGAGCTGATGATCAAGAACTTGTGAGTAACTTGGCATCATTATCAGCCGCCCCTACTGTCTTTTTCTATATGCTCACTGTTTTTTATATATGCTCACTATGTTTATGATGCCTTTATGCTCCAAGTTCTTTATCAAATGATGATTGACATGTTTCTGAGGCCTCTACCTCTACTACTACTATTACTACTCATTTTGTGAGTTAGTTTAAACTTGATTGATGGCTATTTTCTTCACTTCCACTAGGAAATGGACCCTTGCTATGTTGTTTTCAACGGGAAGAAACTGGGGATTTACATGTTTTGGCATGAGGCTAAATATGTGCTTGGGTTCAAAAATGCTATACACAAGAAGTACAACAACTATGACCATACACTTAGAGATTTCAATACCTATGTTGGAGCAGCAACTACCTCCCCTAATCTGGTCCCAACTGATTGTGGTGAAAGCGTCCCCCTCAGAGTGGTAAGAGTGGTTCTTGCAAGAATGTGGTGATTATTAGTCTGTTGGTGATGGTGTTTGGACTTTAGATGAGGCTTTCCATGAGCTACCAATGCAACTGCAATACTTAGGCCTGTGATGACACAATTAGATGGTCGATATAGTTGGATAACACAATTGTATGATGATTTAATTATGGTGTCTGAGGCCAATTAGTTTGGATAACACTAATTTATGTTGGCAGCGATATTTTGGTTGCATAAGCAACATTATCTAAGGCTAATACTGATGATGCTTTATAGACCCTCCTCTTCTAGTCCTACTACTTCTACTCTTTTCCTCTCCTGTCCTCTGCTCCTACTTCTCCTACTCCTCTCCTCTCCTGTTTCTCTACTATAACTGTTTTTCTTGACATAAATTTAGGAGAAGATATGGCCGAACTTCCTTCACCGGATCTGCTAAATAATTATGTGTATGATCTGGGCTTCCAACCAGCATTGGGGAGGGCAAACCACCCATATCTAAGCATAGTAAGTAACATGTTTTAAAGACACCTCTATAGATATTTTGTTCTAATATATATAATTCTTAAATGTAGACAATTCATCCTATACCACGGTTCAGAGAGACACTCTCAAATTTTGGGGTTGATTTCCTCAATGTTGATACATTCCCTATAGATGGTCGACTCAAGCAATGTCGAATTGGCTTTTCTATTCTCGCTAGGGCGGGTAACCAACAAGGTATGGTTTTATACATCGATAGAATGAGCAATGGTTAACCTCATAACATTACTGCACAAAAATATGTTGTGCAAGCATGTTTAAGGGTGCTTCAAAATAGTGTGTACAATATTCCTACATACTCCTCCATAAGGATTGCTGCTTTGAATGTGGGCCTCCATCACGATATTGGACTGTTTTGTGCAAAGCTTGCTGAGGACAACATGAATAATGTGGTAAGTCTCATAACTTATATCCAGATTAATTGTTATGTCTATATATATGTATGGTTCTGATAACCATATTTTTCCCAACACTTGTAGATTCAGGAGAACGACGTAACATACGCAAGTTGTAGCTTTGAAGCCATTTTAAACCAGGCCATGTATCACATAGGTCGTTATAAATAGGAATATGGTGGCCCTGTTCTTACTTCAGAGAGAATCCAGGAAAAACTTCTTGTGACTAGCAGTGAAGATTCTCGACCAATGCTGATCGTCGTTAGTAGACCTTGTGAACGATCTTGTGAAGCAAGGGAGAATGCACTAGTAAATACATTGCACTACATAAGTGACATTTTGGCATATGAAATGAATGATCTGAGGTAGAACGTTAGAAAATTCTAGGAAGTTAAATTACTGTTAGTTGTAATAATGAACCAATCTAAATTATTATGGTTTGTAATGAACAAATTTAAATCAGTATGTGTTTGTAATGAAGTAATTTAAATTATTATGGGTTTGTAATGCATATATCTTCTTGTCAATTAGTTGTTGATATAATGTCCTTGTGAATTATATATTATATATATATATATATATATGTATATATGTTCTGGTCATATTTAAATTTTCAATTTTTAATTTTTTTGGTGTGAAAATGTACTGTAGGGGCGGTTCTAGAGTGAACCGCCCCTACAAATAGGAATTAGAAGGGCGGCTGGTGTTACAACCGTCCCTATAAATTAATTTTGTAGAGACGACTAGTGTTACAAACCGCCCCTACAAATACAGTTGTAGGGGCGGTTGGTGACACAAGCCGCCTCTACAAATCGATTTGTAGAGGCAGCTTGGGAATCGCCCCTACAAACCCTTGTAGAGACGGTGTGGTAGGGACGGCTGGCAAAACCGCCTCTACAAACCATCGTGAGCCGCCACTACAAATGCTCACATCTAGAAGAAGGCGATTTTTTTTTTTAAAGAATACCTTGTTGTGGTTTAGAGGATTACACATAATAGAAACAAGGAATGATAAGCACTCAACTCATGATATAAGTGTGTACATGATATATTTTTCTTGAACCGGCTGGTAGAGCTGCCTGTGATTTACTCATCATACAAAGAACCGTTATGCTATGTTTTGCTCAGATTTAAGTCCTAGAACTTCGTTAGAACTCCATGTGCCTCCTTACCCATGTGCATTAGAGCTTCAATATTTTCCCATTTTCCACTAAAAAAAAGAAGATTCAGATAATTAACATGATGATATCCAGCCCCTCCACGTATCGTGCATACAAGGGTGCAGTCTTGCAGCACTTGATTGCGAAATCTTGCTTTCTTTGATGGCAAACAAATACACAGAAATTCAAGATAAAGTTGGGCAGCCAAGGACAGAGACAGGCAAAGCAGTGATTGCAGACCGAGACAGAAAGAAGTGCCTATTGTATAAAACTATGTAGCCCCTGCTCCTATGATTGAAAGATGTATACTACTGCTGGTTGCTCTTCGTCTTCCTCTTCCTTCTTTTAGAAAAGCAAGTATAGCTCTCATTGCTATCTATGGAGCTAGGGCATCACTGGTCAATTCCTCACCATGCTGCTCCCCGTTATTTTAATCCAGGATGTGATGGAGAACAGTGTTTCATAAACAATTTTCCAAGCAAAACCAAGAGAACAGTGCATTTGGAGAAACAATTGTTTGGAAGTGTAGCAATATCCTCCTCCCTTGTTGCTGTGGACCAGTCCAAAGGAGGCTAAGGGAATATGGAGGCTGGTAGTTCAGTGTGGGTTGTGTAGAATCGATCAGCCTTGGCGTGCATGTGGAGTGTTGCTACTCACATGACACCTATGACACCATTTGGAGCATAGTGCCAAGTTTGTCTCTTTGCATATGGTTTTACAAGGGAAAAGTAAAGGCAAGCTTAATCCGAGCACTACAAATTTATAGTGGATCTTGTGGTCCTGTAAGATATGAGATGTGGGTTGTGCATCAACCACTTGCCCAGTATTGAAAGTGTGATATTATGAATCGCATGAGCATAAATAATACGATAACCATGAGTAGTGTAGAAGGTACGTGTCGAGAGTAGTGGATCCATCACGCGGCATTTGCACATATTGCTTGTGGGAAACAACTATGTGATGGTTCAATGTTAACTACCCATCAATCACTCCATATGCACGTAAGGATTGGCATCCCATGGCAAGGAGAATCTTAGATGGCATTGTTGATATTCTTCAATAGTTTCAATTACATTTGGACCATTGGGGGTGGGGGGTATAGCACAACATTAATATCAAGAACTCTTGAGCCATTATCATGATGTACGATCCTATAACATTCGTCGAATAATTCTCGATATCTTGGACAATTTGAGTAGCGCACTACCTCTTGCCAATTTAATAGTCTTTTCCATGATAGGCGCAACATATCTTCATTTCTTCTTGGCTTATTATTGAGATAAAACAATTGTATGAATGAGGTGTCCTTTCTCTTTTGCAAGGAAAATGTTGTTGGAAGATCAGTTGTAATGCACACATAGATGTTTATCTCATATGGTATTCAGAGATATCTTGGAGCAACAACAGAGCATGCATGTGCTGCACATTGGGTGGAGCTATAGCAAAGTCCAGGACGACTTCAAAAGGATACACTCCACATATCCAGAGACTACACACACTTTGTACTTTTCCCTGTAGTCCAGGACGTGTGAACCATCCTTTGCTGCCGCCACATCTTGAGATGGTTGCCCATGTGATGGATGCAACTAGTGTAACTCATTTTCTCACATTTCCCATGCTAAGCTAAACACCTCACGCCATATATTCAATTTTTGCTGATTTATATCCTTATTTGAAGACCCTTAAGGCCCTATTTTAATGCTTGAGTTTTTGCAAAATCATACTGGAAAGAATTGAGCTTCTTAATGTTAAAAAAAATAACTCCCATATCCCAAAGATGCCATAAACTTGTTTTTTGAGCACTGAGGGCCTGTTTGGAACGAAGGAATAGAAAACAGAGGAATGGAGTAAAATACAGGAAAGAGATAGGAATACAATGACAAAACCGAGAAACATAAGAACACATGAATTTCATTGGAGTGGGTGTTTGGAAAACAGGAATTTAAATTGTGGGCCCATTCAACAACTACCCATGGATCAACATTGATCTCTCTTAAATATACTATAGTTTGGGCATCCACTATGGCAAGAACGTGATGAGCTTGCGGCCAGCCACAGATTTGTCTTGGACTTCGTCAAGGAAAAACAAACAAGAGATTGTAGTGGAGTTTTTGTTTCCTCCAAAATGTACAGGTGCAGGAACCTTTCCTATGGAAAGGAACAAGCAATCCTTTGTTCCAAACACTACTACAGGAGTCAAAACTATAGGAAAACTGATTCCTTTACAATTTCTTTCAAAGTCCTACGATCAAACATGCCCTGAGTTCCTTGGGTAGCCATTAGTTCCTACACGTACATACACAGTCTACTTGTGTTGAGCACTGTATGCAAACTATACTTTGTTTGAGTGTGGCCCCGCTCCGCTGCAGCAGGCCCACATTCTGTCAGAGGAATGCATGGCCCAACGGGCGTTTTGGTGGACAGTACCTGACAATGCAGGCGGCAAAGCCTGCTTCACCTTTGAACAGCTGATCAGACGGCTGTGGAAAAAAAATGAAAAATGTTGGGTTCCAAAGGCCAATGAATCAGGTGCTGCGACTCTATTCAAAGTTTCAAACTGAACCAGGTTGTGACTGTAGTAAAGGTGCTCTGCTACAGGTGTAATCGGCCACTACACTGTGACTTGCCCTGCTACAGGTTAAAGACAGGTCTAGCGGCCATTGGAAGTACATCCTCTAATTCCTATAATTTTTTGTAGTGTAGCTCATGAAGAAAAACATCTGCCATGTGCCATGTAAACGTCCTTGAATCTCAGTCATCCGAAAATTCCAATTTGTGCTTGGCATTCTGAGCAATCTCTTATTGCAGTCGTTGATGTCCAACTCCTCTAGCAACTAATTAACACTCTCGATCTAGTCATAAATAATTGATGTTTCAAGGTCATATCAAGCAGTGTAGAACATAAGTATATAATGTACATGCCTATTAATTAAGGTGTTCCTTTCTCAAGACTTATCTTGTACGTCCTCCTCTCTGAAAAGAGTGTCATTCTAACTAGATCGAACAAATGTTTGTTCAGATTCATAGCTAAAATGACACTCTTTTTATTAACAAACATTTGTCTAAAGTTTTTTTTTTGAACGGAGGATATATATACTTTCTCCGTTCATTGTGCTAGCCAAATTAGCTTAACTTGAATCAAGTTTATAGTGAATATTATCTCTAACCAGTAATGGTACTTATTTTGTATTATAAATTTAGTACCCTTTATATAACTTTGGTGAAATTTCTAATTATTTGACTTCCTGAAAAATAATAATTGCATTCTCTCGTAGGGGAGTGAGTACATAACAATCGACGGTCTAGCTTTGACTATTTAAAATGTGAGAAAATGACGACGTAAAGCTGAGCGGGGAGTTAGCACAGCTGAGGGAGACTAAATATCAGAATAAGTGACAGCGTAGGCTTCGAACGAACTGGTAGTTGAGAAGAACATTTGACTTGTGGTCATAGCAAGATTTGTAGGTGTTAGGTAACGTTTATATCCTTATTGCGTACTGTCGTTATTACCCAAGTTTTTCCAATATACACACACACGACAAGTGTATGTTTATGTCATTTTGCATAGTTGTCGTCTTTATTAAAATCCAGACCCCACAGTTGCAACCACCGCCGATACAAAGCATAGTATAAGACTGTCTCTGACCACCGCGACCCAAAATCTAAGATCTATTCATCCTTTGGGTAGCGCTACAGACAAATGGTTCAATATCTATTTTACGTCTGTATATGCAACGACTTGATGACCGACCCAACCTATACTCTGTATTGGCTACTGTGCTCTTGTCTCATAACTCTTTATTCAGATCACCTTTAACAACAGAGTCAACTTATTAGCTCATATAAACTTCAAACGAATAACCTAACATGCTAGTATAGAAAACACATGTAAACATCGACAAATTAAATGAATCATAGAATGATAAGAGCTAGCTTAACATTCTCTCTTCTTTTTAAATAAAATATTCTATAAACTAACTCAAACAACACTGTTGGACGCTATGCCAAAACTGCACCGAGGAGACACTTTCATCAGTGACCTACAGTTAAAACACGTCACTACAACGATCGACCTTGTAGAAGAACATTCGGGGGACCAAAAAAGTCATTTGACAACTTACCATAATTTCATTTGGGGACAATATAATCAATATGGTTATTTTGCGCACAATAAAACTAATTAGATTGTAGCAACTCGACGAAACTGTGCTTATACATGAAACAACAATCTCACAAATTACACGACACTACTGCACACTAGCTAGCTGCTGCACTGATGATCGATCTACTGATCAGTGGCATGCATGTGCCTGCCGTGTAGCATGCATGCCCCCGGCCCAATCGCCTTTATTTGCCCACTTTTTTACATCAGACAAATAAAGCCGGCAGAAGCACTGACTAATCACCCACACTTTGCGATCTCCTTGGACCTTTCAGCGCAGATTACACAGACACATGGCATACCGAAACAATTTACGTACATACAGGCCCCCACGTGTCATTGTTCACAAGCGTTATTGGGCACTTAAGCTAGCACTAATGACAATTAAGCCCCTTGCTTGCTCATCATGCGGTGCGAGTGCAGCTACAGGCAGAAGGGGCTCATGTGAAACGAAGGAAGCGCGTGCGCCACCGGCGGCGGCGGAGGCCCACCGCTGCAGTTGCTCTCGGGAGACGACGACCCAGCCGAGGCCGACGAGAAGGAGTTGTTGGACGCGTCGGCCTTGAGAGGGCTGTGGCGCCCGGGGTTGAACGGCGGGATGTCGGCCGGCGCGGGCGGCGGCGGGTGCCGCCACCGCGGGAGCGGCCCGGCGAGGAGGAGCGTCTGAAGTAGCGGCCCGGCCGACACCACGGCCTCCACCAGGCGGCCTTTCTCTGGAAGCCGACGCGTGAGCGCCATTTCCAGCTCCGAGTCGTCGGCGCAGGCGGCGTCCGGCGCGTTCTCGTTGTTCATGATGGCCGCGGCAGCAGTGGTACAGCCGCCTCCTCCTGCCGACAGGACGCTAGCAGCGTGGACGTGGAGGCTCGGAGTATGTGGCGGCGGTGCCACCACCGCCTGGGCCTGGGCCTGGTGGTGGAGGAGCAGCAGGAGGGAGTGGCAGTGCCGCCGGAGCTCGTCCCGCTCGGCGGCCGCGGACGACACGAGCGCCGCGAGCCGCGCGGCCTCGGACTCCATGCGACGGAGCTCCGCCTGGTGCGCGGCGCGCGAGGCGTGGAGCTCGGCCAGCGCGCGGACCAGCGCCCGCCGGAGCTCCGGCGCCGTCGTCAAGTCCAGCTGCTGCTGGTCGCCACCGCCGGTGTCAGCCTGATGCTCATCGAATGGAGATGGAGCGCTGGGCTGCTGCTGGTAGCCCCATGCGTAGGCGAGCGTGGCGGCGGTGCCTGCCGCTGGGGACTGCAGCAAAGGGTGGCTGCTGCCATGGTCTTCCATATCCCAACTCCCAAGAAGCGTTTAATTTGAGGCTTGGTCTTGTCTTCTTTTTGTTTGTTAATTGGGTTCTGGGGTTTAGCCTTCAGAGAGAGGAGGACATGAATGTTCTGGCAAATTGCATTGTGGGAAGATGACAATGTGAGGTAGAAGAAGACTAGAAGGTGCTTCTGCTGCTGGATGGTCTGGTGTGTGTGATCTTGGTGTCGTGATGGTGGTAGGGTATATATAGGAGATCTTTTTCTGGGTTTCTTATTGTTCTCTTTAACTCTCTTAGGTGGCGCATTTTTTTTTCGAGTTGAAAAAATGTTGTGGGGCCGGTGTGTTGGAATTTCATCATTTTTTTTTCTGTTATCACTAGGATTGGCCTCTGCACATGTATGCGTGGCCTGAGGTGTTTATGTTTCCTATCTTTTTTTTATTGCGCCCATGCCAGAAATTTCACATATTTTCTTTCCAATGGTAAATAGGGATATACACATCAGAGAGTATATCATCATGGCTGGCTTGGCTAATATTCATATCAATAACAAGAAATGGTTATGCATTATGTTAAAAAAGTAAAACAAAATTATCATTATGAGAGAACTACAGCAAGAGCACCCAAATCAAAGCACCTACTTGTGATTAATTTGAGTGTTTCCCCCTACTTTTGTTGCCCCAGGTGACTCAGGTGAGGGGTGGACGGGCGGGTGTTTTGGCACAGCGTGACGCTGGCGGACCAGCTCATCGCGGTGGAGCGGCATCCCGGGCACCACGACTCGCTGTGGTGGTGGAGGAGGAGGCGGTCGCGTGGCCGCCGAGCAGAAGTCCGCGTGGCCGACAAGGTTCGAACGGTGCAGAAGAAGCCCGCTAAGAAGTTAGCGGCGGCCGCGCCCACCAAGCAGATCTTGACGTCGATGAAGCCGGAGTAGATGCAGGATGAGGCGGCGGCGGAGGAGGAGGATGAGCTCGAGTTAAACGGTGTGAATTTTGACTAAATTTATATAAAAAGCTACTAACATTCATGGTACAAAACAAGTATCATAAGATTAGTTATAGAATATATTTTCATAATAAATTCATTTAAAGACATAAATGGTAATATTATTTACTATAAACTTAGTCAAACTTGAGGTAGCTTGACCGGCCACTATTACAGGATTGATTTTGCGTGACGGTGCACTTTAATTAACGGAGGCGGTCACAAAATCCAACCGCCTCGGAAAATACCGGGCGATTAACGGAGGCGGGCATTTTGATTTACGGAGACAGTCACTTTTGCCCGCCTCGTAAAATTGATTTACGGAGGCGGTCAAAAAACGACGGCCTCCTAAAATCGATTTACGGAGGCGGGCATTTTAAGACAACCACCTCCAAAAAATAGTCTATTTTCAGAGGCGGTCCTCTTAAGAAGCCCGCCTCCATAAATCTATTTTCGGAGGCGGTTATTTTATAAGGCCCGCCTCCAAAAATCTGGCACAACCCGCTATCATTTCTAGGCCCAATACCTAGTGGCGACTATATAAACCAAATGAAAACCCTAACTCTAGGCGCCACTCCCTCAGACGCCGCTCTCCCTCTCGCCAACCTCCGGTCCCTCTCTCTCTCTCCACTGCCTCCCTCTCTCTTCGCCACTCTCCCTCCCTCTCGCACAGAAGCGTGACGAGCGCCTCCCTCCCTCCATTTGGTCCCCCTCTCTCTCTCTATCTCCACGGCCTCCCTCCTGCCGGTGTCGGTGGCGCGGGGTCCTTGTGGCTGGGATGCGTGGTGTGCGGTGGCGGCATGCAGCGCACGGTGGCGCGGGGTCTGCGGGGCCAGGCGGCGTGGCGTGCGGTGGCGCGGGTCCTCGAGCGGCATGCGGCGGAGGTAGGTCAGTTATCCCCGTCTCCCTCTCTCGCGCTTCCTCTCTTCATCTCCCTCACTCGTCCCTCTCTCCTCTTTGCAGATTTGCAGCCGACCGGTCCTTCTCCGGCGACGACAGGTCCAGATCCGGCCACAGCGGGGCCAGATCCGGCAACGGCGGGGCTAGATCCGGCGTGGAGGAGGTTGGTCGCGCCCTGATCTGGCGAGGAGGAGGCACGCCCAAATCAGGTGGACGCGGCGGCAGCGGGCTTGATTGGGCTCGCTAGGGTTTTTTATTTTTTAAATCGATTAACGGAGGCGGTCATCTTAATACGACCGCCTCCGTTAATCGATTAGCTGAGGCGGGCAAAGCAACCACCTCCAAAAAGATTGGATTAACCGTGACCATTGATTGGAGGCGGTTGCAATGCCCGCCTCCATTAATCGTTTTTGCCCGCCTCCATTAATCGTTTTTGCCCGCCTCCATAGTGGGCACGGATCCTATAATTGCATTGTTTTGTAGACGGAGGGAGTATATCGGAATAAAGGAAGTGTGTGAAACCATATCCCTCTTGCAGAGAACATCCATTTCTTTTGGTGCCATTTATAGAATAGAAATTGTAAATAGTAGTCATGAATTCTTGCTGACTAGGCATTGGTCAGGAGACCCGCAGCAAAGTCTGAGGGAGATATATTCTACTGTATTGAAGTTGGTGATGAAAGTTACAATTTGACTGTATAGAAATTGTAAATAATAGTCAAGAAATCTAACAGGATGTTTGTTTGCCAATGGAGGAATATACCTTAGGGCATAAATTAAGAGAACCATGAGGGCATGTTTGGTTGCTTGCCCAGGCACCGCAATCCAGACCCTCAATTTTAGTGCCTAACGGTCTGGGTTTGTTGCTCGTTAGGTATTTGCCTGCTGACTCATTCCAAACAAGCCCTCATTGTGTGGTTAGTACATGGCTACTAATTTACACTAGATATATGTTCTGTATAAAAGTTAGGAAGGACATTATATATATATATAT
The DNA here is from genome assembly GCF_019320115.1 of Miscanthus floridulus. Taxonomy (NCBI): domain Eukaryota; kingdom Viridiplantae; phylum Streptophyta; class Magnoliopsida; order Poales; family Poaceae; genus Miscanthus; species Miscanthus floridulus. Next base: position 6,505,548 of record NC_089590.1, read on the forward strand.
ATATATATATATATATATATATATATATATATATATATATATATATATATATATATATATATATATATAGAACTACTATCCTATAGCTGGCTACAGAATAACTTATTCTGTAGCCACTTTGAGTTACGATAATTACTATGTTAATTTACGAGATTTACAGTAACTCCTTACTAAGTGGTTTACTATAACGTTATGGTAAATATTCCCATGTGTTATAGTAACACAACTATCGTAAATATGTATTGACATTATGATAAATTAGTATATAAAATTATGGTAAATAGAGGTGGCTACAGAATAACTTATTTTGTAGCCGGCTATTCAGTAGCCGGCTACAGAATATAGGGAGAGGCTATTCAGTAGCCGGCTACAGAATAAGTTATTCTGTAGCCACCTCCATTTACCATAATTTTATATACTAATTTACTATAATGTCAATATATATTTACTATAGTTGGGTTACTATAACACACGGGGATATTTACCATAACGTTATAGTAAACCACTTAGTAAGGAGTTACTATAATCTCATAAATTAACATAGTAATTATCGTAACTCAAAGTGGCTATAGAATAAGTTATTTTGTAGCCAACTACAGAGTAGTAGTTATATATATATATATATATATATATATATATATATATATATATATATATATATATATATATATATATATATATATATATATATATATATATATATCATGCCATCAAACCCTATCCAGCCAATCATGCATCTTGGTCCTAGGTTCTGTGTCTTCTGTCCCTATGCAAAATATGCACATCTCTAATCATGCATATCGTCAGTGCCCAAGTCCTCTTCATCCCTGCCAAACTTTAGCTTAAATACTGCAGCTAGAAATAGTTATTTTACCTGTGTGGCATGCATCTAGGGAAGGCATCAGAGACCTACTCCTAAGCTGCAAGTGGCTCAAATGTGAAGTGTCTTGCTCTAATAACCTGTAGCAACAAGAACCTGCCTATAAAGAAGCAGGCAGGCATGTCTGTGTATTGATTAGATCTAACATGTATCTGAATATCTCAAGCCGCATATATCACTTTCACAGGTACCAGCTCCATAGACAAAGATGCACCAAATAAACTAAAGCTGCTAGCAAGACCATTTACACACATATAGTATCCCAGATCTCTGACTTGGAGAATGTCGATATGTGCATCTGCATGTGTAAGGGCGCGTTTAGATGCAAAAATTTTTAGGTTTTGGCTACTGTAGCATTTCGTTTTTATTTGGCAATTAGTGTCTAATTATAGACTAATTAGGTTCGAAAGTTTCGTCTCGTGATTTCTCGCCCAACTGTGCAATTAATTTATTTTTTGTCTATATTTAGTACTCTATGCATGTGCTGCAAGATTCGATGTGATAGATACTGCGTAAAAATTTTGGGGAACTAAACATGCCCTAATTGTGAGTTGGTAGACAGCACGGGTGCTTGTCAGGTGGAACTTCAGATGGCCTGTGGGCACATGCATCTTGACATTAAAAGTCATCCTGTCTAACATGGAGAGAGAGGGCCAGATTACATAGCTCCTAGAGCTCTAACACCTTTTTTTTTTTGAGGAATTAGAGCTCTAACACCTTGGAAAATAGGGTGATGGCATTGTTGACAAATCTAGGCCCTTTGTGTTTTAATTTATTCCCTTTGTTTTTAAACAAAAATCACTGTCACATAAATTACTTTATACATGCACTGTCCTTACCCGGGGATGAATTATATATATTATAGGACTCCCCTCGTTTGGTGCTGACCTAGCTAGCTAACTACTCTATAGTATATACCTGTACATGATAAATGGGTCTATAACAACAATGGGCGTTACTAGCGCCCAGGCGTCCGGATAGATACCTGCGGCTACTTGTTTCCCGCGCATAGTGAGCGGACGGCGCGGACCTCGGCTTGCTCTGAGGCCACCAAGCGAGCATCGCGCCCCCACCTAGGGCCACCAGCTCCACGGGAATATGCATGCTCGTCTGGTAGGGTTTCCCTGCCGAGCTCAAACTGCCGCGGCAAGATGGGGGAAGGGAAGGGAGGGGAGGGAGAGGAGAGGAGAGGGCGAGGCGCGCCGTGCGAGGTAGGAGCTGAAGCCCTGCGGCAGGCCGCTGTCTGCCAGCCATCGGCGCCATTGTAACATGTCCAACACCTGATCTACTTTTGAAACATCTAGATGAAACATTTGCAACATACGTCTGAAGACAGATAAAATATTTGAAACATGATTGTAAAACATATGCAATATCTAGATAAAACAATTACAACATATGTGTGAAACATATGCAACATCTAGATAAACACACTTGCAGCTTGAACATACTTACATACAGAATGTGATGATGAGCTGTAAGCGTGTGCTAATATGTAGCCATCATGGACAGAGAGTCAGGAGCTGCAGGCTGTGAGCTCGATCACACTATAGATTGGCATGCATGACGACACGAGACACGAGAGCCAGCGTCAGGTATTCTCAGGTCAGACCTTTCGCAACAGTCATGCAACACTCCAAGAATTGGTTTGGTGCAGTTGACTCTTGGAAGTCCATGTAGCAGCATCTTTTCTTCTTCAAAACAGACTCGCGCAACAAATTTATATATACTCTTGATCGATTTTGTGGTATACGTAGCTGGGACGGTTGTGTACTGTTTCCATTGAAGAAACCAGAGATAACAAAGGGAAAACAGCTGTAAAAACGTAATAACAATGACAACAAATGAAAACAAAAGATACCAAGAATAAAGCTGACAGTAGAAAAATGATGTAGGTTTTCAAGAAAAGGAAAAAGAAAAAGAAATCGATGCAGGTACAAGCCACACCCTAGAGGTTACCAAAAGATTCAGTACTACATAATTGGTGGCATAAGACAAAAAATAACCATCCTTGGCTTTTCCCACAAAAAAGAAGAAGAAATGCCTGTGTAAGTGCATCTAGCCCTTTAGTGGGTTTTGATGAACTAAATGATAACACCATGAAAGGTCTAACAAGTTTGCTAAGTGTGAATAGAAAATTGAGTTTATTGCATACACTTGTGAATTGTGGAACGAGAAGTGTATATAGGTTCAACAAGAAGACAAACTTGATGATATGCCACATAGTATTGTAATGAAGGTCAAATTATATATTGTTGTATTGAAAGATTACGGAAACAATCTAGTTCAAGCAAAACAAAACAATGTAAATCGAATCAATGAAATGACTTTTATGTCGTGGGATATCATAGCATCATATGAAAGCAAACATATTTGGCAAATGGCAAATGAGACATGAGTTGATGATTTTGGATTGGTCTCTATAATGGCTTGCTTTGCATGAACAAAAAGAGTTGGATAGTGGACTAGCTTTGATCAAGGATTGAAGAATGAATCAAGAGTGTATAAGTGAGGAAATGTTAAGCAAAGGTGAAATGACAAAGGAGACAATGTATATGGATATAAGATGTTCTCTACATATTGGTTTGCTTGTATGGATAAAGATTTGAAAAATCACTGAGTATTAGGAGTGTCAAGCCAAAATAAAGAGGATATAAGGAATCGTGAATTGGCTTGACCATATTGATGTTGATTCATATATGTCTTTATGTGAATCAAACTAAAGCTTGATTGGTCTCAACATTTATATCTAGAAGATATTCAAGCAAGGATCATACTATTGAAGAAATGGTTTTTCAATGGATACTTAATATGATGTGACTTGATTATGGCTTGATAAGGTGAAGATAGCAAGAAAATGGCTTCGAGGAACTAAGCGAAGGTGAAGGGCAAGCGATGGCTTGAGGACCGAGGTACCATGGCTAAGGTGAAGAAGAGAGTACTTGCATTGAGTCGAGGAACTAATCAAGCTATGAGAAGTCATATCATGTTGAGGATCAAATCATTAGTGAAAGTGACTTAAAGCCAATCCTTGAGAGCAATTAAGTGTTAGAGAGCAATTAAGAGCAAGCCAATTCTTAAGCACTTATCGGGCTTCGTCAATCTTCGTTGCGCATTTGTTACTCTAAGAGGTGAAGCCTCCTAGATGGCTAGACATCGCCCGACGAGCTCCCATGCTTGTGGTGAACCATGGGATAGTTTATTAATCACCCCATTGATCTAGTGGAAACCTCTCATCTCAAGAGTTCACTCTCTTGACTTGAGAACGAGGATAAGGGTTGCAAAGCCTAAGTCTTAGTGTCTTTCTCAACAACGTGGACATAGGCAAGCCTTGGTGGCGAGCTGAACCACAGGATAAATATTGTGTTTTGTCTCCTTTATGTTTTGAATTGTATTATCCGTGTTCCACTCGATCTACTTGGTTGTGCGTGTTTATGAGTGCATGTACTTAGTGGACCTGCCACTGGACATCTCCATCCACATCTCTAAGTTTGGGTTCTAGGCGTAGCTGCTGTTGAAGCTCTCTGCACAGGCGCGGCAGTGCCGCATTCTCAGCGAGGCAGTGTTGCAGTGTGATAGTGTCGTGCGACGAAGCAGCAGTGCCGCGCACTTTACTAATCCGTTGCAAGTTTTATTTGTTGTTAATTTTCAAAAGTGCCTATTCACCCCCCTCTAGGCGACATCAAGGTCATTTCAACTGGTATCAGAGCTAAGCTCTCAATTTAGGGCTTAACCGCCTTGAGAGACGATGTTGACAAGTGAGGGGGTATCTCTAGAACTTCTACTTTTAGATGGCTCAAATTATGCATCTTGGTCCGCTAGTGTGCTTGATGTTTTTAGGGCCATGGGCCCTCATATTGAGTGGATTGTAGATGTAAGCATTTCACCTCCTAGTGATGATTTGGCCATCTTATCTAAAGAGGATGTGAAATGCTTACAACGCAATGCTCAAGCTACTAATGTATTATTCAGTGCTTTTGAGTGAAGATGTTTTTGATGCCATCATATTTGGAGATGATGAACCACTTGATGATGCTCATATCATTTGGACCACACTCAAAGAAAAATATGACAAGTCTAAATATGATGAGAAGACACTCTCATTGGAGGAACCACTTAAGGAGTGCTCAACTTCACCGACAAATGAAGAGCCTCAAGTGATTCTCCCATAAGGCCTAAGTGATCATGCCACATCCACTTTCTCGCCAACATATGACCTAATGAAAGGCAATGAAATAGTTGGTGAGAACAATATTTTTACATGTGGTACTTCTACTTCCTCTTGTTCTTGTGAGACTAACATTTTGAAGGAAGTAGAAGATTATGATCGGTGGAGGCCAAATAATGAATCCACCTCACCAAGAAGCTCACCTCTCTATGCCACTTCTCATTTGGGTCTCATGGCAAAGAAAGAGAAGAATGTGACAAGTGAGAGTGAGAGTAAAAGTGAGAGTGAGAGTGAAGATGAAAGTGATGATGATGAGTTCAATCAACACTTGGCACGTCTAAGCAAGAAAGACAAGTTGATGGTACTCAAGCTCATAGAGAAAATTCAAGAGCAAGAAGAGTTTCTCATCAATAAGATCAAATGCTTGGAGAAGTTGACCAAAAAGCATAAAAAGCTTAAGTGCTTGTTATGAGGTTTCTCTATTTTAGTAACCCATTTGTCTTCCACACATAAAAGGTTACTAAATAAGAAACTAGTGCTTGTGTTACTAATGCCCTCTTGTGTTGAGCTTATTTATAGAAAATCAAGAAGAAGAGGTTGTGCTTATTTAACTAAATAAATCACAAGCCCATGGTTACTCTTCACCTAAAAAAGATGGGTTGCTAGTGGCCAAAGAGACCAAATTCTCAGTTTTGATAAAATCAAGTTTGAGGTTGAGTTGGATAAGCTATATTGGAAGAATTCACAAGACTACAAGTATCAATAAGAGAACTGAATGGAAATAACAACTTGTGAGTATTCTCAACCAAATTCAGCTCAAGATTGGACAAGAAGAAGAGAAGAATTGAGAATTATCAAATCTGTCTAGAAAATTAAAATTCTGAATTGGTTGCCTTCAAGCATGGATTTGGATGTTCAAATACTGATGAATTGGTCTGAAACTTTGTGAGCATGCTATACACATCTAGTACTTGTTTCTGTACAGTTGGCACGAAGATTGGTTTAGAAGAAAATTAGTTTTGAGTTGAATTATGTCAGCTTCAGCACTGCAGTTTCAGACCTTAGCAGTTTTGGTAGGAAATTAATTTGACTGGACAAATGGAGTCCAAATGAGCTGAAATTTTCATAGCAATTAGAGGATTCATGGGTGCACATCTCAGCCAAATTTCATGCATATTGGACAAGTAATCTGGGAGATATAATTTTTTTGTCCAAGGAAGACAGAATCAGAAAACTCACTGCTTAGAATTGGATTGCATTGAAACAACAAGATTAAGTTGGCTTTTAAGTTGGTCATGAAGAATCAGTAAAAATGAGAAGCATTAGTTTGGTCTAAAGGAGTTGCAATGAAAGAGAATGACTCACACAAGGGTCCAAAAGAGTTGCAATCAAAATTACAAGCAACAATAGGTAGCTGCAACTAGTTGGAACTAGAAGAAATCAGTTGGAGGAGCTGTAGCTGAAATCAATTAGAAGAAATCAGTTGCAGGCTTCTAGAATCTTGACTTAACATGTTGCATACTTTGTTTGGTAGAAAACTTGGGAGAGAAATCCTATATACTGAACTTTTACCTACCTCTTGCCCTCACTTGTCTACCATTATTTCCTCCTTTTGGTGGAGAGATCCTTTTTGGAGATTAATGCCAAAGGGGGAGAAATATTGGGAGAGAGTGTAAGGGAAAGAGATTGATATGAGGATTTAAAGGGGTAAAAGAGAGGCATATAAGATTTTTCAATTTTTATTGTGTGGTGTGTGCAAGGATAGTTTAAATTGATGCTCTTAATAAGGACCATATATGCTAGTGTGTGATGTTCATGCCTTGAATGATGTGTTGTTTATTTTCTCTGACTGCCACTGTGCGGTAGTGCCATGCTCACTCGTAGAAGTGCCGCACATGACAACTTTAGAAACTTCTTGAGTGCATGAACTGCCATGAGCATCGCGTTTATCATGATGATACCTTGCACCCCACGGATGCTAAGATATAGGAGAGTTTCCACACTTTATCTTGAATATGTGCATTTGGCATTTAAGGCCAAAATTTGAATTTATTTTAATGCACACATTTTGGGGGATCTCACTATATCATAGGATTCAAAATCTTATTATTTATCAAATCTCTTGTAAGCTTTAATTGTGTTGTTATCAATCACCAAAAATGGGGAGATTGTAAGTGCATCTAGCCCTTTAGTGGGTTTTGGTGAACTGAATGACAACACCATTAAAGGTCTAACAAGTTTGCTAAGTGTTGAATAGGAAATTGAGTTTATTGCATATACTTGTGGATTTTGGAATGAGAAGTGTATATAGGTTCAACAAGAAGGCAAACTTGATGATATGCCACATAGTATTGTAATGAAGGCCTTGTATATTGTTGTATTGAAAGATTATGGAAACAGTCTAGTTTAAGCAAAAGACAACAATGCAAATGGAATAAATGAAATGTCTTTTATGTTGTGGGATATCATAGCATCATATAAAAGCAAGCATATTTGACAAATGGCAAATGAGACATGAGTTGCTGATTTTAGATTGGTCTCTATAATGGCTTGCTTTGCATGAACAAGAAGAGTTGGATAGCGGACTAGCTTTGATCAAGGATTGAAGAATGAATCAAGAGTGTATAAGTGAGGAAATGTTAAGCAAAGGTGAAATGACAAAGGAGACAATGTATAATGGATATAAGATGTTCTCTACATTGGTTTGCTTATATGGATAAAGATTTGAAAAATCACTTTGCATTGACTTGATCAAGCTTGAAGTATGAAGATAGATATTGAAGTGAGTATTAGGAGTGTCAAGGCAAATTTAAGAGGATATAAGGAATCGTGAATTGGCTTGACCATATTGATGTTGATTCATATATGTCTTTATGTGAATCAAACTAAAGCTTGATTGTTCTCAACATTTATATCTAGAAGATATTCAAGCAAGGATCATACTATTGAAGAAATGGTTTTTCAATGGATGCTTAATATGATGTGACTTGATTATGGCTTGATAAGGTGAAGATAGCAAGGAAAGGGCTTCGAGGAATTAAGCGAAGGTGAAGGGTAAGCGATGGCTTGAGGACCGAGGTACCATGGCTAAGGTGAAGAAGAGAGTACTTGCATTGAGTCGAGGAACTAATCAAGCTATGAGAAGTCATATTATGTTGAGGATCAAATCATTAGTGAAAGTGACTTGAAACCATTGAGGTGAACTCATATATAAGGAAATGGTTCAAGTCACATGCTCAAGGTGTGTTTGCTCGAATAGATGAGATAAAGATGATTGCAACCCCTTATGAAGTGATATTGAGAAGAAATGGCATATGAAGACATTGAAGACTGAAGCGGTTGAAATGGTTATATTCTCTTGATCCTGAGTATAGGTATGCCGAGGGGGATGCAGTACGAATCATAGATAAGTCTCAAGGGCTCAAACTAACCAAACCCAAGTGCTAACATGAGAAAAACACATTAGCACAACACCTGCACTTGTTGATTTTAGGGCTTGTTCTTGGCTGGGTTGGATAGCCCTCAAAACAAGTTTTCCAGAAAGTCCAAGATCACTGAAAATGGAGTTTGGAGTAAAAGGTTATGGCGTTTTCAGTGATGTGACATGTGCTGTTTCTGGGAGCTACAGTAGTGCCGTGAATTTTCAAAGCAACGCCACGCCGCGGTAGTGCCGCGGGTCGGCGCAGCAGTGCCACACCTATATAGGTCATAACGGCTAGTTTTTGAACTGCAACGGCTAACTTGTGTGGGGTGGCTATAAATACCCATCCCACGCCTCCTGTTGTTGCTGCTGATGCTCTAACCATTCCAAACCCTTCCTAAGCCATTTGTGAGCTCTCTCTAACCCCTCTCTTTGTGAGAGTGAGTGATTAGTGATTGATTAAGTGTTAGAGAGCAATTAAGAGCAAGCCAATTCTTGAGCACTTGTCGGGCTTCGTCAATCTTCGTTGCGCATTTGTTACTCTTGGAGGTGAAGCCTCCTAGACGACTAGGCGTCGCCCGGTGAGCTCCTGTGCTTGTGGTGAACCGTGGGATAGTTTATTAATCACCCCATTGATCTAGTGGAAACTCTTATTCTCAAGAGTTCACTCTCTTAACTTGAAAACGAGGATAAGGGTTGTAAAGCCTAAGTCTTAGTGGCTTCCTCAACAACGTGGACATAGACAAGCCTCGGTGGCGAGCTGAACCACGGGATAAATCTTGTGTCTTGTCTCCTTTATGTTTTGAATTGTATTATCCGTGTTCCCCTCGATCTACTTGGTTGTGCGTGTTTATGAGTGCAGGTACTTAGTGGACTTGCCACTAGACATCTCCATGCACATCTCCAAGTTTGGGTTCTAGGTGTAGCTGCTGTTGAAGCTCTCTGCGTAGGTGCGGCAGTGCCGCATTCTCAGCGAGGCAGTGCTGCAGTGCGGCAGTGCCGCGCGACGAAGCAGCAGTGCCCTGCACTCTACTAATCCGCTGTAAGTTTTATTTGTTGTTAATTTTCAAAAGCGCCTATTCATCCCTTTCTAGGTGACATCAAAATCCTTTCAGTCTGTCTTAAATGAAAAGGTAGCCTTGCACATGATCATTATAATGAACAAAATTCTGTACATAATTATTAGTTCACCAAAAAAAAATCTAATGAGCTGCATTCCCCTGACCATTGAACTGATATATATGATGGTGGCATAATTAGGCTAATATTTATCCCAGATTGTCATTTTGAAGAGGGTTAATAAGCGCAGTGCATCTGCAACCCAGTCACTAGGTAGATACTCGTAGGGGTCCTGTAAATTCGAGAACATCAATTATCTTCTATAACTAAATAGGAGATCTCCGTTAGCCTATTTTCCTACCATCTCCTTAAGCCACGTCACCCACACCCACCCATCGTCGTTCCTTCTCGCGCACTAACCATCAGCCATACAAATTATTGCGTCAATCGATTCAACTACCACAATGCATCACCAATTCCTCGATCACAACAAATAAATGCACCTAAAAGGAACAACCACTCCAAATGTGCGCATGCAGAAGAAAACAAACAGTGGCCGCCTCCGCTACAGTCATGTTTAAATAACTCCGCTCCGGCCATGTCCTGCCCTGCTCGGCAGCGCTGCACCACCTCTGCCTGGCTTCTCCTAGCTCAGCCATCGCGCCGTCCCCGACAGGATACTGCACTCCACCTTAGCTGTCCCGTGGCTCGTGCGTCGTGCCTAGGATCACCCCGCTACGGAAGGAGAAGATGGACGTCCGGGACTCAACATCACCTCCGCCGGGCTCCGTCCCGCTTGGTGGTGCCTGCAGAGCTTCGCCGCGACGGCTTGCTCACCGTGCCTGCCCTCTCTCACTGGCGGCGTCCCTAGCCCTGACGACCATTCACCTATGGTCTGATCTCTGTGTCGGGGCCGCGCGAGGGATGTGGAGATGTGCGGCGCGGCGCCCACGCTGTCGGCAGTGACAACCACCCATGCACGCGACGAGGGTGACGTCTGGAACTCGAAGGGAAAGAATGGAGGAAAGAGATCTGAGTGGAGCTCCCATGTGGAACGGCCGTTACGCGCTGGAGTCTGAACTTCGAAGGATACGAGAGGGGAAGATCCGAATGAGTGGGTGAGAGTCCATCTACGCGTAGGGCTGGACAAAATACTCACGGCTTGCCAACTCGCTCGACTCGTGGCCGGCTCAGCTCGGCTCGACTTGGCTCGTTTTAGCTTTTTCACGAAATGATCTGAAAGTCTAGCTCACTATTTTAACGAGCCGACTCGAGTCAGCTCACGAGCTGAAACGAGCTGAGGCCTATTAGCCCACGACCATGAATCTAGAAGATGATGATGCTGACCTAGAAGTGTACATCTATTCTATTGATATGTAATCCTTATTTTCAGTTGTTTCATATAAATTTTAATTTTATAATTGTTGTGGTACTTAAATGTTGATTTTATGGATTGTTTTCCAAGGAGAAGATGATGATGTTAACATTGAATCTATGGACTTTTCTAAGTTTGTGGTGGCAAGCAACTAGTTGGTATGCTGGAACTACATGATCATGGATGGACTAGCTATGTTGCATGGTTGATACTTTTGATGAACCTAATATATATTAATCATGTATGGTTGCATAATGATGGACGTCACCTTCTAAAATTAATGTAGCATAAATATTATAAATATGTGTGTCCTATTTTTTTTATAGTAGCTCATGAGCTAAACGAGCCCGCTCGATCTTAATAACGAGCCGAGCTGAGCTGTCCCTCTAGCTCGTAATATTAAAAAGCCAAGCCAAAGTGGCTCGTGGGCTGATGATGGCCTCACTTCGTGAGGTATTGCTGCTGATTTTTTCCCTCATTTTTCTGACAGGGGCAGAAATGTTTTCCCTTTTACAAGATATGGAGGATGTTTTTGAAAACAGAACTTCTGGTGGGTCACCCAACTGATACCCTATCAGTTATATCTATTTATGTGTGCACTTTTTTTTAACAAAATTTAAACTACAAGTACGGTCTCCAAACCGAGACGGTACATGAGAAACAGCACTACTGCAGAATGTGCATATACGTGTATTTTCTTTATGAAGATATGGATTTGATTGATAGGCATTTTGTTAGGTTTTACTGAAGATGGATCATTGTTTTCCATTTATAGTTTGAGCTAAAATCATGAAGAAACAAAATAATATTCCTCTATTTGTGATCATGTGTAATGGCACAAAATCCCCGCAGCAATGCACGGGGTATGATCTAGTTTAATAGACCATCGAGTCCAATTAAGATATGAACATAATTAAACTTTGGATGTGCCATGTGTGACTATGAGGATGCTAATTTACGAAAAGAAATCATTATCTTTTGTCGTATACCATGTCCAGCTAGCTCATCTCGGCTGGCCTATTTGCTCCCCCTGTCTTGTCCAGAAATAAAGTCAAGAAACTAAAGTGAGCCCCCATTTTCCATGCTATGATTGCTATCTAGGTAGCTTGTACACATATACGAGGCTATAGACCACGTATTCCATGTTTCAGTAGTATTTGAGGATGACCTCTCTTAGATTCCCACTATATGTCCTACTTCAAGAGAGGGAGTATTTATGTACATGAATGCAAGATATAGTTATCTCTTTGACCTTTTGGTGTATTGGACATATGCTAGTCATTTTCCACTATTAAATTAGGATGTAAACGTCGAGTAGTATATACTCCTTTTAATTAAAAATAATCCTTTTATCCAAAAGAAAATACGTACAATTCTAGCACATTCTAAGTTAAAGTATATTGACTAACTATAAATAAAAATATTAATATTTATAATATCAAATAAGTATAGTTGGATCACTACTGTAGAAATAATTTTAGGAGGTAGACTCTCTGATTAAAGGAGATGGGCATACCTAAGGAGTCAGGGGCCATTTAGAAAACTGCTTGCCTCTAAAAATCATAGATTCACGGAGGTGGTTGCCTTAGGTCGATGCCTGTCTCTGTCAATCGATATTCAGAGGCAGGTTGCGTCTGTCTCCGGAAATTGATTTATAGAGACAATCATTTTCAGGTGCTCGTCTCTAGAAATGGTTGCATCTAAAAATAGTTCATAACTTTTCCATATGAATTCGGATAAAGAAAAACTTTGTATCAAAATATAGCTCTGGACGCGATCTCCAACTTAGTTGAAACATTTTTTATTTGAAACTGTTTAGAGTTCTATATTATTTGAAGTTTATAGATTTTGAAATTTAAAAATTTCGAACAACCAGGGATGTTGATATTGTCTATCCCAAAGTTGTAGTTCTCAATACAATCTACAACTTTGTAGTTGGAAATTTTTTTATTTAAAGTCGTTTGGAGTTCCAAATATGTGTCATAAGTTCATATATTTTGAAATTCAAAATTTAGAATTCTTAAATGACCTTGAATGTTTACACCGTTAGTACCAAAGTTGTAGTAGCTGATCTGATCTACATTTTTTTCTATTGATAAGTTTTTTATTTGAAGTTATTTAGTGTCTTAGATATTTGTTTAAATTCACATTTTTTAGATTTAAATTTTTGAATTTTTTGAACTACTCAGATGGAGACACACTCTATACCAAAGTTTTAGTGTTTGACAAGATTTAGAACTTTGTACTTCACCATCTCTAAAAATCACTATTAACAGAGACAGACATTTTGTAGTTGAAACGTATTTGATTTGAAACTGTTTAGATCTCTATATTATTTTAAGTTTATAGAGTTTGAAATTTAAAAATTTTGAACAACTGTGGATGTTGACATTGTCTATCCAAAAGTTGTAGTTCTCAATGCAATTTACAACTTTGTAGTTGAAAAGTTTTTTATTTAAAGTCGTTTATTAGAGTTCCAAATATGTGTCATAAGTTCATATATTTTGAAATTCAAAATTTAGAATTTGGACATGACCTTGAATGTTCACACGGTTAGTACCAAAGTTGTAGTAGCTAATCTAATCTACATTTTTTCTATCGATAAATTTTTTATTTGAAGTTATTTAGTATCTTAGATATTTGTTTAAATTCACATTTTTGAGATTTAAATTTTTGAATTTTTCAAACTATATCAAATGGAGACACACTCTATACCAAAGTTTTAGTGTTTGACAAGATTTAGATCTTTGTAGTTCACCGTCTCTAAAAATCGCTATTAATAGAGACAAACATTTTGTAGTAGAAACATTTTTTGATTTGAAACTGTTTAGAGTTCTATATTATTTTAAGTTTATAGATTTTGAAATTTAAAAATCTTGAACAACCACGGATGTTGACATTGTCTATCCTAAAGTTATAGTTCTCTGAAAGCATCTAGGCTTCTAGTTGGGTTTCGATGATTAATGACAATACAAGATTACTATGACTAATGTATGTTTTGCAGATGCAATTAAGTTAGGTCATAGTAATGGAGATCGATTGGGCAATCAAGGTGGTCATGCCCCTACGATGGAAATCGTTTCGGTTTTCAAAGGATGGACGACAAGGTTAAGGATGACTAGTTCTAAGTGTCAATTAGAGTTGGAGAGACACTTAGTGTAGTTTAGGACTTTGTTTTTCCTTTGGTCATACTATTAAAGGGGGTATGGATGGGTAGCTTGACCTAGTTGAGTCTAGTGAGTTAGGTGTGGTGCACACTTGTTAAAACTAGCTCTAGGTAGCTCCTATGAATGCCTAAGATCCTTTGGAGCAAACTTCATTAACATATGATTGAGAGTTAGAAGTGAATGGAGGGTCAAATGCTGACCGGATGTTGGCCCCGGTGCGACCGGACGCTGGCCGTAGGGTCCGGTCAATTCATTTGTTCAGCAGTCTGCGTTCAGTGCGACCAGACGCTGGAGAGGTCAAGTGACCGGACCCTGAAAGGCAGCGTCCGGTCGACTCCAGTAAGGTTCCAGAGAAGGGAATCTGCGACCGGACGCGTCCGGTCAGTACTGACCGGACCCTGAGGGTTCAGCGTCCGATCAAGTCCAGTAAGGTTCCAGTAAGGGTTTTATGTGACCGAACGCGTTCGGTCAGTGCTTACCAGACCCTGCCAGCGTCCGGTCAACTCATTTTTACTAGGTCATGGGTTGAACTGACCGGAGCGTCCGGTCAACACGACCGGAGCGTCCGGTCACCCCGCAGAAGCTCATAACGGTTCATTTTTCAGGCTGCCTTATAAATAGAAGCTCCACTTGTGTGTGGAGTCATTTTTGCTCATTCCAATAGCTGAGAAACATGTTTGTGAGTGCCAAGAAGAGCAAGGTCCTAGTGAGGTGATTGAGATTTGAGAATCCAAGAGAGTAGCCTCATTAGTGAATCAAGAGTAGCCAAGTGTGCATCCATCTTCTCATTAGGCTTCACATGGTCAAGTGAGAGTTCGTGCTTGTTACTCTTGGTGATCGCCATCACCTAGACGGTTTAGTGGTGATTGGGAGCTTAGTGATCACCCGGCGGAGCTTGTGGGTGACCCAACTCAAGTTGTGAGCGGCTTTGGGTGATTTGCCATGACGGAGTGTCAAAGAATCAACCCATAGAGAGCACTTAATCCTTGCGCGGATCAAGGGGGAGCTACACCCTTGCGCGGGTGCTCCAACGAGGACTAGTGGGGAGTGGCGACTCTCCGATACCTCAGCAAAACATCACCGCGTTCATCTCTATCTTTACTTTGAGCATTTACTTTGAGTATTTACTTTGAGCAATTCAATACTTGTCTTTACGTTCATAGAATTGCTATGCTAGAGTAAGTTTGGAACATAGGTTGCAAGTCCTTTGTGCGTTAGTTTGATAGAAACACTTTTCTAGGCACAAGGGGTTAATTGGGCTATCCGTAGGATTTGATTATTGCAAGAAAATTTAGAATTAGCCCAATTCACCCCCCTCTTGGGCATCTTGATCCTTTCAATTGGTATCAGAGCCTCATGCTCACATTTTTAAGCCTAACCGCTTAGAGCAAGATGTCTCACGGGGATGGACCTCCTCCTATCTTTGAGGGAGATGACTTTCCATATTGGAAAATTTGCATGGAGGCGTACTTAGAAGCTCTAGACATTGGTATTCTTAGAGCCGCCTCACAAGGCTTACCAAAACCTTAGGATGCTACAAACCTACAAGGTGATGAGGTTAACTATGAAAAATGGAATGCAAAGGCTCGAAACACCATCTTTAGAGGCCTTTGCAAAGATATGTTTAACCGTGTAAGGAACCACAAAGACGCCCATGCACTATGGTCGGATGTTTGTGCGCTCCATGAGGGAACCAAGAGTGAGCGTGAGGAACGCTATCATCTTATGATTAAAAAGCTAAATTCATTTGAAATGCTTTCCAAAGAAAGTGCTAATGAGATGTATTCTCGTTTAAATGTTCTTGTAGAGGAAGTCAATGGGCTTGGACTTACTCAAATGTCACCATCCGATGTTGTGAGAAAGATCTTGAGTGTCCTCCCCATTGACAAATATGGGCATATTGTGACCGTGCTACATCAAGATGATCTTTCCACCGCTACACCGACACAAATCTTGGGAAAGATCAATGCTCATGAGATGTACATGCACATCACGCCACAAGATGGCTCATCCTCTACAAAGAAGAAAGAGAAGGACTTAGCATTCAAAGCTAGCCAAGATAAGGGCAAAGCAAGACTTGAGTATGAGAGCTCAAGTGATGAAGATGATGAAGAAAGCCTTGCTCTCATGGTGAAGAAGACCGCCAAGATGCTAAAGAAGCTAAACAAGAGTGGCATCAAGTTTGATGGCAAGAAGAAGAAGTTCTTCACTAGCTCAAGAAGAAAGCCAATCTCCGAGATGGATTGCTACAATTGTGGCGAACTTGGCCATCTAGCTCATCAATGCACAAAGCCCAAGAAAGACAAGTTCAAGAACAAGAACAAGGGCAAGAAAGATGACTCAAGCAATGAAGGTGAAGATGAGAAGAAAAAGAACAAGCCATACAAGAAGAGAGATGGCAAGAAGAGGGACTTCCACAACAAGAAGAAGAGTGGAAAGGCCTACATTATCGGTGATTGGCTTATGGACATTGATTCATCAAGTGGATCATCCGATGATGATAGTGACAATGAAAAGGTGGCCGCCATTGCTATTGATCTTGCATCTTCACCGCCACCATCGCCATCATCCTCTACATACCTATGCCTTATGGCCAAGGGTGAACGCAAGGTAACTAAGAGTGATGATAGTAGTGATGATGAGCATGCTAGTGATGATGATAGCGATAGCGATGATGATGATTCACCTACATATGATGATCTTGTCAAAATATTAAGAAAATACACTAAGATCATTAGAAAGAGTAGAGCTACCAATGAAAAGCTTGATGCTAAAAATGATTCACTCTTAGCTAAGTGTGATACATTGGAAAAGGCTAATGATGAGCTTAGAGAAACTAATGATGCTATATCATCCAAACTCAAGGAGCTCAAATCTTCCAAGAAAGAGCTTAAAGATAAACATGATAAACTTGAGTGGGTGCACAATGAACTCATCACTAGCCACAACAAGCTAAAAGATGAATACACTACTCTTAAGATTAATCATAATACTCTTGTTATTGCTTAAGAATTTTTACCAAATGAGCCACATGATGCTACTAACCATGTTGTCAAGATTGATATAGCTACTTCATATGATGATTTAATTGATGAGAGCATTGAGCATGGATCTAGTAGCAAAGGCAAGCAAGTGGTTGAGTGCAATGACTATGATGAGTATGTCAAGCTCAAGAGTGATAATGAGAAGCTCATGAAAGATCTTGAAGAGATGAAAAGCCAAAACATCATTATGCTAGAAACTCTTGATCATGACAAAGAGTTGATCCTTGAGAATGAAAAACTCAAAGAAGAAAATAAGAAGCTCAAGGAAGAAAAGAAAGATGATGCTCTAAAAGAAGAAAATAAGAAGCTTAAGTTGGAGAAAGAGCATCTCAAGATTGGATTGAGCAAGTTTGCTAGAGGCAAGCATCTCCAAAGTAAGCTACTCATGAACACTATTATGAAGATGGATAGAAGTGGCATTGGATATGTGGCAAGTGTAGAGAAGAAGAAGGCTCAAGCTCAACAACAACAATCAAAGCCAAAGCCAAAGCCAAAGAGATGTTTTGAGTGTGGATAAGAAGGCCACTTTGCTCATGAGTGTCAAACTCCACCACCACAACCCTTGCCCAAGCATGCTAGACCCTTTGCTTTTAATGCTCACTACATGCTTAGAAAAGATTCTAGTGGAAAGATGAAAGTCATGTTCTTAGGACCCCCAACAAGAGTAGGCCTAAGAAGATTTGGGTGGCTAAGTCACTTGTTGAGAAGGTGAAGGGCCCTCAACAAGTTTGGATTCCTAAAGTTTGAATCTCATGTGTGTAGGTGAACTACAAGACCAGTGGAAGTTATTAGGTTATTGATAGTGGTTGCACTCAACATATGACCGGTGATCCTCGTATGTTCACCTCACTAGATGAAGAGGTAGATGGACAAGAGAAAATAACTTTTGGAGATAACTCAAAGGGCAAGGTTAAAGGATTGGGCAAAGTGGCAATATCAAATGATCATTCCATCTCCAATGTGCTCTATGTTGCTTCATTGAGCTTCAACTTGCTATCCGTTGGGCAATTGTGTGATCTTGGCTTCCAATGCTTGTTCACCGAGAAAGAGGTTATTGTATCCAAGGTAGATGACAATCAAGTGATATTCAATGGATTTATATACAATAACTTATATCTAGTGGACTTCACCTTCGAAGATGCAAATTTGAAGACTTGTCTATTCACCAAAACAACACTTGGGTGGCTATGGCATAGAAGACTTGCTCATGTTGGGATGAGATCACTCAAGAAGCTTATGAAGAATGATTTGGTGAGAGGGTTGAAGGATGTGAAGTTTGAAAAGGATAAGCTTTGTAGTGCATGTTAAGCCGGCAAGCAAGTTGTAAACACTCATCCAACCAAAGCTTTCATGTTAACCACAAGAGTGCTAGAACTCCTACACATGGATTTATTTGGACCAACAACATACAAGAGTTTGGGAGAAAATCTCTATTGTCTTGTGATTGTGGATGACTATTCAAGGTATACATGGGTGTTCTTCCTTCATGACAAATCTGAAGTTGCATCTTGCTTCAAGAAGTTTGCCAAGAGAGCTCAAAATGAATTTGAAGTGAAGCTCAAGAAGATTAGAAGTGACAATAGGAAAGAATTTGGCAACACAAACATTGAAGCCTATTGTGATGAAGTTGGGATCAAGCATGAAGTATCCGCAACCTATACTCCTCAACAAAATGGTGTAGTTGAGAGGAAGAACTGGACTTTGATCACTCTCGCAAGGACAATGCTAGATGAGTACAACACCCCCGAAGCTCTATGGGTGGAAGCAATCAACACCACATGCTATGCATCAAACCGCATATTCCTTCAAAAGTTCCTTGGCAAGACACCTTATGAGTTGCTCAATGGGAAGAAGCCGGACGTCTCCTTCTTTAGGGTGTTTGGTTGCAAATGCTACATCTATAAGAAGCGGCAACACCTAGGGAAGTTCCAAAGGCATTGTGATATTGGTTTTCTTGTTGGTTACTCATTGAAGTCCAAAGCATATAGAGTATTTAATCATGCCACCGACTTGGTTGAAGAAACATATGATGTGGAATTTGATGAATCTAATGGCTCCTAAGGAGCACATGAGAATCTTGATGATGTAGGTGATGAACCATTGAGGGAGTCTATGAAGAATATTCCGGTGGGAGACATCAAGCCAAAAGATGATGAAGATGATGTACAAGTCATTAACCAACCCTCTTCATCAAGTGTGCCACAAGATGGTGAAAAAGATGGGAGAGTAGAAAATGAAGATACTCATATCTCCCATGAGCAAATGGTGGTACAAGCACAAGATGTTGATGCTCCATAACCTCCTCCCCAAGTGGTCAATAGAAGAAATACACCTCTCCTACAAGATCATCCACAAGATCTCATCATAGGGAGTCCATCAAAGGGAGTAATGACTTGATCTCAAAAACTTACTTCATTTATTGCTCATCACTCTTTTGTCTCTTGCTATGAGCCTAACAAGGTAGAAGAAGCTCTTAAAGATCCAGATTGGATAAATGCCATGCATGAAGAGTTAAACAACTTTACTCGCAATGAAGTTTGGACTCTTGAAGAGCGACCAAAAGGTGCAAGAGTCATTGGAACAAAGTGGGTGTTCCGCAACAAGCAAGATGATCAAGGTGTTGTTGTGAGGAACAAGGCAAGACTAGTTGCAAAGGGGTTCTCTCAAGTTGAAGGTTTGGATTTTGGAGAGACCTTTGCATCGGTTACAAGATTAGAAGCCATCCGTATCCTTCTTGCATATGCATCACATCATGAAATGAAACTATATCAAATGGATGTGAAAGTGCATTTTTAAATGGCTTTATTAATGAATTAGTCTATGTTGATCAACCTCCCGGGTTTGAAGACCCTAAATATCCTAATCATGTTTATAGGTTGTCCAAGGCATTATATGGGCTTAAGCAAGCCCCAAGAGCTTGGTATGAGCGCCTTCAGGACTTCCTCATTGAGAAGGGCTTCACCATTGGGAAGGTCGACACTACACTATTCACCAAGAAGCTTGATGGGCATATCTTCATTTGTCAAGTATATGTTGATGGTATCATCTTTGGATCATCAAATGAAGACTCATGCAAAGAATTTGGTAAATTGATGTCGAAGGAGTTCGAGATGTCCATGATTGATGAGCTTACATTCTTTCTTGGTTTTTAAGTCAAGCAAATGAAAGAAGGCATCTTCATCTCTCAAGAGAAATACACAAAAGATCTTCTCAAGAGATTCAAGATGGATGAATGTAAGCCAATCAAGACACCAATGCTACCAATGGACATCTCGACCTAGATGAGGGAGGTAACTCAGTTGATCAAACTCTCTACCGTTCTATGATTAGTAGCTTGTTATATTTAACCACATCTAGGCCCGACATCATGTTTAGTGTGTGTATGTGTGCTAGATTTCAAGCTAGTCCTAAGGAAACACATTTAATTACCGTAAAAAGAATCCTTAGGTATCTTAAGCACACACCAAGCATTGGCCCTTAGTATCCCAAAGGAGCTATATTTGAATTAATTGGCTATTCTGATTCGGATTACGCCGGATGCAAAGTTGATAGAAAAAGCACATCCGAAGGGTGCCATTTGCTTGATAGATCACTTGTGTCTTGGTCCTCCAAGAAACAAAATAGTGTGGCTTTGTCCACCGCTGAAGCGGAATACATTGCCACGGGTGCTTGTTGTGCACAAATTTTATACATGAAATAAACTTTGCTAGACTATGGTGTAGTTCTAGAAAAAGTACCTTTTTTGTGCGACAATGAAAGTACGGTAAAACTTGCAAATAATCCGGTTTAACACTCTCGCACCAAGCACATAGATATCCGCCATCACTTTCTAAGAGATCATGTTGCTAAAAATGATATATCACTAGAAGGTGTAAGAACCGAAGATCAATTAGTGGATATCTTCACTAAACCGCTAGATGAGGCTACATTTTGTAAATTGCGGAATGAGCTCAATGTGCCTGATTTTAGTAACTTTACTAAAAATTGAGCTTGTGTTGTCCCTTGCATTCATTGTAACATACAACATGTTTAATTTTTGGCAATGCATATAGGGCTTGTCTAACATGGTTAAGATAACCACCGAAAAGCGTGTGAAGAAGCTTAACCTTGGATCAAACTTGACAAGAAACTAGATTTACTTACAAGTATTGCATATGCATGAATGTTGTTTTGTCGTTTTGTTCCATTTGCCCTCTTATTGCCTATTTTCTTAAAAAGAATAATAGCCTAAGGCAAAATATTTTAAAAAATATGAGGGTTTGAGAGATGACACTCACATGAGTCCCAATTGGTGTTTATTTGGATCTTATTCAAGTTGGGACTTGATCGGGAACAGGCAGCGCGAAGGGACTTTGAAGATTTGCTAGAAAAGGTGCACCGGACGCTGCACCGGACGCTGCTATACAGCGTCCAATCAGTTCACATGAAGTAAACTGCTGGTGAAGGAGTGACCGGACGCTGCGTTTGTGCGTCCGGTTAGGAAGGGATCTAGCGTCTGATCGATTGAAGGAAGAACAGGCTGTACTGACCGTGTAACACCTCGAGTGTTAGCCTTGCATAACTTGACTTGCATAACATGAGCATGATCATCAAGCATTCATAAATAAGCATTTACCATTGAAACATTGGATTGAAACATCTGCAACGTTTGCTTGTTATCGCATGTTTCTTAAACATATGCAACTTTTCTCGTATTTCATGTCTCCATGTATCTATGCATATGATCATGAGTGGACACATGTACTTGGTGGATGGGAGTCACACAAACATGTAGCAATACCTAGGTTAGCAAATAGGACTTTGTTAATGGTCACATTTCATGAACCAACACTTAAGTTCATGTGATTACACTAGCTAGCCTTATGAGTGACTACTACATGAAATGATTGAATGACCTTGCAAATTGCTTAAACATGTTTAGAGTATCATTATGAACAACTTTGATATTCATGGTTAGGGGTAAATAGGTCATTAAGCCATGCTTTGATGTGTATCATCATTTAAAAGTGACATGTTTGACCAAATTTGAACTAGGTGTTAGAGACCTTGCATGGAGGAGATCACTAAAGCAAAGTTGTAGTATTTGACATAAGGAACAACTTTTATTTTTGGGTCATTGACTGATTTAGCTCCCTAACATGCTTGAATTGAGATCACAAGAATTAGCAAAACCAACTTTTCAACACTCAACAAAATTTCTTTAAGTCTTGTTCACTTACAGACTGACAGCCGATCTTTGGGATGATCTAACTCGAGATTGGTTGAGAGTTTGGGCGTGAGTTCTAAACAAGAATTGGAGATGGTACTTAGGGCTACAATTTTTGTTTACGAGTCATTCACTGAATCACCTTGTATCGATGGCTATTCCAACTCGAAGTCACGTCGTCAGGCTCGGTTTGCGCCATTGACCGACTGAATTGGTTGATTCAGTGGCCGACCGCCATCAGGCGCTGGCCATTGCATGGCGCAGGAATTGGCTGTGTGTCGCCGGTGTTCTGCCCAGCGTGGCAGTGACGAGCCAGAGCGCCGCTTTAGCACCCCCCGCACTCGCCCGCTCCCTCCCGTGCTCACCATTTTCATTTCCTCGGCCCCATTTCCTCGCCGCAGCCATAGCCATGCCAAGCCTCACTGAGCTACCCATTCATCACCACAGCAGCACCACCGTCACCCCAGCAACTCCTGGCATCCCCCATTGCCCGCTGTTCCAGCTTGGTAAGCCACCGTAGCGCGCAACACCTCGCTAGAGCTCCACCGCTAGCCCCGTCACCGTGGCCATGTCGCCTCCGTCCACCATTGGCTGTGATAGCTTGTGGTATAGGATCGCCGTGGTCTAGAGATACTCGTCTAAGCCTTAGTTGGAGCCGCCGAGGTTGCCACCGACATACCGCCGTCGTTCTGCCTCATCGAGCCGCCATGGCCGCCGCCGTCATCACTAACGTCGATGATAGGGCCGGGCAAGTAGTGCAAACGATGCGCCTCGTCGAGTAGATGATACCATGAAGACCTCACCGCCGATGAACTCGCCGTCGACGAGCCGTGGCCGCGCAAGCTTGCGCAAGCACCGCTACTCTGTTTCGTGTCGCTGACGCGTGGGTCCAACTGACGCGTGGGTCCCTGCTGTCAGCGACCCTTTACTCTAAAGCTAGTTCAAATATTCTAGATTTGAGTGTGTTTTGTAATTTTTAGATCTCTAGTTTGGTAGCTTCAAAATTTGTGAAATAAATTTGGTAGTGTTCCTTAGGAAGTGTGGTATTTAGGAAAAATATGTTCTTAACATTTACAGAAGAACTTTTTGGAGATTTAAATAGAGATTTGAAATGTGCTTTTGAATGCATGCAAAATTGTTTATTTTATATCCAGAGTTCCTGTGCTCCAAAAATTATGAAATTGTTGTGGTAAGCTATTCTTGTCATATATGAGCTCTGGTAAAAATTTGAAGATTAGTGCATGTGTAGATTTGTAGTTATAGATTTTTCTTTTATAAATAGTGAATCCTTATATGAATTTTTATAAATTATTTATGAATCCAAAATTCATGAAATTTGTTGGGGGTAATAATAGTACCATAAGGATGCTAAAAAAAATAGGAAATCTATTGCTTGACACTTTTCACTAGGGTTTTCTATTTTTGCTATTATAAGCCTTTTTGTCTTGTCATTTTTGTATAGAGTGTTTTATTGAATAAAATGGCATGAAACTTTTACAGTAGTCCTTTGATAGCATTAGTAAGGCACTGTAAATTTTTGAGAATTTATGAAGTATATCTGTATATGTTTATTATTTAACCTAGATATCTAAATAAAATAATAAAGGCATTTAAATGAATAGTTTGGGCTTCACCATTATATTATCTTAAAGGTATTTGGTATGTTTAAACTGTTGGTAGACTTTATGTTGTCAAATTTTGAGTGATTACATGAAGTAGAAGTATCATTGCTTTAAAATGCAAATTTAAAAGGATTCCGGACAGATTCTGTAGTTTGATAAGTTGCATGATAGGGATGATGGTTGCTGTAAAAATGGTTAATAACAAAGTTGTAGATGATTTGATAAGCTTTCTAGAAAGTCTAGGATCACTGCATTTGGATTAGTAGAACTCTAGTTATGAGTGAAACAAATAGCTATTGTTTTGTGATATAGTAGATGCATTGTGGAAGTAGTAATTAAATAATCGAGAAGAGATATGCACCTACTCAATAAACATGATGCACTTGTTAACATATATGCATTCGTAATACTTATGTCATATTCATGCATCTAGGATCGGAGGAAGAGATAACGTTGCTGGAATTCGAAGCAGAGGAGGGGACCAGCAGGAGAATCCGCAAGCCGCAGCTCCCGAAGGCGTGGAGCAGAATCCTAAAGAGCTTTCGGAGTGCCCTGACCACCGCCCTACTTCTTTTCTGAAAGGCAAGCCCTAGAGCATTCTAAGTCTCCCAGTATTTTACAAATGTTTACTTAAGTACTTATGATTGATGCATTAGGTTATAAGAGTTGAATGGAACCACTTGATGCATATAAATTCCTTGTCCAAATATTACACCTTTAACCGGTATAGGTCCAGGATCGAATATATGCTTAGCCATGCTTAGACCGGTAGAAGTTGGGTGATGTCCTATTACCTGCGAGATATAGGTGGATACTGGAGCACGGTTGGCTATATTTTGCTATCGTGGAACAGAACCATGGGGTAAAAGAAAATCGAGACCGGGCGGGATGTCGATAGAGAAGCAACAAGACATGGAGGTCTTGGGTGTGGATCTATCCCCGTCTATGTCGATTAAGGACCGTACCATTGTTGGTGCTTCTAATAAGATTGAATGCATGCCTCTCACTTAGCTGGCCGAATAACTCGTTCCGACCGCGAAGCCGAGTAATTCAACTCAGGCCGGGACCAGTTCTATTGTGTGCTCCTTCTAGGGAACGATCAGACTGAGCCCAAGGGCAGGCTAGGCCTGAACATCCTGGCATCTGGTGTTCCAGATTGTGCGGCGTGGTATAGGCCCGCGAAATGTGTACCTGAGTTGTACCAAAGGTGACCTAAGGCTATCGTGGCTGGTAGACCTGGGTTTGTGTTAGGAATAAATTCCTAGCTGGTTGAAATCGATTCGAATCGCCGTCTCTTCTGGATAGTGAGAAACTTGGCTAGTCCCAACATCGTAGTAACTGTGTTATAAAACATGATGGTTCGGATGAATATGGAATTACAATACCTGCTATGGTTACTATTGTATGCTTTTAAATTGATATACCACATGTTTGGCACAGGATAGTTGCTAATCTAGAAATGGATAGTTATGATTAACTTGATAAAGGAATCATAATTGTATAATGAGTCAATTGCCTTTTACGCAAAATGTTGTTGAGTTACGTCCACTTATACAGCCTTGCTTAATCCTTGGAGTCATTTTATTTCTGGTTCATGACGGGTAAGTCTAGCTGAGTACCTTCTCGTACTCAAGGTTTTATTTCCCATTGTTGCAGATGGCACTATGTATCATGGTTATTGCAAGAGTTGCTTCTATCCCGCCGTGGATGAGGAGTAAGCCTTGGGCAGGCTTCTTTATTAATCCCTATCTTTGCTTTTGTGGACCGTGATCCTACTTGGCACTGTATCAAACTATGTTGGAAACTTTATTTTCAAACTTAATTGCTTCCGCTTTATTCTATCAAACTCGGTTTGTAATAACTTTTATTCGTACTCTGATGGAGAATGTATCTATGAACTTTATGTAATATGTGGCATGTATATTGAATCATGTACGATCTTGGTTGTTGTAAATCGTTTATTCGAGACCCGTCGTGGTACTCGATGGACTACCGGGTTTATATGGGTTCAAGTATGACAGTGCGACCACTTGCGGGCTGCCATTGTACTTGTACTCTTATAAATTGGTCGGTTCTACGACAGCTGGTATCAGAGCAAGATTCAACGTTATTTGTCACAAGTGTATTTAAAACAAAAGTTTTTGTTTTCCAAAAACCCTTCTCTAGCAACTAATAGTTATATAATAGGTATTTGAAATCTAAAGTGTGCCAATGATCACTTTCCTTATGCCAAATTAAGGACTATTAGGTGGCTATTTAAGTACTAACATGGGGGTTTTTACTTCGTCGTCCATACGGCGTGCTATTGTATGGATGCCATTCACTTGAGTGGTAATATATGGATCAAATGCCTCTACGCCAAGATAAGATGATGAGTGTATGACCACAAGATGTGAGCGTGCGGTCGGGAAGAGTTAGCTTTGGTATGGCTATGTATGCATGCTTGCATGTGTATATGGTACATATTTAATTGTGGGTTTAAATTATTGTCGGGTAGATTGATATGGAAGTATATGTATGGGTATACATATATGGAAGTATTTACAATTACATTCTGCATATTTCATTATGGGTTTAGGGCTAAAATGAAATTCTTATGCAGGTACACTAACAACGAAACGTGTAGCTCGACTAGTTACGCTAATTATGAGAGAACGTATGTATGCCACCGTGTCTACCGTTAGAAACAAATTTTTCCTAAGTTTGTGAGGACGTACGGAACGAGCATGCATCATGATAATTACCATTCACATAATTAAATTATTCCTCCCCTTATAAAATTCTTACTCGGTTATGTAACTCTTATCCATTATGGCATTGTCTCACCTAGTGGTACATGTTAATGGTGCAGATGGCACGCACCAAGCAGACTACTCGCAAGTCCACCGGAGGCAGAGCTCCCAGCCGTCAGCTTGCTCCACGTACCCGTCAATGTCACACGTTTCTTAGAGAATTTGGGATGCCTACACTCTTGTGGAGAGTGCTCAGCTATGTAGGCTATCCTGATGGAATGGAACCTCGCTACTTCTAGGCGAATGAGCAGTTGGGAGAAGGTCTCTTGGTTACTGTGGAGGCCATTGTTCGTCCCCGAGGTGACGATTCTAAGTGGATAGGTTGGTGTTATGAGTCAACTGATAGGACTACTGAAGAAGCAGCTGGCAGGGCAGCCTTTGGGATCCTGAGGGATATCATGGATCGTTTTCCTCAGGAGCTGGCAGCTGCTTTGGTTGGAGTCTTTCTGAGGAGCAACCCCTCCACTGACTCATGGTAGCAGGCAAGAGGAAGATCTTTGGAGATTGGTGCAGCAGAAGGGCAGAATAGTGATAACTCTGCCATGAGCGCCATGTTCGTAGTGATGAAGGTGTTAGATGGAGTAGAAGGTAGCCTTAGGCGTGTGTCTGGTGCTCTTTGTCATGCCCGCGAGGACCGACGTCAATTTA
This sequence comes from Miscanthus floridulus, assembly GCF_019320115.1. Taxonomy (NCBI): domain Eukaryota; kingdom Viridiplantae; phylum Streptophyta; class Magnoliopsida; order Poales; family Poaceae; genus Miscanthus; species Miscanthus floridulus. Next base: position 6,532,930 of record NC_089590.1, read on the forward strand.
GAGGGAGCACGACACCGAGATTGAGAGGCTTAATGAAGAGATGGCTCAGTTAACTCACCAGAGGAATGCAGCCTAGTCCAGGGAAGATGTTCTAAGAGCTCAACAGTTTGAGCTAGAGCAACAGCTGGCCAATGCGGAAGAATACAACGATAACCTACATGAAGAGGTTCATCTGCTGAATAACCAGCTCCACCCTTATGTTCTACCTGGAGCCACAGAGATGGATCTAGAAGAGGATGAGGAAGAAGAAGAAGTGGAGCCTGAAGAAGAAGTGGAGCCCGAGGAAGGAGATGATCCTACGTCTGACCTTGATAGTGATCATGATGAGGATTAGATCGCTTAGTACTTAGTGGAAGGGCCAATGTATCACCTTTATTCATGTAATGGACCTGTAGCTCGAATTTGGTAATAGTAATCCGACTATCATGTAATGTTGTTAATCGCATGACTATCGCACGTTTGGTTGAACATCAATGCAATTCCAGTTCTTTGTTGGTAATCAGGATTTAAATTTGCATGCGTTATGAGCGCGATAAGTGGTCAAATTGGGGATGTCATGTTGTGAGAATGAATTGTTATGCCTCTATTTTTATTGTGATTTTGGGAATTTTCTCCAGTAATTTCAGTTTGGCATGAGTACATAATTCATCTGCAATCTCTTGACATCAACCAATAATCGCTTATTGTTGCAACTTCACAGATGACGCGCACCCGTGCTGGAGCTAGTGGTAGCCAGGATGGCAACCATGATGACTTGCCACCCCCACCGCCGCTGTCTGCTCAGGAGTTCTTTACCTAGTTCCTGGGGAGCCAAAGGACAATGGAAGAAGCTTTGCGCCTCATCGCGCAAAACACTGCTCGTGGCCACCCACATCAACCAGGGGCCGAGCCAAATCAGCACAGTACATTAAGGAGTTTCTGGATATGAAGCCTCCAATCTTCAAGGTGGCTGAGGAACCACTGTAGGCTGACGAGTGGCTAAATACCATTGAGCAGAAATTTCGTCTGCTAAGGGTCACAGAGCATCTAAAAGCTGAGTATGCTTCTCATCAATTGCAAGGACCAGCAGGGATCTGGTGGACACATTTCCTGTCGTCTTTGCCTGCTAACGCGCGAGTGACCTGGGAATAGTTCAAGCTGGCTTTTAGGGGACACCATATTCCCTCGGGCCTGATGCGCATGAAAGCGGCCAAATTTATGAGGCTCACTCAAGGAACAAAGACACTCACAGAATATATGCATGCATTCAACAACCTATCCAGATACGCTCTAGGTTTTGTGGATACTGAGGAGAAAAAGATAGAGAGTTTCAAGCGAGGTCTGGGTACCAAACTGATGAAGACCATGGCCAATTCTAGGTGTGCCACATACAATGAGTTTATTAGTGATGCCTTGACCCAAGAAAACCACAACAACATGCATGCAGTTGCTAAGGGTCGCAAGAGGGCATATGAGGCCGGTGCCTCCGGATCTTTCCAGTCAAAAGCGCCTATCACAACTAGGCTACAATTCCGTCCACCTGCACCCAAGTTTAGGCCTCCACCACCTAAAGCTCAGAATAACATGCCACAAAAACCATTCCGTAAGGCATTCACTATTGCCTTACCAAAAGGAAATGGCAGTCAGGACAGCTCCACAGGATTCAGAAATAATCAACCATGTTTTAACTGCAACCAACTGGGTCATTGGTCCAAGGAATGCCCCCACCCCAAGAAGAATGGCAACCCAAATCAGAACAATTAGAGGTAGGCAAACGCAAGGGCACGTCCGAGATACGTGCATTATATCATTGTTGAGGAAGTGCCCACTGGAGAAGTTGTCACGGCTGGTGTGTTTCTCGTCAATAAGCATCCCACTGTAGTTTTATTTGATTCAGGAGCTTCTCATTCATTTATGAGTCAAACATTTGCATCTAGACATGATTAGGAAATAATTGAAGTAAGCAAAGGGGGTTATAACATAAGTTCAGTAGGGGGTACTATTACTACCAAAAAGATAGTAAAAAATGTACTCATTTCTATACAAGGGAGGGAGTACACAACGGATTTGATAATATTGCCCGGGTTATCGATAAGTGTAATCTTAGGCATGAATTGGATGAAGGATCATGGTGTTCTTATTGACACTAGCACCCGCACTATTATGTTGAGGGAACCCACGGGAGGGAATGCTTTTCTAGTACCACTCTCCCGTAATTTTGAACTCCAACATTTAGCTTGCGCTATCCAAACCACTACACTATGTGATATCCTAGTGGTTTGTGAGTTTTTGGATGTATTTCCAGAGGAATTACCAGGCTTACCACCTGATAGGGAGATGGAATTTAAGATTGAATTAGTGCCAGGTACGGCACCCATATCCAGAAGGCCCTATAGAATGCCACCCAACAAGTTAGCGGAACTTAAGGTTCAATTGCAAGATCTATTGGATAAGGGTCTTATTCAACCTAGCTCATCTCCGTGGGGATGTCCAGCTTTGTTTGTGAAAAAGAAGGACAAGTCACTGAGAATGTGTGTAGATTACAGACCACTCAATACTGTGACCATCAAGAACAAATATCCGTTGCCCCACATCAACATCTTGTTCGATTAGCTAGCGAAGGCAAAGGTATTCTCCAAAATTGACTTGAGATCAGGCTACCATCAGATAAAGATCAGACCGGAGGATATACCTAAAACTACTTTCTCTACTAGGTACGACTTATACGAGTATTTGGTTATGTCTTTCGGACTAACAAATGCTCCAGCCTACTTCATGTACCTGATGAACTCGGTATTCATGCCCGAACTTGACAAGTTTGTGGTCGTGTTTATCGATGATATATTTATTTATTCAGAAAATGAGTCAAATCATGAAGAGCATCTGAGGATTGTCCTATCCAGACTAAGGGAGCATAAGCTATATGCGAAGTTTAGCAAATGTGAATTTTGGTTGAGCAAAGTACCTTTCTTAGGTCACATCTTATCTAGAGATGGAATCTCTGTAGACCCATCAAAAGTACAAGAGGTCATGGATTGGAAAGCCCCAACTTCGGTTCATGAAGTTTGGAGTTTTCTAGGGTTAGCAGGATATTATCGTCGTTTTATTCTAGATTTCTCAAAGATAGCTAAGCCTATGACCAGACTACTTCAGAAAGATGAGAAGTACAATTGGACACCAGAATGTGAAGCAGCTTTTCACACCCTCAGAACTTTGTTGACTACCACACCTGTGCTGGCACAACCAGACATTAAAAAGCCTTTTGATGTATTTTGTGATGCATCGGGAATAGGGTTGGGATGTGTGCTTATGCAAGAAGGAAGAGTTATTGCATTTGCTTCTCGGCAATTGAGAAAATATGAAGTCAACTATCCTACACATGATTTAGAACTTGCAGCAGTTGTTCATGCATTAAAGATATGGAGACATTATTTGTTGGGCAATGTATGTCATATATATACTGACCACAAAAGTCTCAAGTATATCTTTACCCAGCCAAAACTGAACATGAGACAACGAAGATGGTTGGAATTGATTAAGGACTACAATTTAGAAGTGCATTACCATCCGGGTAAAGCAAATGTAGTAGCCGATGCACTTAGTCGAAAGTCCCATTGCAACACTATGGAAGCATTATTGGAAGATGGATTCAACTTATTACATCCTATTGTACTACACAATATCACGATCAGTTGTTCACTTGAGAGCAAAATCATAGAGCTACAGCAGACGGATGTAGGAATAAGTCACATCAAGAGAAAAATGCAAGAGCAAGAAACCAAACATTTTAGATTGGACGAAAGAGATGTATTATGGTTTGAGGACCGACTTGTGGTACCAAAAGACCATGAGCTAAGGAATCAAATTTTAGATGAAGCTCACTCGTCCAAATTGTCCATCCATCCGGGTAGTAGTAAAATGTATCAAGATTTGAAAACCCGCTTTTGGTGGACTAAGATGAAGAAAGAAATCGTAGCCTATGTTGCTAGGTGTGATAACTACAGTAGAGTAAAAGCTGTCCATATGAAATCTGCCAGACTACTTCAGCCATTGCCTATTCCAGGATGGAAATGGGAGGAAATCAGCATGGACTTTATCACAGGCCTTCCAATGACGCCACAAGGTCACGATTCCAGATGGGTTATTGTTGACCGCCTCACCAAGTCAGCAAACTTTATACCCGTGAACACACGGTATATAGTTGGAAAGTACACTGAGATATATGTTTCCCAGATCGTGAGACTGCATGGAGTACCTAGGACTATCATCTCAGATCAAGGACCACAATTCATAGCTCGTTTCTAGGAGCACTTACACCAGGCTTTGGGAACCAAGCTAATCAGAAGTTCAGCATACCATCCACAAACTTCAGGACAGACAAAGCGAGTGAACCAAATCCTAGAAGATTTACTAGAGCTTGTGTTATATCTTCAAAGGGTTATGGGAGAAATGGTTACCTTTAACTGAATTCTCCTATAACAACAGTTATCAAGCGAGTATCGAGATGGCTCCATTTGAAGCCTTGTATGGCAGAAAATGTAGAACTCCATTGAATTGGATTGAGCCCGAGGAAAGGAGATACTTTGGTATTGACTTTGTCAATGAAGCCGAAGAGCAAGTATGTATCATCCAACAACATATGAAGGCAGCTCAATCAAGACAAAAGAGTTATGCCGACAGAAGAAGAAGACCACTGACTTTTGAAGTGGGTGACTATGTATACTTGAGAGTATCACCCATGAAAGGTGTGAAGAGATTTGGGATGAAAAAGAAGCTTTCACCAAGATATGTAGGGCCATACAAAATTTTGGAACGAAAAGGAAATGTTGCGTATAAGTTATAGCTTCCACCAGAAATGAGTGCAATATTTGATGTGTTCCATGTTTTGTAGTTGAAGAAATGTCTTCGAGTACTTGAAGAAGCTATTGCACCCACCAACATGCAGCTTCAATCGGATTTGACCTATGAAGAAAAGCCAACTCGAGTATTAGAGGAGATGGAGAGAGTAACACGGAGTAAGGTTATTAAGTTCTATAAGGTGGTGTGGAACAATCATAGTGAACAAGATGCTATGTGGGAAAGAGAAGATTATCTACGAGAAGTTTATCCTGCCTTTTTCTAAGAATGGTAGGTCTTGCAAATCTCGGGATGAGATTTTTATAAGGGGGAGGGGCTGTAACACCTCAAGTGTTAGCCTTGCATAACATGAGCATGATCATCAAGCATTCATAAACAAGCATTTACCATTGAAACATTGGATTGAAACATCTGCAACGTTTGCTTGTTATCGCATGTTTCTTAAACATATGCAACTTTTCTCGTTATTTCATGTCTCCATGTATCTATGCATATGATCATGAGTGGACACATGTACTTGGTGGATGGGAGTCACACAAACATGTAGCAACACCTAGGTTAGCAAATAGGACTTTGTTAATGGTCACATTTCATGAACCAACACTTAAGTTCATGTGATTACACTAGCTAGCCCTATGAGTGACTACTACATGAAATGATTGAATGACCTTGCAAATTGCTTAAACATGTTTAGAGTATCATTATGAACAACTTTGATATTCATGGTTAGGGGTAAATAGGTCATTAAGCCATGCTTTGATGTGTATCATCATTTAAAAGTGACATGTTTGACCAAATTTGAACTAGGTGTTAGAGACCTTGCATGGAGGAGATCACTAAAGCAAAGTTGTAGTATTTGACATAAGGAACAACTTTTATTTTTGGGTCATTGACTGATTTAGCTCCCTAACATGCTTGAATTGAGATCACAAGAATTAGCAAAACCAACTTTTCAACACTCAACAAAATTTCTTTAAGTCTTGTTCACTTACAGACTGACAGCCGATCTTTGGGATGATCTAACTCGAGATTGGTTGAGAGTTTGGGCGTGAGTTCTAAACAAGAATTGGAGATGGTACTTAGGGCTACAATTTTTGTTTACGAGTCATTCACTGAATCACCTTGTATCGACGGCTATTCCAACTCGAAGTCACGTCATCAGGCTCAGTTTGCGCCATTGACTGACTGAATCGGTTGATTCAGTGGCCGACCGCCATCAGGCGCTGGCCGCCACGTGGCGTGGGAATTGGCCGTGCATCACCGGCGTTCTGCCCAGCATGGCAGTGATGAGCCAGAGCGTGGCTTTAGCACCCCCGCACTCGCCCGCTCCCTCCCGTGCTCACCATTTTCATTTCCTCGGCCTCATTTCCTCACCGCAGCAGCAACCAAGCTCTTCCCCACCTCCACCGTCGCCATAGCCACGCCAAGCCTCGCTGAGCTGCCCATTCGTCACCATAGTGGCACCACCATCACCCCAGCAACTCTCGGCGTCCCCCATTGCCCGCTATTCCAGCTTGGTAAGCCACCGCAGTGCACAACACCTTGCTAGAGCTCCGCCGCTAGCCCCGTCACCGTGGCCACGTCACCTCCGTCCACCATTGGCTGTGATAGCTTGTGGTATAGGATCGCCGTGGTCTAGAGATACTCATCCAAGCCTTAGTTGGAGCCGCCGAGGTTGTCCCCGGTGTACCGCCGTCGTTCCGCCTCGCCGAGCCGCCATGGCCACCGCCATTGTCACTAGTGTCGATGATAGGGCCGGGCAAGTAGTGCAAACGATGCGCCTCGTCGATTGGATCATACCATGAAGACCTCACCACCGGCGAACTCGCCGTCGATGAGCCATGGCCGCGCAAGCTTGCGCAAGCGCCGCTGCTCTGTTTTGTGTCGCTGACGCGTGGGTCCAACTGACGCGTAGGTCCCTGCTGTCAGCGACCCTTTATTCTAAAGCTAGTTCAAATATTCTAGATTTGAGTGTGTTTTGTAATTTTTAGATCTCTAGTTTGGTAGCTTCAAAATTTGTGAAATAAATTTGGTAGTGTTCCTTAGAAAGTGTATTATTTAGGAAAAATATGTTCTTGACATTTACAGTATAAATTTTTGGAGATTTAAATAAAGATTTGAAATGTGCTTTTGAATGCATGCAAAATTGTTTATTTTATATCCAGAGTTACTGTGCTCTAAAAATTATGAAATTTTTGTGGTAAGCTATTCTTGTCATATATGAGCTCTGGTAAAAATTTGAAGATTAGTGCATGTGTAGATTTGTAGTTATAGATTTTTCTTTTATAAATAGTGAATCCTTGTATGAATTTTTATAAATTATTTATGAATCCAAAATTCATGAAATTTGTTGGGGGTAATAATAGTACCATAAGGATGCTAAGAAAAATAGGAAATCTATTGCTTGACACGTTTCACTAGGGTTTTCTATTTTGCTATTATAAGCCTTTCTGTCTTGTCATTTTTGTATAGAGTGTTTTATTGAATAAAATGGCATGAAACTTTTACAGTAGTCCTTTGATAGCATTAGTAAGGCACTGTAAATTTTTGAGAATTTATGAAGTATATCTGTATATGTTTATTATTTAACCTAGATATCTAAATAAAATAATAAAGGCATTTAAATGAATAGTTTGGGCTTCACCATTATATTATCTTAAAGGTATTTGGTATGTTTAAACTGTTGGTAGACTTTATGTTGTCAAATTTTGAGTGATTACATGAAGTAGAAGTATCGTTGCTTTAAAATGCAAATTTAAAAGGATTCCGGACAGATTTTGTAGTTTGATAAGTTGCATGATAGGGATGATGGTTGCTGTAAAAATGGTTAATAACAAAGTTGTAGATGATTTGATAAGCTTTCTAGAAAGTCTAGGATCACTGCATTTGGATTAGTAGAACTCTAGTTATGAGTGAAACAAATAGCTATTGTTTTGTGATATAGTAGATGCATTGTGGAAGTAGTAATTAAATAATCGAGAAGAGATATGCACCTACTCAATAAACATGATGCACTTGTTAACATATATGCATTCGTAATACTTATGCCATATTCATGCATCTAGGATCGGAGGAAGAGATAACGTTGCTGGAATTCGAAGCAGAGGAGGGGACCAGCAGGAGAATCCGCAAGCCGCAGCTCCCGAAGGCGTGGAGCAGAATCCTGAAGAGCTTCCGGAGTGCCCTGACCACCGCCCTACTTCTTTTTTGAAAGGCAAGCCCTGGAGCATTCTAAGTCTCCCAGTATTTTACAAATGTTTACTTAAGTACTTATGATTGATGCATTAGGTTATAAGAGTTGAATGGAACCACTTGATGCATATAAATTCCTTGTCCAAATATTACACCTTTAACCGGTATAGGTCCAGGATCGAATATATGCTTAGCCATGCTTAGACCGGTAGAAGTTGGGTGATGTCCTATTACCTGCGAGATATAGGTGGATACTGGAGCATGGTTGGCTATATTTTGCTATCGTGGAACAGAACCATGGGGTAAAAGAAAATCAAGACCGGGCGGGATGTCGATAGAGAAGCAACAAGACATGGAGGTCTTGGGTGTGGATCTATCCTCGTCTATGTCGATTAAGGACCGTACCATTGTTGGCGCTTCTGACAAGATTGAATGCATGCCTCTCACTTAGCTGGCCGGATAACTCGTTCCGACCGCGAAGCCGAGTAATTCAACTCAGGCCGAGACCCGTTCTATTGTGTGCTCCTTCCAATGAACGATCAGACTGAGCCCAAGGGCAGGCTAGGCCTGAACATCCTGGCATCTGGTGTTCCAGATTGTGCAGCGCGGTACAGACCCACGAAATGTTTACCTGAGTTGTACCAAAGGTGACCTAAGGCTATCGTGGCTGGTAGACCTGGGTTTGTGTTAGATATAAATTCCTAGCTGGTTGAAATCGATTCGAATCGCCGTCTCTTCTAGATAGTGAGAAACTTGGCTAGTCCCAACATCGTAGTAACTGTGTTATGAAACATGATGGTTCGGATGAATATGGAATTACAATACCTGCTATGGTTACTATTGTATGCTTTTAAATTGGTATACCACATGTTTGGCACAAGATAGTTGCTAATCTAGAAATGGATAGTTATAATTAACTTGATAAAGGAATCATAATTATATAATGAGTCAATTGCCTTTTACGCAAAATGTTGTCGAGTTACGTCCACTTATATAGCCTTGCATAATCCTTGGAATCATTTTATTTCTAGTTCATGACGGGTAGGTCTAGCTGAGTACCTTCTCGTACTCAGGGTTTTATTTCCCATTGTTGCAGATGGCATTGTGTATCATGGTTATTGCAAGAGTTGCTTCTATCCCGCCGTGGATGAGGAGTAAGCCTTGGGCAGGCTTCTTTATTAATCCCTATCTTTGCTTTTGTGGACCGTGATCCTACTTGGCACTGTATCAAACTATGTTGGAAACTTTATTTTCGAACTTAATTGCTTCCGCTTTATTCTATCAAACTCGGTTTGTAATAACTTTTATTCGTACTCTGATGGAGAAATGTATCTGTGAACTTTATGTAATATGTGGCATGTATGTTGAATCATGTACGATCTTGGTTGTTGTAAATTGTTTATCGAGACCCGTCGTGGTACTCGATAGACTACCGGGTTTATATGGGTTCAAGTATGAATGTGCGACCATTTGTGGGCTGTCATTATACTTGTACTCTTATAAATTGGTCGGTTCTACGACAGACCGGACCCTGCCTGCGTCCGGTCATGGACCACCGGACGCGTCCGGTCTCGATTCCAGAGGAATTGGACCTCTCTGCAATCGACCGGACGCTAGGTGGTAGCGTCCGATCGCTACCACCGGAGCGTCCGGTCAGTGGATTTCATGCAACATCGGGACTCCTTCTCTGTTTCCTTATCTGTCGCGTTTGGGGGACCTATTTAATTCATCGACCATACCCCTTGCTAACCTATTCAGCCGAGCCCTAGCTAGTGCCGCCGTTCCCGCACCCAAGCCACCACGCCACAGTAGCTCGCCGAGCTGCCGCAGCCCCATGCCGAGCCCCTTGCACCACCGCATCCGCTAGCCTTGCTCGCCACCGTGCCACCGCAACCGAGGTCGCCACCAAGCCTCTCCACGCATCCAAGCCACCGCGCACCCTTCGAGCACTGCGCCGCCGTCGGCTTCCCAAGCTCCAAGCACCACGACGCCGTCGGCTCCCTAGGCACCGAGGGTCTCTCAAGGCTATTGATCCTAGCCCTAACCCTTGCCTCCTCCATCATTGGTAAGGCTAGATCATTGCTCCAAATTTGATTTGCCTGTGAATCTAGATCAATTGCATTGTACTGATTGTCAATCGCATTCAGGGTTTTCAATCTACCCTAGTCGGTTCCAAGGTTCCCCCGCGTGACATCTTTTCTTTTCCCGGATCGCTGTTCGTTAGGTAGTTTGCCCATCGTCTCAATTTCGCACCTACATTGCTTGCTTCCTAGGTCTTTCGCATATATTGTATTTATTTGTATATCCATCTATTCTATCATGCAGCAAGTCAGTGCCGTTGTGGTTCTTGTGGCAGTTGGCAGTCAACTCAGAGCCAAGTTCACGAGTAAGGATCGAGGCCAAGCCTCGGGAGTGTTAGTTTGATAGTTGATCTTCATCAGCGGCAGTTCATCCTCTTATCAGATCAGATGGCTCGCACCAAGAACGTTGGTGGTGGCCCAGGTGATGATGACAGGAGGCCCCTACCTCGCAAGCCTGTAGGACCAAAAGGCAAAGCAACAAAGCAAGTGACATCTAAGAAGCGCAAGTACCCTGACGTAGAGACAGCGAGAGCAGCTGTAGTCGCTGAGGCCGCAGAGCGTGCCAAGAGAGGAGGCGCTCGTAGTGGTGTTGTCATAGCAGATCCACAGCTCACACCAGCATAGAGGGCAGCAATTGAGGAGGCTAAGCGTCGTCATGGTGGTCCACCTAGGACTGTCATGATGGCAGGATGTCGACTAGCTATTGAGGAGGCTCGACCTCAGGGGGAGTCCTAGCAGGAGGCACAGCAGCAGCCCCCACCAGTAGAGCCTCAGCTAGCTCAGGAGACTCAGGAGGGTCAGCAGGCCGAGGAGACAGAGCCAGCACCCTAGCTACGCCGCTCAGGTTGGACCAGTGCTATAGTTCCACCAAGGCCAGCTACACAGCGCAGGGGTTCACGCCCACCGCCCAGACCACAGGGTCCGCCTCTAGTGGTATACCTTGACTTGAGGGCTGCCATAGCCAGATAGGTTCGCCAGTTGAGGTTTGTTGAGTTTGATGTGTGGTTTCCTCCAAGGAGGGATGAGAGAGCAGCAGAGGGGTTCTACACGCCGCTCTAGGAGGATTTCTATAATGCCTATCTCAACAGTGGGGTAGTGTTCAGATCACAGAGAGTTTGTAGTTTGGAGTCTATTGTGGCAGTAGCTGGAGAGCACATCCACCCCTACTTGTCATATTTACTGGGGCTTGTAGATCTGATTAGCCAAACAGGAGTATATGTACTATCTTGGGTCCGATAGTTTTATGCTTCACTCTATATTGATCCGCATCACAACTTCATTCACTTTGCATTCAACGGCAGAGATTATAGGGTGATGAGCTTCAAGGCCCAGGAGATACTGAGACTATAGGATTAGCCTGTCAAATTGCATGAGGTATGTTATTGATAGCAGGAGCCTCCTAGGCGTCCTCATGGAGGGTTGGTGCCCCCTACAGATCTGGTGCGACATTGCTTCAAGGAGCCCTTTGGTGAGGGGTCGAGCAGGAACCCCAGTGACCTAACTCCTATAGCTCGTGTGCTAGAGGCCATCATCAGGAGGACACTACTTCCCAGGTTGGGTTATAGAGAGGGTCTGACTCGCCTATAGCTCTGGCTCCTTAATGCCCTGATGCAGCAGACCATGTTCGACATTTGGGACCTTCTTCTATCAGAGATGGAGGATACTATTGCTGAGGGATTCAAGGGTCATCGACAGCTTCCTTATGCACATTGGGTCACATTCTTGATGCTACAGTGTGTGCACGTCAGGACCCCTGAGTTGGTTGTAGAGTACAAGGCTGCCACCACAGAGTTTCCTGCATATAACATGGCATAGAGGATCAGGCACAGCACTCTATAGGCACTAGCTCGTCCCAGTCATCGTCCAGATATTCTAGAGTCAGCAGCTCAGCAGGACGAGATCATTAGAGGCATTGCCGCCACTGTGGAGGAACAGCTTAAGGCACAGCAGGAGATGACCGAGTCCAGTGATAGTTCGGATGATGACTATCTGCTGATTCCTCAGATGCCTCCACGCAGACATGATGCAGAGGCCGACAGTTCTAGCTCAGCTCCACCAGCACCGCAAATGGACCCCGCATTGATTGCCATTCTTGAGTGGATGCAGCAGGATCAGGCACGACAGGCATAGGAGACCGCTGCCAACTTTGCACAGTTCCAAGCTCATCAGGACGAGTTCTAGAGGCAGCAGCAGCTTCTCCAGCAGCAGTAGCAGCAGATACTCATGCAGCAGTAGCTTATGGGCTTTATGCAGCATGTAGTGACAACACTTGGGGCCCCACTGCCACAGCCTTCGCCCCAGCTTGCTCAGCCTGCCACCACTTCGACGACTCTAGCTATACAGCCCAGTGGGCTTCAGAGTCAGGGATAGCCTCCAGCTCAGTTTGCTTCACCCACAGTTCAGGTGTCCCAGTGGTTGTCATCACTGGTGGTTGCCTCGCAGTTCACTCCATATCACACGGGCTTCTCACCAGAGCAGTCACCCTCTCTTTTTTGTGCATGACACTTCAGTCTCTAGGAGTCTTGGAGCATCCTTCAGTGAGTTGACCGGCATGCCTACACCGCCTCATATGCACACCGCCGATCCTTCTACAGCAGCTCCAGTCGTAGTGACTACTCAGAGGCTCCCCTCGTCTGTCGCCTCTTCAGATCCTACGATAGACGTACTAGCAGCTTCATAGGCAGCACCTGCCCCAGCTTAGACCCAGACCGCTTCAGCGACACTTCTTACTACAGAGGGTCAGTCTGTTTAGAGTTCAGGGTCAGATGATGATGGTGCCCAGTTTTAGCTTGCTCCACGTACTTCAACGCCTGACTCATCCGCTGTAGCCCCGCCAACCGACCCTTAGGTTTTGGTGTTTGACGCTAAAGGGGGAGAGGGTTCGAGTATGTAGACTTAGGGGGAGCGTGTTTTAGGGGGAGCTAGTTATCAAGTATTAGCTTATTATATATACATTTGGAGTTTTTATCTGTGTGATACACTATTATTATTATGCATTCATGTGTTACTTTCATGCATATTATTATATCTATGTGATAGTGATATCTACGTGATTGTAATATATGACATGTGTGCTCTCTACTTTACATTATTTATATGTCATATCACTTGTGTTATGCTCATTTGTCTTTGCTTCCAAGTTTATACTCTGATGCAAATGAGCTTTGTTACTCGTACTCATGCTTAATTCATATCCTTTGAGTACATTGTGTTGGCTTGGGTCATATAAGCTTGACTAACACTTTTGTTCTTATCGACAAAAGCTTATATGAACCAAGCCGTCAAAAACCTCACTCTTTCACATACTCGAGGTGGTATTGTCATCAATCACCAAAAAGGGGGAGATTGAAAGCATCTAGGCCCCTAGTTGGGTTTAGGTGATTAATGACAATACAAGATTACTATGACTAACGTGTGTTTTGCAGATGCAATTAAGTTAGGTCATAGTAATGGAGATCGATTGGGCAATCAATGTGGTCATGCCCCTTGATGGAAATCATTTCGGTTTTCAAAGGATGGACGACAAAGTTAAGGATGACTAGTTCTAAGTGTCGATTGGAGTTGGAGAGACACTTAGAGTAGTTTAGGACTTTGTTTTTCCTTTGGCCATACTATTAAGGGGGGTATGGACGGGTAGCTTGACCTAGTTGAGTCTAGTGAGTTAGGTGTGGTGCACACTTGTTAAAACTAGCTCTAGGTAGCTCCTATGAATGCCTAAGATCCTTTGGAGCAAACTTCATTAACATATGATTGAGAGTTGGAAGTGAATGGAGGGTCAAATGCTGACCGGACGCTAGCCGTAGGGTCCGGTCAGTTCATTTGATCAGTAGTCTGCGTTCGGTGCGACCAGACGCTGGAGAGGTCAAGTGACCGGACGCTGAAATACAGCATCCGGTCGACTCTAGTAAGGTTCTAGAGAAGGGAATCTACGACCGGACGCGTCCGGTCAGTACTGACCGGACCCTGAGGGTTCAGCGTCCGGTCAAGTCCAGTAAGGTTCCAGTAAGGGTTTTATTGGACCAGACGCGTCCGGTCAGTGCTGACCGGACCCTGTCAGCGTCCGGTCAACTCATTTTTACTAGTTCACGGGTTGAACTGACTGGAGCGTCCGGTCACCCCGCAGAAGCTCATAACGGTTCATTTTTCAGGCTGCCTTATAAATAGAAGCTCCACTCATGTGTGGAGTCACTTTACATTCATAGAATTGCCATGCTAGAGTAAGTTTGGAATATAGGTTGCAAGTCCTTTGTGCGTTAGTTTGATAGAAACACTTTTCTAGGCACAATGGGTTAATTGGGCTATCCGTAAGATTTGATTATTGCAAGAAAATTTAGAATTAGCCTAATTCACCCTCCTCTTGGGCATCTTGATCCTTTCATTCTCAATACAATCTACAACTTTGTAGTTGAAAAGTTTTTATTTAAAGTCATTTAGAGTTCCAAATATGTGTCATAAGTTCATATATTTTGAAATTTGAAAATTTAGAATTTGGAAATGACCTTGAATGTTCACATGCTTAGTACTAAAGTTGTAGTAGCTGATCTGATCTACATTTTTTTTCTATTGATAGGTTTTTTATTTGAAGTTATTTAGTGTCTTAGATATTTGTTTAAATTCATATTTTTGATATCTAAATTTTTGAATTTTCAAACAATCTCAGATGCAGACACACTCTATACTAAAGTTTTAGTGTTTGACAAGATTTAGAACTCTGTAGTTAAAACTTTTTCAAGTGATTCAATGGTGTGGTGGTAAGGTGGTGTAAGTGTTGAGTTTTAGGTCATTAGTTAGAGTCTTAGGAAGGACATAATTTTTTGGTTTTGTGTTTTCTGGGAAAGGTCTCCAACAAGGACTAGTGTGAAAAAGCATGAGCTTCCTGATACATCAGGAAGAACATCGTTAAGCAGGAGTTTTCTCTAACTCGGTTATGTTTATGCATTTACTTACTCATTTCTTGGTGTGTGCTTTACCTTCCTAGTTTAACTTTCTAGGGTAGTCTTTTTGATTGGAATCTAAGGCACAAAAACTCTTTCGATGTTAGAGATTGCCACACTTATTAGTAAAACCGAGTGCAAATATAGGTTTTTGCAATAATATACTTTTGGGATGGCGGATGTTAAAATGTACTCCCTCCATCCCTAATTATAAGTCGTTTTGACTTTTTTTGGTATATCCATTTTTCTATGTATCTAGATATAATATATGTCTAGATATATAACAAATTCTAGGTGCCAAAAAAAGTCAAAGTGACTTATAATTTGGAATAGAGAGAGAGAGTATTTCTTCCTTTTCATTAGAATTACGTCCCATTTTGATCTATATGTGTTCTAAAAGTTATCAAAAAAAAAAGAATGTGGGTACAATAACACATTTTAATAACACATACAAACTTAATGTGCGACCATAGATCAATCAAATGTTATACATTCGAAGACTGTGCCAAGTTTGAACGAATATTTCAAATGTCTGTATACATTATTATATATTCATAGTTAGCTAATGTTTTTTATTTATAATAATACGCAAGTGTTCTCGGAAAATTATGAAAATTGGTTGGGGACCAAACCACATGCTTATAACATCTTATTAAAACATTATTTTTTTAAATTTTAAATGTATTTCTACTCTTTTATTGGAATATATGTGCTCTGAAATATATTGGAAAATGACTATTAAACAGTGACGGGCTGAAAGCCTGAAACAACCCAACCTCAGCCCAGTTTGCCAAAATTGATTGTTTAGCCCATTGAGGCCCAACTTCATCCACACCTCGCTATCATCATCCATCCGATCTACCCAACGGCCAAGATCAAATCCCTAGTGTATTTCCATACCCCTCTTCTTCTTCCTCTTCCTCTTCACCTATCTCTCTGCTCCTCAGATGCGCGAGGACCTGCTGGCTGCTGCCGCACCCGGGCGAGCCCAAGCAATCCAACTGCGCGAGCTCGTATTGGCGAGGAGCCCGGCTTGCGGGCTAGAGGGTCCTCTCCCTGGGCGGTTGCAGTGCATGTGATCCTTCCCTGGCCAGCGGCGTCGCTCGTGGCCAATGCGGCACGCGTCCGGGCTCTTGCCGGTCGCGGCACCTGGCCGTCCTCGCTTGCCGGCGACGACGATTAGGTGAGCGGCTTTCCATTGACTAGGACTTTGGTGGCGCCCTACCGCATGCATCGGCGACTGCGTCAGACCCCAGGCGGCGGCCAGCAAATCCCCTCCGCAAGCGTCGCCCGAACGCGCCCCTCCTCCAGGCCGCGGTTAAATCCAGTACCCATCCAGAGTATCCAGAGCTCGAAGGTGCGACTGGCTTCCTCTCTGTCTCTCAGATTCATATGTGTGCAATGATTTCCTTAATAATAGGCCTCGGCTATCTTGTCTTCTCTGTGTGACGAAGTACGAAGGTTAGTCTTAGATAAAATTGAAGTTTAGAATTGTGTTTCCTGCAGCATGTACATACAACAATATGAATTGCATAGTTGATTGGTCGGAATAATGAATAATGAGATGTGCCAAGTTGACTTATGAGAATAACTTTTGAGGCATATTTTAGTCTGACCTGCCAATCTTTTAGAATCTAGATCACAGCGCGTTTCCTAGTGCTTGTTTTGCTCTGAGTTTGTTTCTCTGCTGCCAAAGCTAATCTAATTGTTTCTTTTCACTATTTCTCCCAGGTGCTATGCACGCCTGCACCACAGGTGCCACAAGAAGTATGGCCATAGAAACCAGGTGAGCATTGCTGTTGTAGTGCCAAATTCTTGTTTACTGTGGCTTACAGTAGTATTTGAGCATATGATTTAGATTTGGAAAAAGTCTACTTAACCCCCAACCTATCAACCATGGTCTACTTCACCCCCAAAGCTTTAAAACCGTCTATTTTACCCCCTGAATTTTTCAAAACCGTCTATTTTACTCCCCCGGGCGGTTTTTGACGTGGTTTTGCTACAGTAACGGTGGTTGTTTGCTACAGTAACGTTGGTTTCACTTTTTCTTTTTTTATTTATTTTTGCTGAATCTTTAAAAAATCATAGTAAATCACAGAAAAATCATAAAATGGAAAAATATAATTTTGTTGGACTCCACATGAGTAGATTTACACAATGAACATATAATATGATATGCTTTAGTACAAAATTTTTGCTGTAGTTTTAGATTAATTGGAAAATCCAATTTTGTCTGTAATTAATTGGAACAATTCATAGCTGCAGCTTCTGTGGTCCAATTATGGTGAAATTTTTATGGTAGGCTAATTATTGTATGCTTGAACTATAGTAAAAATTTCGTACTCATTGGACCATGTATAACTTAGTTATAGATAAATTTCAATTAATTACAGACAAAATTAGATTTTCTAATTAATCTAAAGGTACAACAAAACCTTTGTACTAAAGCATACCACATTATATGTTAACTATGTAGATCTACTCATGTGGAGTCCAACAAAATTGGATTTTCCATTTTATGATTTTTCTATGATTTATTATAATTTTTCAAAGATTCAGTGAAAATAAATAAAAAAAGAAAAAGGTGAAACCGTTACTGTAGCAAACCACCGTTACTGTAGCAAACCACCGTCGAAAACCGCTCGGGGGGTAAAATAGACGTTTTGAAAAGTTCATGGGGTAAAATAGACGG
The DNA here is from genome assembly GCF_019320115.1 of Miscanthus floridulus. Classification (NCBI taxonomy): domain Eukaryota; kingdom Viridiplantae; phylum Streptophyta; class Magnoliopsida; order Poales; family Poaceae; genus Miscanthus; species Miscanthus floridulus. The sequence goes on from NC_089590.1 coordinate 6,550,665, forward strand.
TTTTATAGTTTGGGGGGGTGAAGTAGACCATGGTTGATAGGTGGGGGGTTAAGTAGACTTTTTCCATTTAGATTTGTAATCAACTTGATGCCAATCATCTCTAGACATGGAGATTAAAAATTAACTTTGGCACCAATCAAAATTCATGACATGTAGATTAGTAATCAAATTTAGCATCCTGAAGGAGGGTCGGACGTCCTTAGAGGCAGTGGCGGGGAGGGGTTGGAGGGGGCTCAGCCTCCCCTAACTTTGATATTTTTCTATTATACCCTTTAATGAACTTACTAATCTACCATATAATTAAAGCTTGAATGGCCCCCCCTATTGACATTTGCCAACCTAGACCTGAGTCCTGACCTCAACACTGCCTGGAGGTGGTTACTTGTCGTTCGGAGGAGTCTTGAGAGCCCCTAGTGAGCTCAGTCGAAGAGCTAGCCTAAAGGAGGTCTCACTGGGCGTACTGCGCATTTGACGGAGGGGTCGCCTGTAGACGCCCAAGCTGGGCCTAGGTAAACTGTGGAGCCCGAGTGGAAGGTCAGTGACGAGGAGGAGGTCAAGTGGGACAAGTCCCACGAAACCGTCCGGGCTACTTCTCACGAACTGGTACTTCTCAGGGAGCACCACACACTTGGCATGGACTGTGGAGAAAAGATGGAGAGGGCCTTGGCCATGCTACCAAGTATATCAATTCTGTTCCATTACCAACCGGAATGGTCGAAACCTCTCATACCAGCGACCAAAATGGCACAAAACATCTTGAATCCTGTACCGGCTTCTCTATCTCAGCCAGTTCCAGCAGTTCCGGGCAATCTCAGCCATCCCGGGTGGAACTTTCAGTACCATTAATCCCTGTACCGGCCATGGCGGATGCTGTATCCCAAATCTAATTGCATCTCCATTCCAAATCTAAAAATCCAGAAATCAAAGTGGAAGCAATCTTATTTTAAGTAGGAATAAAGGCATCAAGAAACACTATCTCTTTCTCAACAAAGATTGAGTGGGGAATTTTCAGATCTGAGAAAATAAGAGGAAACTCATGGGAGGCAACATATGGACTGCAGGCCAGCAACAGCTCCAGCCTCCAAGCTCTGACCAACGGCAGCAGATCCTGAGCTCTCACGGTGCAACAAGGGTATGCTGAAGACGGCATGAGAGCCGCATCGAGTACAAAAAGTAGAGGTTTCTAGAGGCGCATGGAAAAACCTATTTCTAGAGGAGGTTGGAAACACTAGCTGTCTCTAGATATGGGATCTCTAGATGCGGATGGCAATGTGACTCATCTCTAAAAATAGGTGCAGCAAAAAAAAAAAAAAAATTATAACTTTTCCAAATCAAGTCAGATAAAAACAAACTTTTGAGGCCTACAACTTTGTAGTTGATGACTTTTCCAATTTAAATCTTTTAGGGTCCTATAATATTATGATTTAAGTTCTCAGATTTTGAAATTCATTTTTTAGTATTTTTTTTTCAAACTATCTCGGATGGAGAGATTCCCTACACCAAACTTGTAGTGCTCAGCAAAATTTTGAAGTTTGCTGTTCAAACTTTTTTTCATTTGAAATTGTTTAGGGGTTGACATATTTAATGCAAACTCGTGAAAGTTAATAAAAAGAAAGCATCCTACACTTAGTTATAAGTAACTCTGTGACATAGTGGTAGAGGAGGCTCGTGCACAGCTTAAGGTCTCGAGTTTGATCCCCATGAACTGCATGTGCAGTCTTCTCTTGGGATTAAAAAAAAATCTGCTAATTGTTTGGTTGATTTACAATTTTTGGTAAGCGATTTCTAAAAAAGGGCTACCGTACTGGCTGCCACCAGAAATTGATTTCTAATGACGTGATAGTTACCAACTACCTCTAGAAATCGATTTCTAGTGACGGTAGATATCGATTCTAAGGTCAGTTGATTTCTTGAGACGCACAGACAAATATGGTTGACACATCCGCCTCTTGAAACTGATTAACTAAAGGGAAAATTGGTTCTATAACACTAAAAGATCACGAAAATCGGAAAATACCACCAAAAAAACTCCGTTACGTAAAATACCATCAAAGAAAGAACTGTTACCTAAAAATAGCATTCCGTCATGTACTGAGGTAACAACATCAGCACAGTGGATCTCCGTCCATCTAATAAAGGCAAAAAAAAAAATCCATTCCAACCTCCGCTCATCTAAAGGCAAAAAAAAAAAAAAAAAAATTAGGATCCATGTGAGGCGACCGTTACCAGCAGATCGTGTGAACTCGGGGCATTTGATGCACATCTGACTCAGCTTGTCCGCCACCATAGTCGTTTGACTGTAATTAGGATCAGTAATATTACTGGCGATTTGGACCGCTTCGACATGGGCAGTGTTCTCCATTACCTCCTCATATCCGTCGATTCCGTCCCTGACAACAAACACTTGACCTTCTAATAGCTTCTCCGCCCTGTCCAATGGATGCACCCACCTGACACAAACTTGGAAGCACTTGGAGAAATTGCCATGGTCGTCCTCATGAACATTATCCACATAGACGATGAAGTTCTTCACTGTGCCCGCACTGAGGGTACCAACCAAGATGGAAGATGATTTTTTGTTACCGCAGATGGAATACCTGAATGGGCCAGACTCAATGGTAGACAATGCTACATCGGAGGACGGGCTGCACATTATTTCAACCTTTGTATTGACGGCGATGGTGGAGGTCATTCTGTTGATGCAGGATGTAAAGGCTTCTGTGATCTCATTGCGATCATCGTTTATGATATTGTAGATGCCATTGAAGCTGCTAGCGATGTGGTACATTGCCCTGGTGTTGTGCATGCCATAGAAGCCGAAGGCATGTACGTACTTGGAGCTCAGATTTTCCATGCATATGGAGTTATCATCACTGTCAGAAACCCTGCCGGTCTTTCTCCTCTCCTTGCCTGTCATCCAATATCTACTCCGATGCATGAACAAACACAAATGAGTTAATGGTTTCAGGATGAAACAAAAACCATGAAGAGACATATGCATCGGTTTGCATCACATGGCAAGCCACTATTTGGTAACCAGATTTAGGTTATGTGGGCAGGATCACTGAGCATCTCAAAGAGTTTGGTTTGGACCCCCCCCCCCCCCCCCCACCCCACACACACAAAAAAAGTGTTTTAGGAACCTTTCAAACACTATTGGGGGTATAGAGGAAGGCAACGTATCTGGTGCGAACCAACCAACCTGTGCAAACTTGGAAACTACCGATCAGAACCACTAGATGTTGATCCAATGAATAGGGTGAGAGGTGGGATTTTTTTGCTCTTAAGCCCCCCACCCGCCGGCCTTTTTTTTGCGCTTAAGCCCCCTCACCCCATCCATTGGATCAGCATCCAGTGGTCCTGATTGGTAGTTTTCAAGTTTGCACAGGTTGATTGGTTTGCACCTGATATGTTGCCATAGAGGAAAGGCCCTCCAACAGTTTTATATTCTTATTTGTAAAAGAAAATAAAATCCGGATCTATGTTGCCGGTCTGCTTCATCCATAGTTGTAGCCGGCCTGCAGCCAGCCTGTTGTCTTCCGCAACCGGCCGTAGCCTGGTGACGGCAAGGGCAGCCAAGTTTGGAACCAAAAGAGCGATTGGATGGCAAGAACGCACGGAAAGATGAGGAATTAATCAAGAGATTTAGAAAGCATTGGAAAGACTGGCGGTGCAGATTGGGAGTTGTTAGAGGGCTGGTTTTTGTTTTTGTTCAATTTAGGGAGTATTTTTAAAAGAGCCCCTGAGATGCTTAGGGCATTGTATACCTAGTTTTAATGGCGTGGTGCTAGGCGAAAAATCAAATTTCAGGAAGGTATCAATTAATTGATTCTCTTACTTTTAAACTATACCATTATATAGTACTGCTATCTCCTGGTGTTTCATGTCCAAAATCATTGTACAATAAAAGTTATCTTCCAGCATACCTTCTTGGCATCCATCAATGCCTTCTGCAGCGTCTTGGTGCTGCCACCAACATCAGGCGAATGCGCAGTCATGGAGGCTATGCCTTGGCTTCTGGCCGACATTGCGATGGTGGTGGATGAGCTGGGAGCAGAGTGGAGGCAATCCCTTATGAGCCTCATGGTCTTTTTTGGCTGTTTCCTCCAGTGCAATGCGTTGAAATAAAAGAAAGTTGAGTCTGATTCTAAAACATGGCATAGCATGGATATAGAGCACCTAATCCTTCATTTATGGAAAATTTCCAGTGAAAACATATATACTATGCTAAGTGAAATTGTAATAGAATTCTGGCCTTCCATCATGTAATACCTGCACAGTGGCTTTGTTCTAAGTCAAGGGCATCGACAGCTGCTGCACCTTGTTGGAGGTCTCGCTCTCGAAGAGGTCAGTTGCAGGCTCAGCGAGAGAGGATTTGACGGGTATGATGGCAAGGCGGTCATTGATGTTAAGCTTATTCTTGACGAGCGCCATGGCCTTGGCAATCAGGTCCAGCCTTTTGTTTGTGTTCTCCATCACCTTTTTCACATCTTTCTCCAGTTCTGTTGCCTGGACGTGTAGTTTGTCCTCTTCCTTGGCCACAGTGTTCATCTCCTGCCTTTTCTGAGTAATTTCGGACTTCATCTTGCGTCTTTTCTGTTTCTTTTGGTCCTCTATCTCTTGCGTTTTACTTTTCTGAGTAATTTGGTCCTTCAGCTCTTTACTTTTCTGAGTAATTTGGTCTTTCATATCCTGCCATTTCTGAGTAATTTGGTCTTTCATCTTGAGCATTATCAGAGTAATTTCGTCCTTCTTCTTTTGCCTATCAAGCTTTTTCTCAGACTCGTCAACCATCTTCTTGGCCATGTTGTGCTGCTCTTTCTTCTTATTGGCTTCTTTGAGCAGCTGCAGCCTTTCTTGAGTCTTCTTCTTCTTCTCCTGGAGCCCATAGTTGGCATCAATCACTACAATCAGGTCAATGGATGCGCGCTCCACCATTGCCAACCCTGCCTCTGGTGCCATGACGCGCACCATAACCGGGACCGGGAGGCCTTTCTGGGTTGTCCCTTGGACAAGATCTAGTTTTGCCAAGATCCTCAGTTGCAGGAGAGGGTTGTTGGCGGATTGCTTGTTCTCCATGAGTGGCTGTGGCAGAGGCAGCTGACACTGCTGGTGTGAGTGCCACGAGAGCATGTACTCCAGCCAGCAGTAGTTGTTATACAGCCTGACCTCCATCTCTCGCATCTGTGCAGCAAGCCCAGATATGAGGCTTGCCGCTCCGGCCTCCTTGCCGCAGTCAGAACTCTCAAGCATTCTCCACTGCTGACGCAGATTATCTGCCGCCATGTGGAGCTGCTCCAAATCATTCTTATCATCCATGGTGACGATGCTGGCGACGATCTTGACAGCCTTCATCCTCACGATCTCCGCCGCCACCTCCTTCGATCCGTCGCTGCCCTCTTCGACCAGTTGCACGTTGAGCTTGTCGTCCACCGCTTTGTTGCCATCCCCGTGCTTCACATGAACTTTGAACAGCTGCGGCAGGTCTTTGGGTCGCTGGAGGTCACCAAGGTAGACGAGGATGTTGGTCGTCGTCACGCTGGCCAGGTTGGCGCTGGGCCAGATGATCCCGGCCTTCTTGTCGTATGAGATGTAGTAGCTCACGCCAGGTGTACCTGATCCGGCCGCTAGTGATTTCTGCTCGCACATTAGCTTCACCTCAATCGGCATGGCAGCAACGGCAGCGCCGGAGGTGATCCTGCTTATGGCGGCGAAGAAGGCCTGCCTGATCCGGCCGAGGCTGTCGTCCAAGACAGCGTAAGTGCAATTGCGGCAGCTGGAGATGCCGTGCAGGGTCCTCGCGTTGTGCGCGTCACGGAAGCCGAAGGCATGGATGGAGCGGAACCTCCAGGCGATCAGTGGGCTGGTGTCATCTTTGCTGTTGGAAATGACGATGATGTCACCGGCTCGCGTCTTCTTGTTCCCGGCCATGTAAGATCTACATACACACACATGTACATTGTACAAGTCAAGCACGCACACTTATCAAAAAAAAAAAGTACGCACAGACATAGCCGCGGATGTAGACACATGTAGAGATGTCCTGGTTCGTAAGCATCGTACGTGACAACGTACACAAAATCTTCTGAAATTTTTATCATAGCCTCCACATACGATATCATGACATTTCAAGCTTCATGATTTTCGGTCGTTTGCTTTTTATAGAATTTAAAAACACTTCGTACGCAAGTTCGTAGTCATGTTTCGTGAATAAGATGTCCGAAATTTCGGTTCCGTTCCTGGATACGACCTCACACTACGCTCACTAACATGACTATCAATTTTTGAATCATTAAATTATATTATTCGTACCACGTGCAGTTCAAATTTATATTTTTTTGAAAAAATTCAAGTAAATAAAATAAAGTAACTAAATATATCAAAAAGTCAAAAAAAATCCTCAAATTCTAACGAGGAGTTCCCGCTACTTTAGAAGGCTGCACAAAAAATTTGGAGGCCAAAAACAAAAAAAAACTTTGCCCGGCACTCGGCAAAAGGGGTCTTTGCCGAGTGCCTTCACAGGGGTACTCGGCAAAGACATTTAAAAAAAATACTGAATCTTTGCCGAGTGCCGTGTCAGGAGCACTCGGCAAAGAATTTTCCAAAAAAAAATATTTGCCGAGTGTCAGATCTTGGACACTCGGCAAAGATTTTTTTTTAAAAAAACCTTCTTTGCCGAGTGCTAGGCCAGGTGACACTTGGCAAAGAGGCAGTTAAAAAAATTTAAAAACCCTTTGCCGAGTGCCAGATCGGGGGCACTCGGCAAAGGGGGGATTTAATCCCGTTGGCGGGGCCGGCCCACACACCCCGTACCCACGCACGCGCCATCGATCGCGCTCGCGCCCGCACCGCCCGTGCCGCCACCGCCCGGTCGCCCGCGCCGCCATCGCCCGCCACCACCCGTGCCCGCGCCGCCCATGCCGCCACTGCCTGCACCTGCGCCGCCACCGCCCGCGCCGCTCGTGCCGCCCGCCACTGCCCATGCGCCCACGCCACCGTGACGCCAGGCCGCCCGCGCCACCGCGACGCCAGACCGCCCGCGCCGCCCGGTCGCCCGTGCGACCGCTAGCCACCGAGCCGCCGCCGCTGCCGCGCCCGACCCCGTTCCTGACTCCGACGACCCCGACCCCGACCCCGACGTCGCCCGCCCCTACCCCCGGTGCTCGTCAGGTATGCCCTCTCTCTTGTTGTCGTGGTAGTGATAGTTGTAGTAGTATTAGTTGTAGTAGTACTGCTAGTGGTAGTAGTAGTATTAGAAGTAGTGATAGTAGTAGTGGTAGTAGTAGTAGTAGCAATAGTGGAAGTAGTAGTAGAAGTAGTGGTACTACTTGGATATATTCTTCTGAATGGATTGATATCCAAACTACATGGCTTCTCTTGAGACATGTGCTTGCCGGCCATTGTGCCGTTGTTTTTTGCAGGTTTTGAAAACCTCACTATGCAGGGGAGGTTCTGCCGATTTTTTTTAAAAATGATAGTTTTTTGTTCTATTTTTGTAGAGAAGAGCCCGTCGGAGCCGAGTCGGAGTTCCCGTCGCCGTGCTGGTCTGCCTGCACCGCGTCGCCTCGCCACTGCACCAACCCGCCACGGCCCCGCTAGCCTGACTCCGTCGCCACCCTAGGTATAACCCCTCTTTCCGTATCATGGTCGTAGATCGCGTAACCTAGTTAGGCGTCTCCCATTTGAAAGAGATATGGTTCGAGGTATGCAGATCTTTGCATATCTATGACCGTATCTATTTCGGATTGTCCACGTTTTTTGGACAGCCCGTGGATGCGTACATGGGTTAGTTTCCATAGTCTGCTCTGGTTCGAGACAGAGTTTCGGCATCACCTCCTTGTTGTTCTCCGGATACGCATTCTTCTTTGGCAGGACGTTGTCGATGTTTGACCACCGATAGCCTGCCACGGGGGTACCCGAGGCAGTATGTTCGGACTTCAGCGTATGCAGAACTCGACGGTTGACGCAAGAGACAATCGATTTATCTTGGTTTGGACCCTCGATCTTTGATCGAGTAATAGCCCTACGTCCAGTCGGCGTTAGCCTTTGCGTTGGATTGATTGTCAAGTGTTGTGTTGTGTACAATTGTTCTATCGAACTCTCCATCTAAGGAGCCCTACCCTCCTTTATATAGTCAGGAGGCCAGAGTAATACTGCTACTAAGATTACAGGGGAAAGAATCCTAATTAGACCAGGTCTTCTCCCTTCCTTGCGGGGGTATCCCATGGGTCCTGCACCGACAAGCCCTCGAGCACTTCATGGTTGAGTTCTGGAAGCCTCGTCTTGTTCCTTCAAGCCTCGTTGAGTAGGAACAAGCGTCGTCCGAGTGCTTTCTTGAGCAAAATCATGCAGCGCTTCGTGAGATCTTTGCGTGATTGCGTATCTTTTTGAAGAAAAAAGTACTCCTGTTTGGATGTAGCCCCTGAGCCTCTGGCTATTTGGTACAAGGAGCTTGAGGGTCTTTTCTTGAAACCGTCCCGATTCTTTGTTGAAAGGCTCCCGAGCATATACCCGGGTTCTTTGAAAAGAACTTGGATATAGCTCGGTCCAACTTCTTTTTGTCAGGAGTCCTTGAAGTAGCTTTGTCTTGAAAAAGTCTTCTTGGTGACGTGCGCTTTTTCGAAGGAAAAAATGCACTCACTGAGTGTAGCCCCCGAGCCTCTTGCTATTTGGAACAAGGAGCTAGAGGGTCTTGAATCTTATGTTGTTTGAAAATTGCTGTCTTGAAGAAGTCTTCTGAGTGACGTGCGCTTTTTTTGGAAAAAAGTGCACTCACTGAGTATAGCCCCCGAGCCTCTTGCTATTTGGAACAAAAAGTTGGAGGGTCTTGAATCTGAGTTGTTCGCTAGAACTGTATACCTCTCCTTTTGCAGCCCCCGAGCATATATCCGGGTTGTTTTGTTCAGGAGGAATTCGGAAGCAGAGTTTTGGCGTATCCTTTGGTAGTCTGCTGTTGTCAGATGTAGTTGTATAGTGGTGGTTGAGTGTAAATGCCTCTCGTTCACGGGTTGTACTATGTCGGTATATTCTTCCGAATATGCCCGTCTTCGAGTACTGTTCCTTCTCGTCTGAGTCTTCCATTATTGAGTCCTGTCTTTTCACTGTGTCCTTTGGTAGGTTTATTTTGTTGGTACTCCTAGTCCATGTGCACCGCTCCTTTGATCTATAAATACCCTCCCGAAGTGCTTGTTTTCATCCATTGAACATTCTGTTGAAACCTTTGTGATCATTAACATGGTAGTTTGTGAAGTAGAGCAGCCCCCGGGCGTGTTTTGTAGTTCCTGTGTGTCTTGTCGTAGCTGGAGGAAGTCTTGTGATAGGGATTAGAGGTAGGCTAATCCCGCAGCAGCAATGTACCAGGATGTACGTGGCGGTAGTTGGAGGAAGTCTTGTGATGTGGACTTCGTTCCTTCATCTGGCAGTTCTGGGTTGATTCTCGTCGTCTGTCTTGAGATTGTCCGGTGCAGATCAATACTATATCCAGCATCACATCGGTCTTGGTTGGACAGATGCCTGCCTGCCTTCTCTGCTCTATGTTGTCCTGTCGTGCTGCTGATTTTCGCCTTGGATGCACTGCATCCGTCCTTTGAAGAAAACAGTGTAGCCGACGGTGGTTTGTCCTTCCGAGTAGCAATTTGGGACACGTAGTCGTTCTAGAGCCTAGTCGTGTCTGTGCTCCGCTTTGCTACTTTGCTTTTCATGGTACTGAGTTCGTTGGGTCTTGTAAGATTTATAATCTTCTATTTTTGAAGTCGCTTGTAATGGAAAGAATCTTGTCTTCTGAGCCGTCATTTATTTTTCTGCTGTAGTTCCGATTGTTCATGAGATTCCCGAGTTCTTTCCGTAAGAACCGAGTTCTTATGTTCCTTGTGAAGTTGTTCTCCTTTTCTTCTTGGTTGTCGGGTTGTTTTCGTAGTTATCTGATAGCTCCGCAGTAGTGCTGGATGGATAAGTCTGAAATCTATCCGTTGAATTGACCGTTGTGTGGATTTGTGCCCTCCGTCATTTTAGCTGTGTTGGTAAATGGACCGTTGCGTTTTCACATGGTGCTTTAACAGGCCTGGTGGGCCGTTTTTATCGCTGTAAAAATCTATTTAAAGACCCTTTATCTTTTTCTTTACTGTCCTTCTCTTGCCTTCAAACCCTAGCTCTTAGTCATCCGCTGTTGCCATTGCCGCCGCTGTCTTAGCATCGCCGTCTAAGCTTTCTCTTCCCCTAGTTGCTTTCTTACCTCCGTTAGTACATGGGTAAGAAAAAAACCGCAAGCAAGTCTCAGTCTTCCTTCGTGGACGAGGAGTCATCACTCTTCGTGATTGAGAATCGGGAGTTTGTGGCCATGAGGGCCGCCCAGAAGTCTTGGCCGGCTCCGACAACAACCGAAGAGCAGCTTCGCGAGCTTGTCAGTGACGGCTTGATCTAGAGCAAGGCCTTTGCTGAATGGAGAGTTCCAGGCGAGCATCAGGTCCCTGCTCCAGGTCCTGATGAGATTGTTCTTTTTGTCTCTTTCATTCGCGCTGGACTTTGTCTTTCTGCCTCTGCCTTTCTTCATCAATTTCTCAACTATTTTGGGATTTGCCTGAATCATCTTGCTCCTAATGCAGTCCTTCACCTTTCTGTCTTTGTTCATCTTTGTGAAGCTTTCCTTGGAATTCCCCTTTCTCTTTCTCTGTTTCGTTACTTCTTTCGCCTGAAACCCCAACCCCACCGTGAAGAGACCAGTGTTCTTGGTGGTTGTGGGATCCAATTTCGCCAGGGTCTTAAAAGCAAGTTCTTTGATTATGACCTAGTTGATTCTGTACGAGATTGGCGTGCCGACTGGTTTTATGCCGCCAATCTGATCCCTTCTCTTGCTGTCCACTCTAGATCTGGTCCCTTGGTCAATGACCAATGGGATAAGAACCCTGTGACGTCTGCTGAGGTTCAGGCAATCCAGATGCTGAAACAGCAGGGCTTGACCGGTTTTGGCATAGTCTCGAGCTTCCTTCGTCGCCGAGTTCAGCCTTTGAAGGAGCAAGAGCACCTTGGCTTTGAGTACTCTGGGGCTGAGAATCCTTCACGCATGGTCCCAGCACTTAAGTTGACCGATGAAGAGGTACTCAAGCGTCTCCAGAAGATGCTAAAAGGAGCAAGCGTTGTCCCGCTTACCGTCTCCGAGTTCTCTGCCAACAACCCGCCTCCAGCTGTACGTCGTTTTCTCTTCGTTCGGGTACTTCCTGTATTTCTACTGTATCCATTTTTTGCTAAACTTTTCCTTGTTTTGTTTCATTCTTTTTCGTAGGAATTTGGGCGCAACTTTGTTGACCCGATCCCTCTTGATGTTCTTCCTGCTGTGGCGAACATTGGGGGAAAACTTGCTGGGGCTTCTGCAACCAGTAAGTTCCTAATCTCCACAGTGTTTCCTGGGGTTTTCTTTCAGATTTGTTGATGTATATGAAGAATATGTTCCTCGTCTAGTCCCTCGAGGTCCTCATAGTGTTTCGAAGAGGGGGCGAACGGATGGGTCTTCATCTGGTCTGCCTGCTTCCAAGAAGTCTCACAAGCCAAGTACTCGTCCAGATACTCCAGTTGTAGCTAGCATGCTCTTAGGTGAGCATATTTAATACTCTCTGTCCCTTTGTTTTCTTGTTTTTATCTTGAACCAAGTACTTTTGTTCTTTTTTAGCGGGTGCCCTGGTGACCTTGGTTGAGACCGAGGGGGAAGAGGATGATGAAGTACCCCTTATCATGCGGCGGTGAGTGGTTTTCATTGAATTTCTCCTCTTTGTCTTGACTTTTAGTCTTGATCTTTTTGTAGTAACCGGACGTCGGGTATGAGTTCTTCTGAGGCTCCTACGCTGGCTTCTTCTGAAGCTCCGGTGTTGAGTTCTTTGGTATCTTTGGTACCGAGTTCTTCTGTAGCTCCGGTGCTGAGTTCTTTCGAGGCTCCAGTCCCGGCTTCTTCAGGGGCTCCGGTATCAGCTACACCGTCCCTGCCACCAAGTGGTGGGGATGTCTTCACCGCCGTGGTCCCTCCTGCGAGGTCCTCTTTCTATTTTGCGAAGAAGAAGGTGGCTGGGTGAGTGGGTTCTGGCTTCACTTTTTTGCTTCTGTTCTCCTTTTCTCTTGTTCTCATCTGCGAGTTCTTTTATTAACTTTTAGGCCTTCGTCATCTCCCGTCCCTCTGTCAGCTTCTTCTTAGCCCTTCGTTGTGTCGTCGAGTACTGAACCTCAGGACTCGCAGCACACCGCTAGTGAAGTGGTCGCGGGGGCGACAAGTCTTTCTGGTGGTGATGCTGCTGCTGACTTGGTTGCCCTGGAGGTGACCGTGACCATGGCCATTGCGGTGGGTTCTTCCTGGGAGATTGCTCTGGTCATTCCTTCTTTGCCTCGGCCGGCTTCTCCTTCTCCTTCTCTTACCTCCGGTGGTCCGCCTTTTGCCGATGATGTGGTGCAGCAGTTTGATGCTACACATCGGCTATCAGAGTTAACTGCTGCCTAGGGAAGCTTGTCGTCTCTTGCGACTTCTTTTGGAGAAAAGCTCCAGGTAAGTTTTGTCACCGTTCCTTTTTTGGATGTTCGCTTTTCTTTGGTCCTTATTCTTTGTTTTTCTTTGTATCTTTTTGCTCAGTCCTTCTCTCATGATCATACCGGCTTCTTTTTCTCGTCTGAAAATGAGAAAAAGTTGTCTTCAGAAGTGAGCGCCCTGAAAGCTGATCTTGACCTCCTCCGGGCCAAGATGGAGGCTGAGCGTCAAACGCATTAGGATGAAGAAAAATCTCTTCATGCCTGGGCTGTTGATATCGAGAAGCAGAGGGATGCCGCTCTTCAGGAGGCTCGAAAGAACTCGGAGGCCGTGAAGAACTTGGAGGCCGTAAAGAAGGAGTGCAATGGTATTGAGGGTTCTTTTTGTTTCTTTCTGTATTCAAACTCTCCTTTCTGCTGACTTGTTGTCTACTGTTTCGTCCAGCTCTCCGGGTTGAAAAGCAGAAGCTCTCGGAGGGCGTTGAAGAAATGAAGACTCTTGTTCGTACAAGTCATAACAAGGCCGAGGAGGTAATTACTCATGCTGAAGAGGAACTCGCGCTTGCTAAGTTGATTAGGCGTGGAGCTGATAGAGATCTTGTGCAGGCCCAAAAAACTATTGAAGACTTGTCTGGCAAGTTGGCGACGGCTACTGAAAACTGGAAGGCTTTGTGGAAATCCTTTCGTTCAGTAGCCGACGTTCTTCGAACTCCGGCGGATGACGGACAATCTTGGGCTCAGTTGATTCCTCGAATTTCGACTCATTTCCAAGAGTTTGTGAAGAGGTGCGCTCAACTGTGTACCAAGAATGTTCTGGCCCAGGTCCGGGATCTTTCTCCAACGGCTCCTTTGTCCAAGATAGCAGAGGAAGCTGATAGTCAAGAGTACATTGATGCCGTTGAGAGGATGGAGCCTGAGGTTAAAGGCTTAGCTAGCAGAATAGTAGATAATCTCAACATTGTTCTCTCTTCTCCTGATGACGAGGCTTGATGTATTTGACCTTTAGGCCCTTACCTTGTATTATGCTTCTTTTGAATGAAGATTTTTGTTGATGGTCTTCTCTGCCCGGATGCCTTGTTTATTCCTTGGATGATTTGTCCAATTGGCTAGAGTTACTTGACTTGCCAAGTACTTTGTCTTGCTTTTGTCTTAGCCTTGCAAACAACTCTGCGCGCTATTTTGACAAACCTTCTTGATTTATCGAGTACTTGTTTGGCCTTCTTTTGTGCCATTTAAACAACTCGTTATACGTAGGTCTTTGCGTTCTTGGGTATCCCTAGTGTAGCCCCCAAGCCTCTTGCTATTTGGAATAAGTAGCTGGAGGGTCTTGTCTTGTAATTTCTCTGGTCTAAGCCTATGCTTAGTTTCAGTCGTATTGCTTTTATTTTGGGTTTTAGCTTGTTAGCTACCCTCATCGGCAGGCTCAAGCGTCTTTTCAACTATTTTGCTCTTGGCTGGGATGCTCAGGCGTATTTTCAGCCATTTTGCATTTTATTTCGGGTGTTAGCTTGTTAGCTACCCTCATCGGCGGGCTCAAGCGTCTTTTTAGCTATTTTGCTCTCGGCCGGGATGCTCAGTCGTATTTTCAGCCATTTTGCATTTTATTTCAGGTGTTAGCTTGCTAGCTACCCTCATCGGCGGGTTCAAGCATCTTTTCAGCTATTTTGCTCTCGGCCGGGATGCTCAGGCGTATTTTTAGCCATTTTGCGTTTTATTTCGGGTGTTAGCTTGCTAGCTACCCTCATCGACGGGCTCAAGCGTCTTTTTAGCTATTTTGCTCTCGGCCGGGATGCTCAGGTGTATTTTCAGTCATTTTGCATTTTATTTTGGGTGTTAGCTTGTTAGCTACCCTCATCGGCGGGCTCAAGCGTCTTTTCAGCTATTTTGCTCTCGGCCGGGATGCTCAGGCATATTTTCAGTCATTTTGAATTTAGAAATAACTCGGAGAGAGCCATGAGACAAATGCTTGTCGAGAGATAATCATCTTTATTGATCATGAATATTGCTGTGTTACAGTGATACATAGCGCTATTTTTGTTGATCATGAACGTTGATCTCCTGTGTCTTGTATACATGTTTTCCCTTGAGTTGTTTTTATGCGTAGAATCTTCGTAGCTGACTGATGTGCCATGTATTGTTGACTTCTTTCCCTTGAGTTGTTTTTATGCGTAGAATCTTCATAGCTGACTGATGTGCTATGTATTGTTGACTTCTTTCCCGTCCTCATCCATGAGCTTGTATGTGCCTGGTCCAATGACTTTTGTTACGATAAAAGGACCTTCCCATGGACTGAGTAGTTTGTGGCGTCCGTCGATTTTTTGTATTCTTCTTAGTACTAGGTCTCTGACTTGTAATGATCGAGATTGGGTGTTCTTGTTGTAGTGGCGTCTTAGTCCTTGTAGGTATCTTGCTGATTGCAGGGTAGCGTTTACTCTGATTTCTTTTGTACTGTCGAGTTCTAATCTTCGGGTGTGTTCTGCTTCTCCTTCGTCGTATTGCTCTATCCTTGGTGACGTCCAGATCAAGTCTGCGGGTAGTACAGCTTCTGATCCGTATACCAGGAAGAAGGGTGAGTAACCGGTGGCTCTGCTTATTTGAGTCCGTAGCCCCTATACAACCTTAGGTAATTCTTCAATCCATTTTGATCCATAGTCTATTAGTTCTTCGTACAGTCTTGGTTTCAATCCGGCTAGTATGAGTCCATTAGCCCTTTCTACCTGTCCGTTGGCTTCTGGATGTGCGACTGACGCGTAATCTATGCTGAAGCTACAATCCTATGCCCAACTTTTGAATTCTGTAGCTGTGAAGGGAGAACCCAAATCTGTGATTATTCGATTAGGCATGCCGAAGCGGTGCATGATGTCTTGGATGAACTCGATTGCATTGGCTGCGCTGTATTTTGCTAGTGGTTTGTATTCGATCCACTTGGTGAACTTGTCAATTGCTACAAAGACGTACTCAAAACCGCCCTTTGCTTTCTTGAGAGGTCCTACTTGATCCAGCCCCAGCAGGAGAAAGGCCAAGCGGGTGGAATGCAAATGAGGTTGTGGGATGGTACATGAGTCTATCTTGCGAACATCTGACAACTTTTGCATCTTCTGACGAGTTCTTCTGCGTCTTTCAAAACGGTAGGCCAGTAGAAACCAGTGTGAAATGCTTTGCCGTCTAGTGTTCTTGAAGTGGCGTGATTCCCACAGCAACCTGAGTGTATTTCGTCTAGGATTTGTTTGCCTTCTTCAAATGAGATGCATTTTAGGAGTACTCCTGATGATGCGGCTCTTCTATATAGCTTGTCTCCTACTAGGACATAATTCTTGCTTCTGTGGATGACTTGTGTGGCTTCCTGTTTTTCCGCTGACAACTTATTCTCTTTGATGTAGTCAATAAAAACCTGTGTCTATGAAGTGTTGATCACCAGAATCTGGTTGCCCTTGGCTATGAGTTCTGTGGTTGTCTCACCGGGTTGTTTGATAGAAGGAGTTGATAACTCCTCTATGAATACACCGGGTGGGACCTTTGCCCTATCAGATCCAAGTTTGGTAAGAATATCTGCTGCAATGTTGGAATCCCGTAGGATATGTAGGATTTCTAATCCTTGAAAATGTTTTTTGAGTTTTTGGATTTTAGTACAGTAAGCACCCATGTTTTCTTTGGTGCAATCCCAATCTTTGTTGACTTGGTTGATGACTACCTGCCGAATCGCCGTATATGAGTAATCGCTTGATTCTGAGGGTAATAGCCACTCTTAGCCCGTGTATGAGAGCTTCATATTCTGCTTCATTGTTGGTGGCTTGCCATAATATCTGAAGGACATACTTTAGTTGTCTTCCGTCTGGAGAAATTAGGAGGACGCCTGCACCGGCTCCGCCTAGCTTGAGTGATCCATCAAAGTACATTTTTCAATGATCAAGGATGGCGCTTGACACGGGTTGTTGAATCTCTGTCCATTCGGCAACAAAATCAGTAAGGGCTTGAGATTTAATTGCTTTCCGCGGGGTAAAATCGATGTTGAGAGCACCGAGTTCAACCGCTCACTTGGATATGCGTCCTGTTGCGTCTTTGTTGTGTAAGATGTCTCCTAGTGGGAAATCTGTCACCACGGTAATCTTGTGGCTTTCAAAATAGTAACGAAGCTTGCGTGAAGTGATCAGTATGGCGTAGAGTATTTTTTGCACATGCGGGTACCGGATTTTTGATTGTGACAGTACTTCGCTGATGTAGTATACTGGGCGTTGTACTTTATACACGCGCCCTTCTTCTTCCCTTTCCACTACTATCGCCGTGCTGACTACAGAAGTAGTTGCTGTAATGTATAGCATCATGTCTTTGTCTTTCTTTGGAGGTGTGAGGACTGGTGAGGAGGTGAGGTATGCCTTAAGTTTCTTGAAAGCTTCATTGGCTTCTTCCGTCCACTCGAACTTGTCTGCCTTCTTTAATAGTTTAAAGAAAGGCAACCCTTTTTCACCGAGTCTTGATATGAAACGGTTGAGTGTCCGTCATGCAACCTATTAGTTTTTGTACATCTTTGATGTTTCGAGGAGGGCCCATCTCTGTTATGGCTCGAATTTGTTTGGCGCTTGCTTCTATTCCGCAATGACTGACCAAGAATCCGAGTAGTTGTCCTGAAGGAAACTCCAAATACACACTTGTTTGGGTTCAATTTCCATCTCCACCTTTTCAGATTCTCAAAGGTTTGTTTTAAGTCTTCAATCAGTGTATCCGGGTTCTTTGTTTTTACAACCACGTCATCCACATATGCTTCTACATTTTCATCAACCTGATCACCAAGGCATGTTTGGATGGCTCTTTGGTAGGTGGCTCCAGCATTCTTAAGTCCAAACAACATGGTCTTGTAGCTGTAGGCGCCGAACGGAGTGATAAAAGATGTCTTGCTTTGGTCTTGTTGTTTTAGTGCGATTTGGTGATATCCGGAATAGCAATCAAGAAAGGATAATAAGGCGGATCCTGTGGTTCAATCAATTATCTGATCAATGCGTGGTAGCCCAAACGGATCCTTTGGGCAGTGTTTGTTGAGATCTGTGTAGTCCACACATATGCGCCACTCGTCCGTGTTCTTTTCTGTACCAGAACTGGATTTGCTAGCCAATCTGGATGGAGGATTTCCCTGATGAATCTAGCTGCCATTAGTTTTGTAATTTCCTTTTTTATTGCTGCCTTCTTGTCTGGAGAGAATCGTCATAGTCGTTGCTTCACAGGCTTGGAGCCCTTATTGAGATCAATTCCGTGCTCAGCCAACTTTCTTGGGACCCCTGGCATGTCGGCCGACTTCCAAGCGAAGATATCTTTGTTGTCCCAAAGAAAGTTGGTGAGCGCGAGTTCCTATTTTGCTGATAGGTGCGCACTGATGGTTGCCGTCTTTGAGGGATCACCGGTGCCTAGGTCGATTTGCTTGACGTCGGCTTCTTTTGGTGGTGCTAGGATGCTTGGTTTTTTAGCCGGTATCTCTAGTTCTTCTTGACTTATTTCTGCGGTAATAGTGACTATTTCTTTTCTTCCTTCGTTTGCTTGTGCTCTTGCTGCAATTTGAATTGCCTGTACGTCACAGTCAAATGCGCACTTTAAATCACTCCGAAGAGAAAGGACACCGTTAGGCCCTGGCATCTTAAGCAACAGGTACGGATAATGCGGTATTGCCCTGAATTTTGCTAGTGCCGGGCGTCCGAGGATTGCGTGATATGATGAATCAAAGTCTGCAACTTTAAATTTGATGAACTCTGTACGGTAGTTTGAGGGAGTTCCAAAGGTAACTGGTAGAGTGATCTATCCAAGTGGCATTGCTGCCTTGCCGGGTACTATGCCGTAAAAAGGTGTGCTTGTTGGTGTGATCATCTCGGTGAGTTGTAGTCCCATCTTCCTTAGAGTTTCTGAAAAAATGATGTTGAGTCCGGCTCCCCCGTCGATTAGTACCTTTGTAACGGTCATACCAGCAATGGTTGGGTCTAGAACTAGTGGGTAATGGCCCGCGTTTCCTACGCTGGTCCATTGGTCTTCTCTTGAAAATTGGATTGGATATTCTGACCAGTTGAGATATCTTGGTGTAGCAGGTTATGCTGCCATGATGGTTCGTAACGCTAGTTTTTCTTGATGTTTGCTTCTGGAATCTGGAACCCCGGCAAAGATCACTACCACTGTTCCTCTGGATTTTTGGAATCCCTTGTCTTCATTGTTGTCTCCTTCTTTTTTCTGATTGTCTTCTTTATTGGTTCTCTTGCTATCTTTTCTAGTGTATCTTTCGTTGAAGGTGTAGCAATTTCCAATGGTGTGCTTTCCATTGGGGTGCAAGGGGCAACGTATGTTCTCAATGTCGTAATATCTTCTGGGCTTGGTGAATTTCTTTGATTTGTCAGCCATTGCTACTGTGCTGTCTGGACCGTGCTTTCTTTCCTGATGTCTGCTGTTTCGAGGAATTTGCCTGTCCGGGTTGTCTCTGTTGTTCCTATCCGGGAATCTTTCTCGTGTCTTCTCCTCTGTAGTAGTCATCTTTTCCACTGTTCTTCTGAATTCTTCATTATTTTTTGGGTTTTCTTTGCAGAAGTCTTGAAATTGCCACTTAGCCATGATTCCGTGAGAGAAGGCTTCGATTACTTCTCGTTGTGTGATGTCATGTACTTGAGCTCGTAGTTCTCCAAATCGTTGATAGTAATTTCTGAGACTTTCACCTCCTTTCTGTTTGAGTCCTTTTAACTCTGCGTGGGTGATTAGATTTGTAATAATTCCCGCGAAATTTTCACAGAAAGCTCTTTGCAAGTCTTCCCAATTTCTGATTGATCCTGGATTCAGTTTGTCGAACCATTGAAGTGGCATGGTTTCTAGGGCCATGGGAAAGAACAATGTTTTGATGTCATCGTCCCCACCGGCCAACTCAATCGACTGCGAGTAAATCCTGAGCCATTACTTTAGGTTCGGTCTTGCCATCGTACTTGGAGTGGTTGGACGGCTTGAACTTGTGAGGTAGTCGTATCGAAACAAGTCTATTTGCAAAACAGGGGAATCTATCGTGCGTTCTGGCTTCTGTATATTTCGATTCTGCGCCCCCTTGCCAACTGTCATCTTGGTGAGAGTAGTTCTGCGTGGCTACCCGAGTAGGCATTTCGCTTCTGGCCTTTCTTGGTTGCTCGACTCGGTTGTTTTGACTGTGATTTCTTTGACTCTCTCCGTTGTGACTTCCACTTGGTCCAAGTCTTTCGAAAGCGGACTTCCTTTGATTTTGATCTTCCTGTTCATGAGATGCTGCTCTTTCGTCGCGCGTCCTAAGGACTGTTGAACGGAGGAATTCCTGGAGTTGTTCTTGTTTTTCATTTGGATGTAAAGTTGCTCTGAGTTCTTCTAGTGCTTCTCGGATCTTATCATAGGGTGTATTCGTCGCTCATCCTTCTTCGATCTCTCGCTCTGATTTTCTTCTATTGTACTCAGCTAGGTCTGATTCATATTTGATCCAAGTGTCTTTTCGCTGTTTCGCACGGCATTGTCGTCCTTGTTTCAATTTGTTCTTTCTTTCTCTCGCTTGCCTCTAACTCTCAGTCTCACCATCGTGCCCCTGGATAAATGGTGATATGTTGAACTCGGATTCATCCAAAGACCTTACGTCGGGTGCTTCTGGGGAGATCAATGGTGATCGAGGACGGCGAATCATGAGTACTTCTCTAGCGTGAGTTGTTCTGTCATCGTCGTTGATTTCCGTACTGCCAGAGCTGTTGATAACTTCAGTAGAGGTCTCAAAGTCATAGATGGAATCTCCTTCTTGGTAGGGTAGAATTGTTGTTGTCGTGTCGTCGACTAGTTGGGTGTCGTCATCTTCAGGAATAGTACCCGACCAGCGAATGATGTAGTCTTGAGATGTTATGGTTAAAACGAGACCTTCCTAGGCTCCTTTCAGTGGCATTCTAAGCACGGGATAGGTGGATCCTTCGTGCCATGTCTGATAAGGTGTTACCATGTTGTGGAGTCCGAACGGAAGAGGACCCGACTTCTTTGAAGTATTTTCAGTGAACTTCGAGTAGTACTCTTGATGGGTTGACGTCATGTTCTGGAGCTTTGTCAGAAAAGAACTCGGTTTTTCGAAAGAACTCGATAAGACTTCATCTCGGAAGCAGAACCTAAGTTCGAATCGGATGCGTGAAGTCGCGGAATCCGAGTTGGATTGGAAATCGATAGCTACGTGAATTTTCCAACAAGCTGATTTGTCATTGTCGTCGAACTGAAAGAGTCCTGATGATGATCTGAATCGTCAAGGAGACGGCCTTGGAGCTTGCCATTGTCGCCTGCCTCGCAGATCCATGAATCGAAGATGAAGATTGATCCCTTCGAAAAGATCATGTTGTCGAGGTCCATCGAGCTCTCGGATGCAAAGTCACCGAAGGCCCCTACCTGGCGCGCCAGATGTCAATGTTTGACCACCGATAGCCTACCACGGGGGTACCCGAGGTAGTATGTTCGGGCTTCAGCGTATGCAGAACTTGACGGTTGACGCAAGAGACAGTCGATTTATCCTGGTTCGGACCCTCGATCTTTGATCGAGTAATAGCCCTACGTCCAGTTGGCGTTAGCCTTTGCGTTGGATTGATTATCAAGTGTTGTGTTGTGTACAATTGTTCTATCGAACTCTCCATCTAAGGAGCCCTGCCCTCCTTTATATAGTCAGGAGGCCAGAGTCCTAGTCAGTTTACAATGAGAGTTCCTAGTAGGATTATAGAGTAATACTGCTACTAAGATTACAGGGGGAAGAATCCTAATTAGACCAGGTCTTCTCCCTTCCTTACGGGGTATCCCATGGGTCCCGCACCGACAGACGTGTATCTGAAGAACAGCGGGGAGGTGCTGCCGAAATTCTATCTCAGATAGGAGTAGAGCATGGAAACTAACCTCATCTACGCATCTGCGGGTGAGATTAGGACCTATCCTCACCTATTAGACAGTAGGAACACCATGTAGATAGAATTGATGGTTACATTACTCGCTAATACATATGTCAGAGGATGGATGACCGTTGGTGGATGTACACGGGCTGGATAAGTCAGAGTGATTACACCACGGAATGGATGAACAAGACCGATGCTTTCTTGAACAGTGCATTTGGCAAGGCTGCTAAAGGACATTGCCTAGTTTTGTGTCCCTGCAGCAAATGTGGAAACAGGAGAAGGGTAAACAAGGTGGAAATGGGTAAACATCTTGTGAAGAATGGATTTACGCCGGACTACACCCGGTGGGTCCACCATGGTGAAGCCCATCATATGAGAGAGGAGGTGGTGAGACCACGGGTGGAGGCTTTTGATGCTGATGCCAGGGGTAGCAGATATGTTAGATGACTTTCACCAAGGACAGTTCGATGAGGGACGTGAGAAGGAGGAGATGGAGGCAGCCGCACAGGCGTTCTACGACATGATGGACTCGGCACAAAAACCCCTTCACGATCGGTCAATGGTGTCTCAACTGGATGCCATTGGATGCTTAATGGGGTTGAAGTCCGAGTTAAACTTGAGTCGACCTGGCTTCGATAAGATGTTGGTCGTGATTGGCACCCTGCTTCCGGAGGAACACATTCTGCCAAAGAGCATGTACGAGTCACAGAAACTCCTTCATGCACTTAAGATGCCATATGAGCAGATACATGCTTGTCCGAAGGGGTGCGTCCTATTTAGGAAAGAACACGAGCATGCAAAGTTCTGTCCAAAGTGTAAATCCTCTAGGTACCTGGAGGTAGACTCTGATGATGGCTAGAAGAGGCAACTTATGATCCCCGTGAAAATCCTATGGTACCTTCCGTTCCTATCGAGGATCCAACGGCTATACATGACCAAGGAATCCGCGAAACAGATGACATGATACAAAAATGGCAAATGGTACAATCCTAACAATATGGTACATCCATCCGATGGTGAAGCTTGGATCCGCTTTAATGACAAACATCGTGACAAAGCAGATGAGGCTCATAATGTACGTGTCGCGCTGGCAATAGATGGGTTCAAACCTTATGGAATGATGGCTGCCCCATACACATGTTGGCCTATCTTCATTATCCCCCTTAATCTCCCCCTCGGTGTCTCCTTTCAACGACATAATAGTATTCTTGTCATTGATAATTCCTGGACAACCAGGGAGTAATATGGGTGTGTTCATGGAGCTCGTGTTTGATGAATTGGTCCGTGCTTGGGACGAAGGGGTATGGACATACGATTGAGCTACAAAGACAACCTTCAAAATGCACGTTTGGTACCACTACTCCCTGCATGACTTCTTGGCGTATGGGATATTCTGTGCCTGGTGTGTTCACGAGAAGTTCCCATGCCCAATATGTAAGGAAGGTGTGAGGTTCATTTGGTTGCAGAAGGGTGGCAAGTATTTGTCGTTCGACAGACATCATCAATTCCTACCTCTTGACCATCCATTCAGACAAGACATCAAGAACTTTACGAAAGGTGTCAAAGTGACAAACCCTGCACCGTGGATGATGACTGGTGTCGAGGTTCATGCTCAGATAGATGCTCTCGTGCCCAATGAAGAAGGTGGTTTTGTGGGATATGGTGAGCAACATATGTGGACTCATATCTCGGGCGTGATAAGGCTCTCCTATTTCGATGACTTTCTTCTGCCACATAACATTGATGTAATGCACATTGAAAAGAATGTCGCCGAGGCACTTTGAGCAACACTCATGGACACTAAAAAGTCTAAGGACAACCCTAAGGCTAGAGTGGATATGGCAACGTTGTGCGATAGACCAAATCAAGAGATGCAGCCTCCTAGTCGTGGCAAGACCTGGAGAAGGCCTAAGGTCGATTTTGTTTTGAAAAAGGACCAAAGGAGGGAAGTACTTGAATGGATCAAGATGCTAATGTTTCCTGATGGGTATGCAGCGAATCTAAAGAGGAGATTGAACTTAGGCACTCTACGAGTCAACGGGATGAAGAGTCATGACTACCACATATAGATTGAGCGGCTTCTTCCGGCGATGGTTCGAGGCTATGTCTTGAAGCATGTCTAGCAAGTGCTGGCAGAGGTGAGCTACTTATTCTGCCAGCTTTGTGCCAATGAGCTCTCTCGGACTGTCATTGATGACTTGGAAAAAGCGGCACCCGTGTTGCTCTGTAAGTTGGAGAAGATCTTTCCACCCGGTGTTTGCCGTTGCAGCATTTGATTGTGCACCTCCCATATGAGGTACGGATGGGGGGCCCATGCAGAACCGTTGGTGCTATCCAATCGAGAGATGTCTGAAGACTCTTCGCAAAAAATATAGAAATAAAGTCAAAATTAAGGCTTCCATTGTAGAGGCATACATTCTAGAGGAGGTGTCGAACTTCACAGAGAAATACTACACTGAGAACCTTCCTAGCGTTTATAATCCACCCCCTCGTTACAATGCTGGCGAAAATGAATCGAACCTCAGCCTTTTCCAAGGGCAACTCGGAAGCGCAAGTGCATCGACCACTAAGCAATTGAAAAATGAAGAGTGGCGCAGTATCATGCTATATGTGTTGACCAACCTTGTCAAGGTGTAGTCGTTCATTAGGTAAGTTCTGAACGAACTTGTTTCATTTCGTCGTATGTCCTTTTTTCTTCGTCCAACCCCCTTATTTCTTGCTGGTACAGGGAATTTCTTCGTCAATCCTGGCATGGATCAAGGCAACCTACCCCACAAGAAAATGATACCCTTCTTTCACGGGGTGCGGGACTAGAGAGCCCCGATTTCATTTGTTGGTTCAAACAGAAAGCCCAAACTGATGTACCTATAAGTGACGAGCTGAGACAGGTTGCAAACGGCTGTGTCGTTAGGGTCAAGTCATTTACCGGTTATGACATGAATGAATATCGTTTTCACACAGCAAGCTACGAGCAGAGTCGGCCCAATCGAAAAACCACAAACAGCGGAGTTGTTACGCCCGGCACTGACGGACTCGACTATTATGGAAGAATTGAAGAAATCTACGAACTATCATTCTATGGTTCCAAACCTCTTACTCATGTCATATTCAAGTGCCACTGGTTTCATCCTGGAGTAACGAGATGGACCCCTAAGCTTGGGCTAGTCGAGATTCGATAGGATTCCGTCTATCTAGGAAAAGATGTCTACATTGTGGCTCAACAGACCGTCCTAGGTTTATTATACTGTCATACGCGTGCAAAGACTCTAAGCATCTTAAGAGTTGGTCTATTGTGCACAAGGTATCGCCACACGGTAAACTACCTGTCCCAAACGATGAAGATTACAACTTCAACCCAAACACATATGATGGAGTTCTATCAAGAAGAGGGGCTACAAGGGAGGTTTGACATAGACTTAACCGAAGAGATAGGAATGGAAGTAGACAATGAAAGGGATGATGACGAGGACGCTGGAGACGAGGTGCGAAATCTGAAGGACATACAAATGCTTGAGCGATTACGTTTAGGCAATGACAATGAAGACAACATTCCTCCTTCGGATAGTGTTGATAAGTTGGACAATGTTGATAGTGATGATGAGACCTATGATCCAGCTAATCTCAATCATGAAGATTATTTCTAATACATGTAATACTATGTTTTTTTGTAATTATGTTTTGTTCATTTTTACATATATTTCTAATACATGTATTACTATGTTTTTTGTAATTATATTTTGTTCATTTTTGCACCTATTTCTAATTACGTCTTGTTTTTTTTATTGCAGGTGATTGAACAAAGATGGCGGGCGACCGTCATAGGTCCATGAACTCGATTTACCAAAGACCACGCCAGGCTGCAGGAGGAGGCGGAGGGGGCGGCGAAGGGATCGGACAGGAGGAGGAGGACCGCCAGCCGCAAGAGGGGGCCGTCTCCTCCCACGCCGCGTGAGGAGGAGCCAGGAGGAGGAGTTGGCGTCCGTGGACGAGTCAGACGAGGAGCTGGTTCGGCAGACGGACGAGGAGGGGCCGCATGAGGACGATGAGTTGGAGGCTGGCAGGCACTGGGTTCTGCTTCCTCCAACGCCTCTTCGAGTGTTCTACTTGCGAGGTCCCACGAGCCTCCCGTAGGTTCCGCTTCCTCACCAATGCCCAATGATTCGCCCCGAAGGGCAAAAGTAAGTAACTTTATATGTTATCACCACTACTTCATATGATATGATGAAAAAAACTAATATTTTTTCTTAATCACTTATGCAGGAACTGGGGGGTTGTGTCGGGTGGTAGCGCACGGCTAGTCAACGGCATCCTAGGTCTTCTGTGTAGGCAACACTTCCCCGGCATTGTCACGTACGCATCGAAGACGGAGCTGGCCTACTCGTTTGACCACTACGTCGTCGCCCTCGATACGAAGTACCCCAACATGCGGCATGAGTGAAGGCAGAGTTTTGGGTAAGTCTCCCTCGCACAACATTGCTCAATACGTCGCATTCATTGGACTTTTCTTGAAATAATGAATGGATACATCACTTTTGTATGCAGACTTATTACAGATGCGAGGAGAGATTTGAGGCTAGGGCGGAGCAGGTGACTACCAAAGCTTGTAAAAAACTTGTCACCTGACATGCATCACGAGGATGCGCATCTAGGCCATCGTAACCTACTACGGGTCGAAGCATGGAGAGAGGAAAACCAAGAAAGACGCAAGAGATATGCAGTTGACCCAGGTAGCAGTACCTTGAGGTAAATGAAGAACATTAATATTGATTCGTTTTAAGATTAAGTTGGTTTAATTTGATCTTCTTATATGTCTAATACTTGATGACATGTAGATGATTCCCTGGTGGTGCCAAGCGTATCCCGAGTGCTGAGCGATGATGGTAGAGAGGTGGTTCACGGAGGAGTACCTCAAGATGCACAGGGATGCCCGAGACCGTCGTTTGAAGATGTAAGGTCCAGCACACCATCAAGGACAGCCGTAGCCTCGCCGAATACAAACAAGCATGGGTACGCGAATTCATTTATCTATTGTGACGGTTAGTTCTGCCTGATTTCTAATCATCAGTGCTGTCTTTCTCGCAGTCGGCGTCACATAGTGGCCAGACTTGCTCGGACTTCCAGGCATGGTGTATGGCCCACAAGGTAAAGGCGACGTCCGACGTCTCCTTCAACCTGGAGGACCCACCCGAGGCATACATGAACCCGAGCAGTCAACTCCAGCATCAGTGAGTACACTGAGGTGGCGAGGTCGCTCTATGGATCAGACCACGATCCGAGCACCCAGGACTTCGATGGAGAGGCCGTCATGAGGGCGGGGCAAGGCAAGAAGCATGAGCGGTTCTGGCTTGGCGACGGCGTCATTGACATGGCCTCTACTCCCCTCTCTCTCCTAGATCTGAGCACGGAGCATGAGCGAGAGCTCGGCCATTCGCACACGACCGACCGCTGCACAACACTAGATCGACGCACTCGAGGTTATTCCTGTTTTACTCAGTCATACATTGATCTTTACACACCTTAATTTACTTTGCATTACTAAAACATTGGAGTAAAATATTGCAGGTCCGGCTGGAACAAGAAATAAGGCAACGTTAGGAGATGGCGGCCCTAGCTGGACGCCGAGTGGACCGAGCGGTAGGCCCAGACGCAGAGGCTGACTGGACATTACGGAGTTCCTACAAGGGCTTGGGCAACGTGTGGGCTTCTCTCTGCCAGCTGGGCTGTTGGTTTCATCTCCTGCCTCCGCGTCCTGCAGCTACAACTACTCCTGTGAGTATAAGAGTTTTTTTACTTTCGCTTGTGCTTTGCTTGTATGGCCTCTACCTTCCTAGATTAGCTATCCAAATAATCTTGTCTCACATGCAATCTTTACTTCCTTTGTGCAGTCTCCATCTGACGCTGGTTTGAATAATCCACCTCATGCACCTTCTAATGATGGAGCTGGGCCTTCACCACAGTCGCAGTGGCCGAGATGAGTGCACGTTGTATTTTTTCATTTGTTGTTCACTTGGATGATGGACTTGTGATATACTTGTGATGCACTAGTGGACTTTCATGGACTTATGAATTTATTGAGATGGACTTGGGCACTTATTATTATATATGTGATATATATTGTGATGGATGTGATGCGTGGATGGATGTGTGGATGGATGAGATATATATGTGATGGATGAGATATATATGTGATGAATGAGATATATATATGTGATGGATGAGATATATGCTTGTATGAATTTATTTGTCATGATGGAATATAAAAAAATAAAAAAATGCCATTTTGGGTCACTTTGCCGAGTGTTGCACTCGGCAAAGGACCCCTTTGCCGAGTGCCATGGTCACAGCACTCGGCAAAGCTGGAAAAATGGGCGCTCGGAAAACCATTTTTTCTAGCTTTGTTGAGTGCCAAGATCATGGCACTCGGCAAAGATTTAAAAAAAAAATCAAATTTTGCCAAGTGCTAGACAGAGGGCACTCGGCAAAGAATTTTTTTAAAAAAAAATTCAAACTTTGCCGAGTGCCAACCAGAGTCAGAAAAGATTTTTTTTTAAAAAAAATTCAAACTTTGCTGAGTGCCAGCTAGAGGGCACTCGAATTTTTTAAAAAAAAATTCAAACTTTGCGGAGCGCCGGCTAGGGAGCACTCGGCAAAGAATTTTTTTAAAAAAATAAAAAATCTTTGTCGAGTTTCTGCAGGGTTGGCACTCGGCAAAGAGACCGTCAATGGGGCCGGCGCCGTGATGGTCGTTTTTCTTTGCTGAGTGCCCCCGGGGCTCTCGGCAAAGCCTTTGCCGAGTGCCCGATAAAAGGCACTCGACAAAGAGGGCTTTGCCGATTAATTTTTTGCTGTGTGTTCTTTGCCAAGTACAATTTAGCCTTTGCCGAGTGCCTCAGGCACTCAGCAAAGAACCTGAATCCAGTAGTGAGCTGTCTCTTGTTGCATTGCATGGTTGATTAGTTTTCCTTAGTCTCTTTTCCAAAGAAATGAGCACAAAGCCGCCAGCGGCACCACAGGCAGGCGGCAACTACAACTAAGGATGAAAACGGTCGAACTCGGTCGAAAAACTCCTCAACCGTTTTCTACTTTTACATTTGAAATACGAAAGCGAAAGCGAAAGCGGACAAGCCGTTCCGTTTTCGTCCTTTAACTACAACTACCATGATATCGCAAGGAGCAAGCTGTGCGAGGGGTGGGGAATGGTGGTGATGGTGAGTGAGACGGCTGCCGCCCCGGGTGTGCCGCCAGCGTACGAGGCTATAGGCGACGAGCATAAAGAACCATCCTATGTGCCGCTGCCGTGACCACAGAGGAGAAGCCAGCAATCATCGCTCGATTTTAGGTATGCCGGACCCAGAGGACTCCTGCTTCCGCCACCCGGGAGCACCTACGTCAGACCAGATGGAGCTGCTGCGCCGCCACGCAATGCCGTCCTCCCCCTCCCCACGCTCACGCAAGAAGACAGCAGGGTCGGCCTCCCTTGGGCAAGCACGATCAAGCGCGTCAGCACGCTCTCTGCTGTCGCTGCCGAAACAGCACCGGGCGGCGGGAGTCTTCCAACACCGCCGCAGCCGTAGCCGCAGCCAGCAGAGGACGCTACCACCAAGGTCTACGTTTCGCAGACAGAAGAAGAAGCACCGCCACCGGGAGTCGGCGGCGAAGCGGCCATGCGCGTTTTGCTTCATGGCGTGCTGCATCCTCTTGTGCCTGCTGGTGATCGCCATCAGCCTCGCCCTTCTGGTCGTCTACCTGGGGTACCATCACCACCTACAGACGCCCCGGATGCGTGAGACCATGGCGACCCTGCTGAAGAACAGCAGCAGCCTAAGCGGGCAGGAGGCCAACTATAGCCTCACCATCTAGGCCGACGTCTACAACCCCAACACCAAGCTCATCCACGTGGTGCTGCGCTACATGCCGCTGGACCTCTACTTCAACGGCAGCCTGATCGGGACAGGGGCGTGTGGCTAGTGCTGGTGCCGATCCACGACGACCACGAGCTGCCCGGAGATTCTGTGCTCCACAGTGTGCAGCTATTGGGGAGTGTGACCCAGAAAAAGGACGCGGTGGCGGCGTGGCAGAAGGCGACGACTCATAACGATGGCGGGGTGCCCGTGGAGCTCCGTCTAGTTGGCACGTTCCATGTGCAGCTCAATATCAGCCACTGGCTCCCGTCGTTTAGGTTCTGGGTCTACTCGAGATGCACGCTCTGGCTCGACCCGTCGCCTCCTGGCGGCGCCCTCCGCCGATCACGGTGTGTGCTTGCCTGAGTACCTGACCAAGTGACACTTTGTTTAATTTGTTCTCTATCCCAATAATTGACACACTTCAAATTGTAGTGGCTTCGTGCAAGGTCCTTGCAATTTAGAGCAAATCATGTATTTGTGTGTACTGTAATGTATTTTCGCTCAGTTATGCAAAGTTGGGCTAAAAGATAGAAAGAGAGAAGCGAGTTGCTTTCCAGCACTGAGTGAGTGAGCGCGCGGAGCTCCGTCCCTCCCGCACCGTCGGTGGCCACCCCAGCCCCGGCATCCACCAAAGCCCTCGCTGCTGGTAAGCCTGGGCAAAATACCCGATACCCATTACCCGTACCCGAATTACCCGAATCCAGACCCGAATTACCCGAACCCGAGGTACCCGATCCCAAATTCGGATAGCGATTTTGATTACCCGAAATTAGTTTGGGTAATTCGGGTAATATCCCCCGGTACCCAAACTACCCGAACTACCCAAAGATTTGTTTTTGTCTTTGTATTTATCATGTGTTGTTAGCTGAACCATTTAACTTATCACTTTATTAGAATATAATTCTCTCTATTTGAATGAGTGACTGTAATATATTATTCTCTACAAATTGCTATTGAAATTCTATATAAATTGCTGCTGAAATTATGTATAGATCGCTACTGAAATTTAGTGTAGTTGGTTGTTTTCTGTAAATTTGGGTATATCGGGTACCCGAATTTGCGGATAGTGTTTTTTCGGGGATAATATCGGATAGCAATTTTCATTACCCGAATTTTAAATTACCCGAATTACCCGACCCGAAAAAATCGGATAACCCGAACGCCCAGGCTTAGCTGCTGGACACCCCGGCCGTGCCGCCCACGAAACAAGTCCCTACGCCCTCCCTGTCATGGAGCACGTCTCTCCTTCCTATCGCCCCTGGGCAGAAGAGGTCGAGGATGAGGATGCTGCTGCTAAGGAGGTGCTCCCGTCGTTGCCCCTGGGCAGAAGAGGTCGTTGCAACTGCCTCCTCTAGCGGCCACCACCCACGTGTCGCATGTCCTGTGCACAAGCTCCCTCAACCCGGATGCCGAGCCTTTCTCCGCCTCTCTGGGGTGGTCTAGGGGGAGACTGTTAGATGCTTAGGATTTATCTAGGTGTAGTACTGAGGGTGAATTGCTTACTGGTTGATTCAAATCAAGTAACATTGAACTTGGGACAAAGAGGCAGAGAGAGTACAAGGGGCCATACCTTCGGGCTTGGCAGAGGAGGTAGAGGAGGAAGTAGCCACCATGGCAGCGGGTACGCAGTGCGAGCGGTGAAGTATGGCGTAGTGGTGGCGATGCAGAGGCGACGGTGAAGTCAGTGGCAGCTTCCCGTCGCTGGCAGCACCCCCTCTTGAGACCACTTAGGGTTAGGGAATAGTCGGTGGGGCGCCTGGTAGCTCAGGGGAACCTCGTGCCTTGTGCCCCGGCCCCACCTCCCTTTTATGGTGCTGTACGAAGGGGCCCACCAACCATGGAGCGATTGGGCGTCTCTGATCAGGGCGTGGATCCATTGGTGGAGATCAAACTAACATTCTCCTCCTTGATCTCACCTTATGACTTAAACTTAACTTACTTACTTTATCTTGTTCTCATTCCATCACAGATCAATGCATAGAGCGTGCCTCATCGTCACAGGTCAGTTGCCATTGGACTTAACAGATGCAATGCACCTCTCTATTTTGAAACAGATACTCAACTAGGCCCTTAGTATCCAGAAATCATAGGCTTTCCCATAAACCCATGTCGACTGTGTGTTCTCTGAACACACTGGGTGGATTAGCCTTTGGTAAATAGATCCGCAAGTACGTACTCGGTACTTATGTGCTCAATGCTTTCAAAATGATTCTGGATTTTCTCCTTTACAACATATAACTTAGTGTCAATGTGTTTGGCAGCACACTTGACCTATTGTCTTAGGAGTTAACTTACTTTAAATGGTTATTGCTGTTGTCTACCATTGTTAAATCCGGGTACAAATTCCCTTAACCTCCTTTTGCCTGTTCCTTAAGCTTCATGACAAGTTATACTATGATATGCATCACTGATGACACGACAACTATTTCTTTGGAGCCTTTTCACAATAATACTCCAACTGTGAGTGTTAGCAACTGCTGTGGATTTCACTACACATCTCGCCAAGACTTAACTTTTGTACCCTCAACTATTTGAGAGCACTTATTCTTTCTTACTCAGCATGAGGCTTATGATACTTTGCTAAATTGCAAGACATTCTCAACTCCATTCTAGTGATCTATATCTAGACTAGATTTCTGCCAAAATATCCCGGATACGTAAACTACGTCTAGGTAAGTTCTTCTTGTACTTGTACACTCATCAAGCTTCCAATAGCTGAAGCATATGGAACCATATTCATTTGATCGATCTCATATCGGTTCCTAGAACACTTAAAGTTCCCAAATCTATTACCCTTGACTATAGGAGCAGACATAGGTTTACTTGCATGCATACCTCATTTCTTTAGAATCTTTTCTAAGTATGCCTTTGCGATAGTCTTAATACCCTATTTTCTTCTATCCCGGTGAATTTTGATTCCTAGAACCAATGATGCTTCATCAAGATCATTCACATTAAAACTTGAGGACAAAACTTCTTCTCCAATGACAGATTAACATCACTACTAGTGAGTAGAATGTCATCTATTCACAGGATGTGGAAAATAAATTTTCCATTCTTGAACTTCACATAAACGATATTGTCCTTCTCATTTTCTTTAAAACCCAAACTTTCTCATTATTTCATCAACTTCAAATATTACTATCTAGAGACTTACTTTTAACCTATAAATGGATTTCTACAGGCGACATCCCATATATTCTTTTTCTTCCATGACAAAACCTTTGGGTTGTGCCATGTAAATTTTTCATACAAATCCTCATTAAGGAATGCCGTCTTTACATCCATCTGATATAACTCTAAGTCGTAATATGCCATTAACACCATTATGATTCTAAAAGAATTATTGCATAAGACTGAAGAGAAAACTCTCGTCGTAATCTATTCATCCTCTTTGCGTAAAGCCTTTTGCTACAAGTCATGCTTTATATCTTTCTACATTCCCTTTGGAGTCATATTTTGTCTTGTAGACCCATTTACAACCTACTATTTTGGCTCTATTAGGAATTTTATCTAAGTCCCAAACATAATTGGT
Source organism: Miscanthus floridulus (assembly GCF_019320115.1). Taxonomy (NCBI): domain Eukaryota; kingdom Viridiplantae; phylum Streptophyta; class Magnoliopsida; order Poales; family Poaceae; genus Miscanthus; species Miscanthus floridulus. The sequence continues at coordinate 6,583,484 of NC_089590.1, forward strand.
ATTCATCGAATTCATTTTAATTTTATATCTTTCTACATTCCCTTTGGAGTCACATTTTGTCTTGTAGACCCATTAACAGCCTACAGTTTTGGCTCTATTAGAAATTACTTCTAAGTCCCAAAATCGTTGGTATTCATCGAATTCATTTCAACTTCCATATCTTCTTGCCATTTAAATGAGTAAACGCTTCTCATGACTTCTTCAAATGAGGTGGGATCACCCTCCATTTGAATTTCTTTACTAACATAGACTTCATAGTCATTGGAAAAACTGGTTTACTAATTATTTGAGACCTTCTGGGGCCTCATCTACTGGCACTTTCATATGGGGCAGTTGTTGGTCTTCATTGCTAAGAGGCAATTGATTCTACAGGCTCCTGTATTACAAGATCCTTGTTTACATTATTAATCTTCTTTGAAAAGCCAACAACAGGTGTTGTATAAGTCATACAACATCAACATGTATTGAGAGATTCGTTATTTTTTGAATCACTGAAGTGGGCATACAGTCCCGCTTCTCTTCAAGTCTTAGGTCTTTACATACCTTATATACCATGCTCACCCAGATCTTCCCATCTTTTCTAAAGATAATGTATCTTCAAATATCTTATTTTGGGTTTAATCCGTTAAAATCCCATATGGCGCTTTAAGCACCACCTTAACATCTTTGAGACTGACGACGCTATTTTCCTATCGGAACTTTAAAAGGTCCAAAAATTTACCTATTTCTCTGCTTAGGGGTATCATTGTTGTAACCGTTGTACTCCTCCAACGGTCTTTATCTCACTCTTAATGAAGAGTATCTTTCTTAATTGATCTTTATCTCAATCTTAATGAAGAGTATTTTTCTTAATTGATCTTAATATTCTCCCCCTTGAAATATGGCATGAACTTTACTGCCATAATTTCAAGAACCATTAAGAAAAAATGTGAACGAGGAGACATATAACTTACTTTATTTACATGATTGTGTCATGTAAACAAAGTTACTTCTTGATCCGTTTAGGAGTACACTTTCTTCATTCACTTTAAAAACTCAACGAGGTCTTTCATTAGCAGTACTTTTGTAAGTCACGCTTGCATCTTTTTCTTATCCTTTGGTTAGTATTGACCATGACGATGCATTTGCCATGGTCAATACTAGGATAGCATAAGAGCTATCCCAAACTTCTCTCGCTATGCGAGATACAAAAACATATGAGTCATCACAAAACCTCTCCCGCCATGTAGGATGGACTAGCATAATTATTATGTCAAAACTTCTCCCCATGCGGGATACATCTATACGAAAACTTAGTCATGACGACTAAAACATTCACTTATACTTCATTTTTCCAATTAAATCTTTCCGTTGGTTCCAATTTAATCAGAAAATTAGTAAACTAACAAAAATTGTCCTGAACTGGCTTGACTCAAGCCTTTCCATTCACATACCCCAGCTTTACATCCTGTTGACATGCAGTCGAGTGATCTCGTGGGTTAAAATAAAACATACAATATGCTTCTGCATCAATTCTACATCACTGTTGGGCAGAAAATAGAATTAATGCATAAAACTCATAAATTAACTTGAAATCCATATAACTACCCTTCAAAATTAAATTCTCCTATTGGTTCGAATTTAATTAGAAGATAATAAACATCATTGCAGCGGAAACTTAATAATGAAATACATTCTTTTAGTTTAGGAATATTTCTCGGTCCTTATCTACTCTCTGAAAAATTGACCACGTTGGTGTAAAATTTATCAGAGATTTAAACTTCAAACTTAAATTCATTATAATATTGTCATTATCAACGTTGGTCAGAAAATGACAATACCATAATCTTATTTAAACAAAAAATAGACCACTCCTCTAATTAATTTTTTTCTGTTGGTTCTAATTTAATTAGAGGATCCACGTAATCATAGTTTACTACTGTTCTTCGAATTAAATTCTCCTGTTGGTTCGAATTTAATTAGAAGATTATCAACATTAAACTTTGCAGCGGAAACATGAAAAATTCTTTATGCACTTTTCAGAAGCATTTTACTTTACTCATCTACTCTCTGAGAAAATTATCCCGTTGGTTCAAATTTTGAGATTCAAAATTTGACAAAATTCATCAAAACAGCTTTTGAAAATAATAAAAACAAAATTCTGTGTTTACTACTCATTCGGCCCTGGCCTGACGATACGGCCTGGCCCAACTACGCGCGCGCTCCCGCGGCGCCTCCTAGGCCGCAATCTGGGCCTGGGCCGGCAAAGCCGCTCATTGCGCGCTCCCGCTTGGGCCAAAAACTGGTCTGGTTGATCTGCGCCGTCTATTTTCATCCGACGGCCACGCGGTGATCTCGAGCGAACAAAACCCCTGCGCGACGTCGTCTCCCCCAAACCCTAGGTCATTCGAGTCTCCCTCTTCTCTCTCTGTCTCTCCTCTCTCACGCCGTAGCCGAGCGGAGTGACCGAAGGTGCCCGCGGTGGAGGAATGGCGCCGTCGCCGGCCCTCTCACCGGCGCACGCGCTCCCCAATGGGTGAGCGTGCCACCGTTGAGTGTTCAGGCGATGGTGCCCTAGCGCAGCGTGCAGCCGTGCCCTAGCGCGGCGTGGAGCCGGTGCTCACGGCGGAGGAATGGCGTCGTCACCGGCCCCCTCGCCGACGCGCACGCTCCCCAACGGGTGAGCATTGCCGCCGTCGAGCGGCTAGGCGGCGGTGCCCTAGCGCGGCGTGGAGCTGGTGCCCTGCGGCAGAGGAATGGTGCTGTTGCTGGCCCCCTCGCCGCCGTCGAGCGGCTCAGCGGTGGTGCCCTAGCCCTTTCCCTTTCCCCCTCTTCTTTTCCCTGTTTGGATATTCTTTTCTCTTCTTCCTGGAGCAAGTCCGATCTAGGGTTAGGGATAGGTTAGGGTTCAGGGTTAGGCCAGACTCACTGTTCATCTTCCCCGCCTACTCTACTCGGGTTATGGTTAGGGTTTGAGTTCATCTCGAAACCGAGACCCCTTTCCTCTTTTCTTCACCCGATTACGGTTTAGAGTTCGTGTTCTTTGTTCTGCTTAGATCCAAACCGGATCTCTCACCTCCTTCTAATTTCTGCTACCCCCACCAAAACTACACACTAGATCGATGGCTCCGATATCAATGTTAGATGCTTAGGATTCATCTAGGTGTAGTACTGAGGGTGAATTGCTTACTGGTTGATTCAAATCGAGTAACCATGAACTTGGGACAAAGAGGCAAAGAGAGTAGAGGGGCCATACCTTCGGTCTTGGCAGAGGAGGTAGAGGAGGAAGTAGCCACCATGGTAGCGGGTACGCAGTGCAGGTAGTGAAGTCCGGCAGCAGTGGTGGCGATGTAGAGGCGATGGTGAAGTCGGTGGCGGCTTCATGTCGCTGGCAGCACCCCCTCTTTAGATCAGTTAGGGTTAAGAAATGGTCGGTGGGGTGCCTGGTAGCTCAGAGGAACCTCGTGCCTTGTGCCCCGGCCCCCACCTCCCTTTTATGATGTTGTGCGATGGGGGACCACCAACCATGGAGCAGTTGGACGCCCCCGATCAGGACGCGGATCTAATGGCCCAATTACCCGTTGGGCCAATTGGTGGAGATCAAACTGACACAGACTTTATTTCTCCGACTTTGACGAGTCCGCTGGCTAGTCGGAGCCGCCACCGTTGTCGGACCAGGGGAAGGCACCAGTGCTGCCCCATCAGCAGCGCCGACGTCGACGTCGTCTTGCTGCCCCCGACTGGGTTCATGGCCGTGGCGAGGCAGGACCGCGCGCGCCAGCCAGATCTGGCCCCGGAGAGGCTAAGGTCCATTGTCGTGCACCTGGCGCACCTCTTCGTCGAGCCTGACTAGGATGGCTTTAGGGTCATGTAGAGTCACCATCGCTAGCGTCCCACCGACCTGGCTCGTGGGCCGCGGCCAATGCCGCAGAACCTTGTGCGTGCTGAGTGCTCCTTCCCGTCCAGGTGCTTCACGTGCATGGGTGAGGTCACTAGGCCAGGGACTGTCCCCAGGCGCCGCCTGTGGACCGCTGGGCTAGCAAGCGTGGCCGCTCGCCGATCGTGCTTCTGCTGCCCTCCGCGGCTCTCGCCGTCGTCGTCGTTGTTCACCGCGTCACAGCACTGAGGCTGCCGACACGGCCTCAGCGCGTTCGGTATCCACCGACCATGCCGTGTCTGTGCCTCCCGTGTGCCAGCCTTCCCCCGAGCTAGAGGTCCAGCAGTCGCAGGCGGGTGGCCCGCAGGACGCGGATGGCAACGGTGATGGCAGCGCCGCGGCTGATGCTCCGAACGTGGCCTTTGGCCAAGCTGCCAGTGCTGCTGCCCCGTATGGTGCTGCGGCCGACCTAGGTCCCCTGGTGCCTCCCAGCCAGGTGCCACGATCCCTTCTGCAGCAGGTCCAGGAGCCTCCATTCACCGCTACCGATCGGAGGACTTTATCGTCCGCTTCAGCCACCCAGAGGACCTGGAGATTGTCCTGGGCACACCAACTCCCGACGATGCGCCGTTCCCCCTGCGCTGGCGGAGGTGGAGCCGCCTATCTATGGCAATGGCCAGACCTTTCCAGTTCCTGTGTGCATGGTCGGGATGAAGGGGATCCTCGCGCACGCTGGGGTCCAAGGAGACGGCGCAGATCATCCTTGAGTCGTCTTGCACCAACATGGAGATCACCGACAATGCTGCGCTACAGGATCCAGACAATGAGCGGGAGTTGTTCGTGGCTACATGGTGCGCCCACCGTGACCTGATCCCCGATGAGAAAATCATGGCGATTCCAGAGCCCAAGGAGCCGCACGACCGTGGTCCGCCGCTCTTTCTTCGGCCGCACGAGATCATACATGATGAGGTCCCGGCCCTGTGTTACCTCGTGCGGCTTCGCCTGGTCGAGTTCTAGGACTGGCACACCCCCCATCGTCCTCCGATGATGGCTACGGTGACAACGACAGCGACAGCGACAGCGGCGACAACAACTGGCCGAGGGTTCTGTGATCGCGACGGCGGTGGTGCGCGGCCACGGCGACGAGGTTCGGCGGCGATCGTGACCCCAGGCTGGGCCATGGGTCCGGCCCGTCTTTCCAGCCGCGTGAGGTGTCACATGCCATCCTGGTGGGTGACGTGACTTGCCCGGTCAAAGTCACCGCGCGGCGCCATGCTTTGCCTTTCTGCCACCGGTATTCGCTCGCCCATGGCGACGCGTGTCGAGGAGTGGGTACCGCAGAAAGTTGACCCCGAGTCCCCGAGCCATGGCTCCTCTGCTCACACTCTCCTATCAATTCACAGGCTGCAGACCCGATGCTTGCTGAGGCTGCTCTGTGCACCCCGCCGAAAGCCGCTGCCACCGCCTGCGCCGAGCTGGCCCACACCATCGAGTGCAACCCGGTGGGTGGTCATGCTTCTTGGAGTCGCTGCAGAGGCGTGGTGGGGAAGGTGCTAGGATGAATACTTTGGGCTAGTCATGGGCCGGGCGGCTTGCCACGCCAAAGTTGCTTGGGTTGATGACGATGATGATTGGATTCCCAAGCGCTCGCAGCAAAGAGCAGATTCCGCGCCCAGAAGCCAGAGGCGCAGGCCAGAAATGTGATGATGAGGCGCCATTCCTAAGGTAGACTGGCTCAAGCAATTTCCAAACCACCACCTAAGGTGCCTCTCGTCGGACTGCTCCGACCATGCGCCATTGCTGCTACAACTTCGCTCCGAGCCGTGGGTTAAACCAAGATTTCGCTTCGAGGAATTCTGGGTGTGTCTCGAGGGGTTTAAAGAGGCCATCAGGCAGGCATGGGACTGCTCTGTGCCCAACACCGATGCTTGTAGGGTGGTCGATGTGAAGCTGAGGGCAACAGCTAAGGCCCTGCAGAGCTGGAGTATGCGCAACGTCGGAAGCGTCCATTCCCAGTTGTTCATGGCTCGGGAGATCATTGCTCAACTAGATGCCGCGCAAGACACCAGGCAGCTCTCGGACGAGGAGTTGTCGCTTCGAAAGGAACTCAAGATGCACAGTCTCGGCCTTGCATCCTTGGCGCGAACTATCGCACGGCAACACTGTAGAATCTGGTTCCTCGAGGAGGGAGACGCAAACACTAGTATATTCGTTTGGCTGTGGCTTGTCGTAAGAGCAACTCTAGCAGGGCCCCTACTTGAGCCCCCATAGCTAAATATGGGGGCTCAGGTAAAAAATCCAACTCCAGCAGGGCCCCTACTACGGACCCCAAATTTGTTGGCCTAATAAAATCTACCCTCCAGACCCCATTGTGGTGGAAGAATGGGGGCCGGCCCCAATCTTTCCTCTGCCGCGCGGATGCACCCCGCCCGACACGGTCTCCCTCCCAACGTGGCGACTCTCCCCTCCACCCCTCCGGCGGATGCGGCGGCGCAGGGACGGCCCAGATCGATGCGGGCACCCTGCTCCGGCACCGCCATTGCTGCGTGGATGCTAGCGCGCTGCTCCGGTGCAGGTGCTACCGCCCATCCCCGCCGTCGCTCGGGCACGGCCGTCATCCGCGCCGCTGCACAGGCCCGGTCACTGCTCGCCTTGGTACCGGCTCCATTCTCCCCCGTGGCCGGCGTCTCCTCTCTTGCCTCCCTCCGCCGCGCGCGGAGCGGCCCGACCACGCCTCCCTCCGATGGGCGACTGCATTGCCCCTGCCGCTCATCCATGCCCTATGTGTGTGGAGAGGATGAGGGGAAGAAAGGCATGACCCAATGACACGCGGGTCCCAATTGTCATTGGCTGCTGATATGGATTTGGGGGGCTTTGTTTTGGGGCTGCTGCTGGAGTAGAAGAGATTTATTGGGCCAATAAAAGTTGGGGTCAGCACCCAAATAAAAAGTAGGGGCTCTGTTTTTGGGGCTAGTGCTGGAGATGCTCTAAACGATCGTAAATTTTCAGTCGGAACAGTATTTTTCTCTCACACAAACCAGCCAGTAGTACTTCTTCACGAATCAGCAATGATACGAACCAGCCAACCGAACATTGTTCACCTTCAGGCTTGCCACCGGAATCGGAAAAGCCAAATACCTTCCATTCTCCACGATGGCGCCTAGTTCTCGGCGGATGTGGCCAAGTCTGATCTCATCTATGAGTACTACAACGGTATTCTAGGCAAGCCGTTCTAGCGGGAGCACTTGGCTTATTGCCTCAGCTTGACCTGTCGGGCCTTGACGCTTGCTTCACCGAGGATGAGATTTGGGCAGCTATCAAAGAACTGCCGCCAGGTCGCGCACCGGGCCCTGATGGGTTCGGTGGACTGTTGTACCGCGCGGCTTGGCAAATCATCAAGCACGACGTTATCAGCGCTTTCAATGCATAATGGTCGCTCGACGCCGGTCACCAGCGGAGACGTTTTTTTATTTTTTCGAGTGTCAGCAAAAAAAACTATTTATCGAGTGCCAGAAAGAAAGCATTCGGAAAATAACGGGCACTTGACAAAGATGTTATTTGCCGAGTACCGAGCACTCGACAAATAATAACACTTAGTAAAGAGATGATTTGCCGAGTGTCGGGATAAGACACTCGGTAAAGGGCCACCTCCGTTAACAGCCGGCTGGCACCGTTAATCCATTGCCGAGTGTCTTATCCTGACACTCGGCAAAGATGTACCCTCCTTTGCCGAGTGTCATTTTTTTGACACTCGGTAAACCATATTTTTGTTATCACTTTTGACCTCCAAACTTTTTCTGCAGTCTTCGTACAATACCTGGTACTTCATGTTCCAATGTGACATATTTCTCGGACTTTTTCTATATTTCTTTAATTTATTTCATTTAATTGAATTTTCTTGAATAATTCAAATTATAACCGCTAGTCATTCGAATAATGAAAAAATGAATGGAAAAATAACATTCATGTTATTTAGTATAATGTGAGGCCGTATCCAGGAACAGACCACCAATTTCAAACATCTTGTTCACGAAACATGACCGCGAATTTGCGGTCGAGTTGTTTTTAAATTCTATAAAAAGCAAACGAAGTCCGAAAATCATGAAACTTGTCAAGATGTCATAATATCATATGTGGAGGCTGTGATAAAAATTAAGAAGATTTCGTGCAAGTTGTCACGTATGATGCTTACAATCTGAAGAGTCTCCGAAGAAGTTTCATGATTTCGTGAAGAGGGCGACGAAGAAGTTTCATGATTTCCACCCGGCTTCTTCAATCCGATGCAGCACTTATTTTGCACCTCCCGTATGAGGCACGAATGGGGGGCCCGTGCAGGGCCGTTTGTGCTATCCAATCGAGAGATGTCTAAAGGTTCTTTAAAAGAAATATAGAAATAAATGCAAAATTGAGGCTTCCATTGCAGAGGCATACATTCTAGAGGAGGTGGCGAAACTTCACAACAACATACTATGGTGACAACATCCCTAGCGTGCATAATCCAACCTCTCGTTATAGTGCTGGCAAAAATGAATCGAACCTCAGCCTTTTCCTAGGGCAACTCGGAAGCGCAAGTGCATCGACCCCCAAAACCTTGAATCATGAAGAGTGGCGCCATATCATGCTATACGTGTTGACCAACCTTGACGAAGTGAGGCCGTACATGCAGTAAGTTCTCAACGAACTTGTTAAATACGCCATCACAATTCTGCATCCAACCCCTTGTTTCTCATTGGTACAGGGAATTTTCTTCATGAATTCTGACGTCAATCAAGGAATCCTACCGCGCAGCAGCTAGATACCCTTCTTAGATAGGGTGCGGGAAATGGAATAGTCCGATTTCATTTCTTGGTTCAAACGGAAGGTACCGTCTAATTTAGCTCGTACTTAGTTTGACATTCTAAGTTACTCGTACGTGCGAATAAGATAACGATGTATCCTGCTTGAGCTTGCAGGGCTAGAGGGATGCGTCTATGTGTGTCGAGTTGAGACAGGTTGCCAATGGATTTGCCTATAGGGTCAGGTCATTTTTCGGTTATGACGTGAATGGATATCGCTTTCGCACAACAAGCTATGAGCAGAGTCGACCCAATCGAAGAAACCACAAGTTCTAGAGTTTTTATGCCCTGGCGTTGATGAGGTCGAGTATTATGGAAGAATTGAAGAAATATACGAACTCAAGTTTCATGGTTCCAAACCTTTTAATCCCATCATATTCAAATGCCATTGGTTTGATCCTGAAGCAGCGAGACGGACATATTGTAATCTTGGTCTAGTCAAAATTCGACAGGATTCCGTCTTACCAGGAGACGATGTCTATATTGTGGCCCAATAGGCCACGCAAGTTTATTATCTCCCATATGCGTGTCAAACCAAAAGACATCTTAAGGGTTGGGATATTGTGCACAGGGTATCGCCATACGGTAAAGTGCCTGTCCCAAACGATGAAGATTACAACTTAGACCCAAACACATATGACGGAGAGTTCTTTCAAGAAGAGGGACTAGAAGGGAGGTTTGAGATAGACTTAACCGAAGCGATTGGAATGGAAGTAGACAACGAAACGGTTATTGAAGAGGACGCTGGAGATGAGGTGCAAAATGTGAAGGACTTACAAATGCTTGAGAGATTACATTTAAACAATGACAATGGCAATATTGCTCATTCGGATAGTGTTGATTATTTCGACATGATTGATAGTGACGATGAGACTTATGATGCAGCTAATCCCGATCATGAAGATTATTTCTAATACATGTAATACTATTTTATTTTGTAATTACATTTTGTTTATTTTGCATATCTTTCTAAGTACTTCTTGTTTATCTGTGCTTATTGGTTTACTCTTTTTAATTGTAGGTGATTGAACAAAGATGGTAGGTGGTGGGGTGAGGAAGCTAACGTCCTTGTACCGAAGGACAAGCACCGCTGCACCGGGGGAGAGTAGGAGGAGTTGCAGCCGCAGGAGGGATCCGTCGCCTACCACCCCATCGCGTGAGGAGGAGGAGGAGCAGGTGCCCCAGGAGGACGCGCAGGAGGATGAAGCGACAGCAGGGGGTTCCGCTTCCTCTAGTTCGTCGAGCTTCTACTTGCGAGGTCCCGCGAGCCTCCCTCAGCGACCGATACCTCGTGAGAGACGCCCACTGATTCGACCCGAGGGGGAAAAGTAAGTAACTTTAGATGTTATCACTACTTTATATGATATGTTGAAAATCAAAATAGAAACTAATAATTTTTCTTAATCACTTGGGCAGGAACTGGACGATTATGGCGAGTGGAGGTGCTTACACACGCCAAGTCAATGGCATCCTTGGTCTTCTGTGCAAGGAGCACTTCCCTGGCCTGGTTGAGTACGCCAGGAGTGACAGGGGTCGGCCTACTCATTTGACCACTACGCCGCCGTCCCCCGATGCTGCAGATCGGGCCCACAGGGTATTCAACAACAAGGCAGAGCGGGTGAAGCAAGAGCTATGGGTAAGTCCTCGCACTACATTGCTCAATACATCGCATTCATTGGAAATTCTTGAAATAATGATTGGATATATCGTGTTTGTATGCAGGATTTCTTTAGATGCTAGGACGGACATGAGGCCAGGGCGGATGCGGTGGCTACCAAATGCTGCCAAAAACTCATTGTGGACATGCATTACGAGGCGTGCATCCAGGCCGTCGTAACTTACCACGGGACCATCCTTGGAACGAAGGTCACCAAAAGGGACGCAAGGAGCATGACGATGACCCAGGACCAGTACCTACAGGTAAATACAGAACATTAATACTGATTCCTTTTGAGATTAAGTAGGCTTAATTTCATCTTCTGATATGTCATGTACTTGATGGCCTGTAGATGATTCCTTATTTGTGCGCCACGCATCCCTAGTGCTGGGAACAGATGGTGGACAAGTGGTGCTCACGCGAGTGGGAGAAGACACACAACTTGTGTCGGGAGCGGTGTTTGATGATGCCAGGTGTAGCACACCATCAAGGCAGCCCAGCCTTAGCGGATACGCAGAAACATGGGTACACAAATTTATTTATTTTTATAACGCTCAATTCTACATGATTTCTAATCATCTTGCTATTTTTCTCATAGTCGGTGTCACATGGTGGCTAGCCTTGCTCCATCTTCAAGGCATTTGCTATGGCCCACAAGGGCAAGGCGACGTCCGACATCGACTATAGCCCAGAGGACGGGCCCAAGGCGTACAGCAATGCGACCGTCCACAACCGCCTCAGTGAGTACACATCGATGGCAAGGGAGGTCCATGGGCCACAGTACGATCCGAGCATCGAGGACCTTGATGGAGAAGTCGTCATAAGGGTGGGAGGAGGCAAGAAGCATGGGCAGTATTGGATTGGCGATGTCACAATCGACTCAGCCGCTACTCCCAGTCTCTCCCAGATTCAAGCAAGCAGCACGAGCAGGAGCCCGTCCATACGACCTCGGTAGGACACTTCACACCACTGGGTGGAGGCACTCGAGGTTATTCCTAGTTTATTCGTCGTTCATTGGTTTTTTCATACCTTTCCTTTGCATTATTGTAACATTGGGGTGAATATATTGTAGGCCCAACTGGAATAAGAGAGGAGGATACGGGAGCAGATGCAGGCGAAGATGGAGAGGGTGGAGGCCGAGCAGTGGAGGATGGCGGAGATTCTTCAGTACATGCAAAGTCTTGGTGCCGCTACGGGTGTAGTTCCGCCACCTTCGCTATTCGCTCCACCTCCACCTCCAACTCCTCACTATTCTACTCCTGTGAGTATAAATGTTTTAGTTTGTATATTCATGCTTATGGTCAAATCTAGTGGAGTATGAAAGTTTTATTCATGTATGGTATATATTTATCTTGTCTCACACATGCAATCTCTTCTTCTTTATGCATAATCAATCAGCGGCATCGAACAATCCTCATGCTTTAGTGAATCCTTCACCAAATCAGTGATGATACTTGTGGTTGTTAATGGTACTTCTGTTTGCAATTGTGGTTGGCGATGATGGAGCACTTGGATTGCTTGTGAACTTATTTGTGATATATTGTGAGACATGTGATGTTTGTGATATATATGTGATGTTTGTGATATATATGTGGTGTTGGTGATATATATGTGCTATTGATGATATATATGTGATGTTGGTGATGTTTGTTATATATATCTTCTATTTGTTTGGATGGGATGTAAAAAACAAATAAAAAGGTTGTTTTCAGTCACTTTGCTGAGTGCAATGACCATGACACTCGGCAAAGTGACTACCTGGGAACATGCTTTGCCGAGTGCAATGGCCATTGCACTCAACAAACATCATAGATTTGCCTGAGTGCCATGGGCCAGGCACTCGGCAAAGGTGGCCTATTTGCCAAGTGTCTTGTCGGTGGCACTCGGCAAAGTGGCCACCTTTGCCGAGTGTCTAAGTCAACGGCGCTCGGCAAATCTGGTACCTTTGCCGAGTGCTTGACCTTGACACTCAGGCAAAGCCGCCGTCACGATGGCGCTCGCCATCATGGCTACTTTTCTTTGCCGAGTGTCGGATTGGCACTCGACAAAGCCCTTGCCGAGTGTCCGATAAAGTGCACTCGACAAAGAGGTCTTTGCCGACAAACTGTTTACTAATCGCCCTTTGCCGAGTGTAACACTCAGCAAAGGCTTTGCCGAGTGTATATCAGCCTTTGCCGAGTGCCTCAAGCACTCGGTAAAGAAGCTACCTCTGGTAGTGAGTAGCTTTCACTTGCTTAACCATGCCCTGATGATCTTGCTTAGGAAGACTACCGCGTCCACTCGCCTCAACGACTTCTGTCCTATAAGCTTGATGCATAGCTTTAGCAAGCTGTTCGCCAAGTGCCTCGCGCGGAGGTTGGCTCCTAGGCTCCAAGATATTGTCGCTCAGAAGCAGAGTGCGTTCATCAAGGGTTGGGCCGTCCACAACAACTTCCGTTTAGTGCAGCTAGCGTGTCGCTAGCTCCACGCTAGAAAACACCCCTCCGTGCTCATCAAGATTGATATCGCCAAGGCCTTTGACTTCGTCGCCTGGCCCTTCCTTCTAGAAGTTCTATAGCATATCGGCTTCTCTAGGAGGTGGATGAATTGGATCTCCATCCTCCTATCTATCGTGAGCACCAAGGTTCTCTTCAATGGCCGGCTGGGATGTCTCATAGCGCATACCTGAGGTCTTAGACAGGGTGACCCGATCTCACTGATGTAGTTCATCATCATGATGGATGTGCTAACTCCCTGATCAGAGAACCTGATAGTCGCCGGGCACTCGCTCCGCTACCGAGGCACGCGTTCACGCGCTAGGTGTCGCTTTATGCAGATGATCTAGTCGTCTTGGCTGCTCCCAGCGGTGATGACGTACACTGCCTGAGTGAGATCCTGCATCTCTTCGCTGGTGCTTCAGGGCTAATCACCAACTTCCACAAATGCATCATCACGCCGATTAGGTGCGACGAGGACATGGTTGCTGCTGTCCTAGAGGTGTTCCCATGTGTGACGTTAAAGGATCAAAATGCCCAAGAAGGGGGTGAATTAGGCTAATTCTAAATTTTATGCAATAATTAAGTCCTACACTTAGCCCACTTCACCCCTTGTGCCTAGAATGTGTTTCTATTGTTCCACCGCACAAAAGTTTTGCACCCTAGGTTCCAATCCTACTCTAGCATGACAATTCTAGGGATGTAAAGACATGAAATGAATTGCTCAAATGTAAATGCTCAAAGTAAACAAAGGGAAAGGAACACGGTGATGTTTTCCTGAGGTATTGGAGAGTCACACTCCCCACTAGTCCTCGTTGGAGCACCCACGCAAGGGTGTAGCTCCCCCTTGATCCGCGCAAGGATCAAGTGCTCTCTACGGGCTGATTCTTTGACACTTTGTCGTGGTGAATCGCCCACAACCACGCACAACATGACTTGGGTCATCCACAAGCTCCACCGGATGATCACCAAGTTCCCAATCACCACCAAGCCATCTACTTGATGGTGGTCACCAAGAGTAACAAGCACAAACTCTCACTTGACCAAGACAAGCCTAATGAGAAAGGTGGATGCACATTTGCTACTCTCTATTCACTAATGAGATCCTTAATCTTGGGTTCTCAAATCTCAATCACCTCACTAGGCTCTTGCTCTCCCTTGCACTACAAAGGTGTTTCTCAGCTGAACAAATGGGCAAGAGAGCTCCTATCGACGAGTGGAGTAAGTATTTATACCCCCTCATTCAAAATATAATGGTTGGAGGTTGAGTCACCACTCTGCGGGCAGACCAAAAGCTCCGATCAGGGTGACCAGACACACTGATCAGTTATACCCACCACTGTGTTAGATAGAGCCGTTAAGCTCTGACCGAACTCTAACCCGCGTCTAGTCAGCATAAACCGGAAGCGTCCGATCAAGAAAAAGATGTTCTGGAACCTTACTGGAGTCGACCAGACATAGGCACCCTAGCGTCCGGTCAGCACCAACTGGACGCATCCATCACACCAATCAGTTATACCCACCACTGTGTCAGAGAGAGCCATTAAGCTCTGACTGGACTCTGACCGGCATCCGGTCAGCATAAACCAGACACGTTCGGTCAAGAAAAAGATGTTCTGGAACCTTACTAGAGTCGACCAAATGCAGGCATTCCAACATCCGGTCAGCACCAACCGGACACGTCTAGTCAAGAAAAAGCCTCTCTAGAACCTCTCTGGAGTAGACCGGACGCAAACACCTCAACGTCCGGTGCTCCTCCTCTCAGCGTCTGGTCAGTACCAGACAACTACAGTTGATCAAATAAACTGACTGGACTCACCCTCCAGCGTCCAGTCATAACCAGACCAACGTCCGATTAGTCATTTGACCCTCTATTCACTTTCAACTAGAAATCCTACGTGAATGAAGTTGACTCCAATTGATCTTAGGTCTATTCCTGAGCTACCTAGTGCAAAGTTTGACAAGTGTGCACCACACCTAATCCATTAGACTCACCTAGGTCAAGCTACTAGTCCATACCCCCTTTAATAGTATGACTAAAGGAAAAACAAAGTCCTAAACTACTCTAAGTGTCTCTCCAACACCAAACAACACTTAAAACTAGTCCGTCCTTAACCTTGTCGTCTATCCTTTGAAAACCAAAACAATTTCCGTCGATAGGGGCATGACAACCATGATTGCCCAATCAATTATCATTACCATGAGCTAACTTAACTTGCTTCTGCAAAACACACGTTAGTCATAGTAAACTCGTGTCGTCATTAATCACCAAAACCCAACTAGGGGCCTAGATGCTTTCAGTCTCCCCCTTTTTGGTGATTGATGACAACACAACCTCGAGTATGTAAAAGAGATGAGTGAGATTTTCAACATGCTTGGTTCATATAAGCTTTTAACAATAAGAACAAAGAGGTTAGATATGCTTCTATGACCCAAGCCAACATGGTGTACTCAAAAGATATGAATTAAGCATGAGTACATGAAGTAAAGCTCATTTGAATCGGAGTAAAATGCAGAAGCAAGGAAAGTGAGCATAATCCAAGTGACATGACATATATATAACAATGTAGAGAGCACACATATCACATAAGTCTCACCATCACATGTATATAATGCAATGCATGAAAGTAAACGTGAATGCACAAAGTATCAAACACAAAAGACCAAAAGAATCGAAACAAGATCATCTCACACACTCCCCCTAGATCTAACATCTCCCCCTAGATCTAATGTACTCGCTCCCTCTCCCCCTTTGGCGTCAAGCACCAAAACCTAAGGGTCGGATGGTGGGACAGGAGCAGTTGAGTCGAGCGCTGAGGTGCGGTGAGAGATTTGAAACTGAGCTGCATCATCCTCTGACCCTAAACTCTGAGTGGTCAGACCCTCTATAGCTGGAAGTGAAGGTAAAATGATCTGGGTCTACTCAATAACTAGCGCGGCCTATGACTCTAGAAGTATCACTGTAGGAAGTGGAACCACATCTGCTGCTATCGCTGTGACTATCTAAGGTGGCTCAAATGATGCAACAGATGACAGAATCATCTCTGTAGTCCCGATAACTAGAGAAACTATGGTAGGGACAGGGACTCATAACTCTAGAGGTGTAGGCTTCCCTGTAAGCTCACTAAAGGTAGCACCGAGACTCCTGGAGACTGGGGTGTCCATCACTAACACTGAAGAACTCTGAGTTGGAGTGAAGCCCGTAAAAATAGGAGTAAAATGAGGACCCTGAGCTATCACTGGTGAAGCAAACCACTGGGACACCTGCTCTGTAGGTGAAACAAACTAAGTAGCTAGTGGTCTTTGACTCTGAAGTCCACTGGGCTATACAGCTAGAGTTATTGGAGTGGTGGTAGCAGGCTGGCCTATCTGAGGTGTAGACTACCAAGGAGCAACCCCATAGCAGTGAATACATGCTACATGAAGCCAAGTAACTATTGTTGAATCATAAGTTGCTACTGCTACATGGCCTACTGCTACCTTTGAAACTCATCCTATCTAGCCTGAACCGAGGCATGTGTAGCTGCGGTCTCCTATGCCTGTTGTGCCTAGTCCTGCCTCATCCACTCAAGTACAGCTAGAAGAGCTAGGTCTATCTACGGTGGCTGTGATGGAGCTAAGCTAAAGCCACTGGCCTCTCTGTCATGTGGTCGAGGAGCCATCTATGGAATCAGCTGATAGTCATCATTAAAGCTATCACTCGGGTCGCTCTTGACCACATTCTCTAGCTGTGCATCAAGCTCCTCCTCCTCTGTCGCTACAATTCCCCTGACGATCCCATCCTACTGAGCTACTATTTCTGGTACCTCTAGGCGATGGCTCAGCTGATGAGGTGTCCTCGCACGACTATGATGTAGCATCTGGCTCATGTCATATGATGGAAACTTAGTGGTAGCACCTGTGTACTCTGCCATTATCTCAGGAGACTTCTGTGTAACTACCTTTTGGATTAGGAAAGTGATCCAATGAGCATAAGGTAGCTTACGATGACCTCTAAAGCCCTCTGCTAGTGTGTCCTCCATCTCTAAAAGGATTACATCCCAAATATAAAATATAGTTTGAGACACTAGAGAATACACTAACCATAGCTGAATGCGAATCAAACCCTCGTGGTAACCCATCCTCGGGAACAAAGTCCTCCTCATAATAGCATCAAGGAGCTGAGCTATAGGTGTAAGGTCATGTGGTGTCCTGCTCGACCCCTCGCCAAACGGCTCTGTGAAGCATGGTCTGACAAGATTTGTAGGTGGCACAAGTCCTCCATGAGGGCATCTTGGAGGATCTGTCTGACCAAAGCATACCTTGTGAAGGCAAATAGGTGACTCTAGAATCCTCAGTATCTCTCTGACCCTCGAGCTCTAGAGCCTGTAGTCATGGCCTCTGAACACAAAGTGAATAAATCTATGCCTTGGGTCAATCCATAGAGAGGAGTAGAACTCACGAACCATGATGGAACATAGCGACCTGTCCATCCAAGAAGATCTATCAACCCTAGCAGATAAGAGAGGTGAGGATGGATCTACTCACCTACAACTACAACTAAAGACTATGGAGTAGACCCACTAAGATCTGAAGGCAACACCACTATTGATATATGCATTATAGAAATCCTCCTGCAACACGGTGTAGAAGTGCTCTGAGGCACGCTCATCCTTCCTCGATAGAAACCAATCCTCAAATAGTACAAAATGTAGCTGCTGCACTTGTCTGGCTGTGGCTGCCCTTAGGTCAAGGTGAACCACTGAAGGTGGACCCAATGGTCTAGGAGGTGGATGAGAGCCCCGCCTCTGTGTTTGAGGCCTCGGTAACACCTGAGTGTGTGTATGGCTGGAGCATCAAAGCTGTGGTTGTGCTACCTGCTCTCCATACTAAGCATGCTCTATCTGCTCTACTGACTGTGTCTGCTGCTCAGTCTCCCCCTGAGTCTGACTCTCCTCTAAAGAGACACGTCATCCTCCAAGCATGATAGTCCCAGGTGGACTACCAAGACTGGTCTCAATCCTCTCGACGGTGGGCCTCTGGGCGGGTGACAATTGGTCGCCTATGCGAACACCACTGCTAGCTCCGCCTCTCTCTACATGCTCTACGGTGGCTACCACTGCTGCTACCCTCTTTACCTAAACATCATCTAACTTCTGCTTCTTCTTTGTAGTCTTTTTCACCTTTCCCTTTTGCTAAGCAGTTAGGCGAGGTGGAGGCCTTGGATCCTCATCACCGGGACCACCTCCGGCATTCTTGCAACGTGCCATCTCTGAATTTGACGAGAATCACTGCCACTAACAAGAAACAACTGTCAACTGACACTCATGAGGCTTGGCCTCAATCCATACTCGCGGGCTTGGCCCTGAGTAAAACTGCCACAATCAGATCAACCACAAGAGCACCGACTCGCTACACGATGAAATAGATAGGAAATATAAATAATCACTATATTCATCTAGAGGTGAGAAACCCTAAGAAGCAAGCAGTAGATAAGAAATTGAAATCGATAGCTTGCTACCTGAGAAATCCGATGATCCGGCGACTGACAAGCAAAGGAGAGGATCACGGGGCACCACTCAGGATCAGCAATGTTACGCCTAGGGTTAGGGTTGGGCGACGTGAAGTGGTACGACAGCCGAGGAGATGCGGTGGTGCAGTGGATGGCAGCGCGGGTGAGACCCATGGTGTGGCGCGATGCAGGCGGCTGGGGTCCTTGGGCTGTGTGATGGTAGGGGCCTCAGCGGCACAAAGAGAGCAAGGCAGCGCGGACACTACGAGGCAAACATGAGCATGGTAGCGCAATGCAGGCGTAGACTGGGTGAGGGCACGACAAGGCAAGCACAGGTGTGGCGGCGTGATGCGGGCGCTGACGCGGGCGCAGGCTCGACGGTGGAAGTGCAGGCACGAGCAGTCATGAATAGTGGCGTAGCGGAGCGGAGCAACACGCACGGTGTAGTGCGGTGGTGGCATGGCATAGCTTGGCTGCGCGAGGTAGGCACAGGCGCGATGGAGCAGAGTAGCGCGGTGGCACGATTAGGGATGCACTAGCGGCGCGACATACGTGGGAAGAACGATTTATATGGTAGCCCCCCATGATAGACAAGGAAAGAGAAGGAATTTAGATCCACTCGGATTCAACTGACCAGACGCACCGGTGGCAACGACCAAACGCTGCCATCTAGAGTCTGATCAACAACAGAGAGGTCCAAAACCCCTCAAGTCACGACCGAACACGTCTGGTGCCTCATGATCAGATGCTCAACAGAGTCCGGTTGATCCTGACATCTTCATCTTAGTTTGACCGGACATAGGGCCACCTTTACATCAAACACTGGAAGAACACTGTTTAGCGTTCGGTTACTTCTGTGCTGCATCTGTTCACCTCCTGTGAACTGACCGAACACTGGAAGTAGAGTCCACTCACAATCTTTCAACAAATCTTCAAAGTTCCTTCACGCTGCCTTTTCCCAATCAAGTCCCAACTTCAATAAGACACAAATAAACACCAATTGGGACTGATGTGAGAGACCTCTCTTAAGCCGTCAAATTTTTCAAAGTATTTTGCCTTAGGCTATAATTCTTTTTAAGAAAATAGGCAATAAAAGGGGCAAGGAGCAACATGTGGTCACACAATAGGGTTTTATGACTAGTCGGAGCTTCAAATGCTCTCCCTATTTGTGGATAAACACAGTGGGTGCTCAAAAGATAACCGAAAAGAAATGATAAAGCAACACACATGCACATGCCATGCAATACTTGAAAGTAAGTCTAGTTGCTTGTCAAGTTTGATTCAAGGTTAAGCTTCTTCACATGCTTTTCGGCGGTTATCTTAACCATGTTAGACAAGCCCTAAGTGCATTACTAAAAAATTAAACATGTTTTATAATACAATGCAATGCAAGAGACAACACAAGCTTATTTTTTAGTGGTTACTAAAGTCAAGCACATTGAGCTCATTTCTTAACCGACAAAATGAAGCCTTATCTAGCGGTTTAGTGAAGATATCCACCAATTGACCCTCGATCCTTACACCTTCTAGTGATATATCATTTTTAGCAACATGATCTCTAATAAAGTGGTGATGGATATCTATGTGCTTGGTGCGAGAGTGTTGAACTGGGTTATTAGCAAGCTTTACCACGCTCTCATTATCACACAAGAGAGGTACCTTTTCTAGAACTACACCATAGTCTAGCAAAGTTTGCTTCATGTAAAGAATTTGTGCACAACAAGCACCCGTGGCAATATTTTCCGCCTCGGCGGTGGACAAAGCCACACTATTTTGCTTCTTGGAGGTCCAAGACACTAGTGATCTACCAAGCAAATGGCACCCTTCAGATATGCTTTTTCTATCAATTTTGCAACCGACATAATCTGAATCGAAATATCCAACTAGTTGGAATCTAGCTCCTTTGGGATACCAAAGACCAATGCTTGGTGTATGCTTAAGGTACCTAAGGATTCTTTTAACGGCAACCAAATGAGCTTTCATAGGATTAGCTTGAAATCTAGCACACATACACACACTAAACATGATGTCGGGCCTAGATGCAGTCAAATATAACAAGCTACCAATCATAGAGCGGTAGAGAGTTTGATCAACCGTTTTACCTCCCTCATCTAGGTCGAGATGTCCATTTGATGGCATAGGTGTCTTGATTGGCTTACATTCATCCATTTTGAACCTCTTGAGAAGGTCCTTGATATACTTTTCTTAAGAGATGAAAATCCCTTCTCTCATTTGTTTGATTTGAAAACCAAGAAAGAATGTAAGCTCTCCAATTATTGACATCTCAAACTCCTTCGACATCAATTCACCAAACTCTTTGCAATATTCTTCATTTGATGAGCCAAATATGATATCATCAACATATACTTGACAAATGAAGATCTCTCCATCAGGCTTCTTGGTAAATAGTGTGGTGTCAACCTTCCCAATGGTGAATCCCTTCTCAATGAGGAAATCCCGAAGGCGTTCATACCAAGCTCTTGGGGCTTGCTTGAGCCTATATAGCGCCTTGGACATCCTATAAACATGATTAGGATATCTAGGGTCTTCAAACCTAGGAGGTTGATCAACATAGACTAGTTCATTTATGAAGCCATTTAAAAATGCACTTTTAACATCCATTTGATATAATTTCATTTCATGATGCGATGCATATGCAAGGAGGATAAAATGGCTTCAAGTCTTGCAACTGATGCAAAGGTCTCTCCAAAATCTAACCCTTCAACTTGAGAGAACCCCTTTGCAACTAGTCTTGCCTTGTTCCTCACAACAATGCCTTGATCATCTTGCTTATTGCAGAACACACACTTTGTTCCAATGACTCTTGCACCTTGTGGTCGCTCTTCAAGTGTCCAAACTTCATTCTAGGTGAAGTTGTTCAACTCTTCATGCATGGCATTTATCCAATCCAGATCTTGAAGAGCTTCTTCTACATTTGTAGGCTCAATGCAAGAAATAAACGAGTGATGTTCAATAAATGAAGCAAGTTTTTGAGAGCGAGTCATTACACCCTTTGAAGGACTCCCTATGATGAGATTTTGTGGATGTGCTTGTAGTGGGGGTGAATTTCTTCTATCAACCACTTGAGGGAGAGGTTGTGGAGCATCAACATCTTGAGCTTGTGCCTTTCTACTCTCCCATGTTTATCATCATCTTGTGGCACATTTGATGAAGAGGGTGGATCAATAACTTGTACATCATCTCCATCATCTTTGGGCTTGATGTCTCCAATCAGAATGTTCTTCATGGCCTCCCTTAATGGTTCATCACCTACATCATCAAGATTCTCATGTGCTCCTTGGAAGCCGTTAGATTCATCAAATTCCACATCATATGTTTCTTCAACCAAGCTAGTGGCATGATTAAATACTCGATATGCTTTGAAGTTCGATGAGTAACCAACAAGATATTGGCCTCTTGTGTATTGTTGTTGATGTGCATCAAACAATACACCCACTTTGTATTGTTGTTGATGTTGAGCTTGAGCTTTCTTCTCTTGATTTGCCAAGTACCCAATACCACTTCTATCCATCTTTATCACGGTATTCATGAGTAGCTCACTTTGGAGATATTGGCCTCTTATGAACTTGCTCAACCCGGTCTTGAGATATTCTTTCTCTAACTTGAGCTTCTTGTTTACTTCTCTTAGTTCATCATGATTTTTCTCCATATTGAGTCTCTTGTTCTCTTCTTTAAGCATCTCATTCTCAAGAGCTATATCATAATCATTGTCAAGACTTTCTATCACAATTGTGTTGGTGGTTGATAGCTTTTCAAGATCTTTCTTGAGCTTTTCATTCTCATTCTTGAGATTGACATAATCATCATAGTTGTTGGACTCAACCACTTTTTTGCCTTTGCTGCTAGAACCTTGCTCAATGCTCTCAACAATCAAGTCATCACATGATGTAGCTATATCAATCTTAACAACATTGTTAGTAGCATCATATGACTCATTGGATAATAATTCATGAGAAAGAATAAGATTGTCATGATTAATCTTGAGATTGGTGTACTCTTCTTTTAGCAAATTATAACTAGTGATGAGCTCATTATGTATCCCCTCAAGTTTATCATGTTTTTCTCTAAGCTCCTTTTTAGAGGATTTGAGCTCCTTGAGTTTGGATGACAAAATTTTATTTTCTTCTCTAAGCTCAACACTAGCTTTTTCGGCTATGTCATACTTTGCTAAGAGTGAGTCCTTCTCAAATTCTAGTTTTTTTTTTCATTTTTAGCTCTTGTCTTTCTAATGATTGTAGTATATTGATTTAGCAACTTGACAAGATCATCATAAGAAGGTGATTCAAATTCTTCATCACTATCACTATCAACATTGCTAGCATTATCATCACTACTATCACCGTCATTTTGTACCTTTTGTTCACCCTTGGCCATAAGGCATAGGTGTGTAGAGGATGATGGCGATGATGTCGATGAAGATAGTGAAGAATCAATCACAATAGCGGCCACCTTCTCCTTCTCATTTTCACTTTCATCATCGGATGAGCCACTTGATGATTCAATGTCCGTGAGCCAATCACCAATAATGTATGCCTTGCCATTCTTCTTCTTGTGAAATTCTTTCTTCTTGCCATCCTTCTTCTTGTATGGCTTGTTTTTCTTCTTCTTATCATCATCTTCATCACTTGAGTCATCTTTCTTGTCCTTGTATTTCTTCTTGTACTTGTCTTTCTTGGGTTTGGGGCATTGATGAGCTAGATGACCAAGTTCTCCATAATAATAGCAATCCATTTTGGAGATGGGCTTCCTTCTACTACTAGTGAAGAATTTCTTCTTCTTGCCATCAAACTTGACACCATTCTTGTTTAGCTTCTTGAGCATCTTAGCGGTTCTTCTTACCATGAGAGCAAGACTTGTATCATCAATCTCATCATCACTTGAGCTATCATGATCAACTCTTGCTTTGCTCCTCTTCTCTTGACTAGCCTTGAATGCCAAATCTTTCTTCTTGGTCGAAGAAGACCCATCTTGTGGAGTGATGTGCATGTACATCTCATGTGCATTAATCTTCCCCAAAATTTGAGTTGGTGTAGCGGTGGAAAGATCACCTTGATGAAGCACCGTCATAATATGCCCATATTTGTCAATGGGGAAGACACTCAAGATATTTCTTACAACATCGGAGGGTTGCATTTGTGTGAGTCCAAGCACATTGACTTCCTCTACAAGAACATTCAAGCGTGAATACATCTCATTTGCACTTTCTCTAGGAATCATCTTGATGTAGACAAGGCCCGATCTTCTGAAAGCTATGATAGCGTCGATTGGTGGAGACTCAACATTCATGATCTAGGCTTCGAACCAAGACTAATTCAGACCCCCACAACCATTACACCACTGCTCCATGGGTTATCAACCACGCGAACGTGATTGACCTCGCCGAGAAGGCTTTCCTGCAAGCGAATCGAGAACACAAGCAAGAACGAGATAAACACAATATGAAATTGCAAATAAATATGAGGCTTATGATAATGAGAAAGAGTTCAAGTCTTTATTCGAAAGGACTAATTGCCACAGGCGAACAAGATCAAGAACTGGGGCCCTGGTTCACAGCAAGCGGCCTTGGTGGCGATAGTTGCAGCAAAACGACATCTATTTCATGAGGAAATCAAGAACTAAACAAAACCCAAACCCCAAGGAGAGCAACGGCTGCTATTTATAGAGTCTTGGGCGTCACCCCCCTAGACGCCCCCTAATGGGCCCAAACACAATACACGGTCCAACGGACCAAAAGACGGTGTCGCAGCACTCTGATCATGAACAACAAGAATAGATTTAAGAGCAAATAAAACTTCTTTCATATTATTTGAAGGGTCATTTAATGGTTTGCTAGAGTCTTTATCAAGGCATTTCTTTTTCTTTTCAGCAAGTTCCTTTTCATATTGCACAATTTCAGCAGGTGTTAAAGGAAGTAAAGCAATGGTCTTTCCTTTAAACATAAAAGTATATCTATTTTTCCTACCATGATGTACAACATTATTATCATATTGCCAAGGGCGGCCTAACAAAAGTGAACAAGCTTGCATAGGCATGACATCAAAATCAGCATAATCATGGTATGATCCGATAGAAAAATGCACACGAGCAGATTGTGTTACCTTTGCCTTATCACTATTGTTGAACCACTGAACATGGTATGAATGTGGAAGAGCACGTGTAGATAAACCAAGAGTCTTGACAAGCTCAGAACTTACCAAGTTATTGCTGCTCCCTCCATCAATTATAGCACGAACATGGAAATTATTAACAACGAGGAACATTTGAAACAAATTATGGCGTTGTAGCTTGTCTACTAGCTCAACTTGTGTAGTTAAAACACGCTGAACAAGGATTGATTTGTAGTCTGCAGTGCATGCCACACTATCAATTACCTCATCAGGATCGTCAGCACTATCCACAAATTTATCTGCATAAAGATCAGTTGCAAGTGCAAATTCATTCTCTTCATCACTAGCACTAGCATACCCACCATCATCAGTAGCAATATATGTGCGTTTGCTGGAGCATTCTTTAGCAATATGTCCCATGCCCTTGCAGTGGTGGCACACAACTTTAGAAGAGCTGCTAGAGGAAGGTGTAGCAGATCCACTAGAAGGAGGTGTGATAGGAGAACTCTTCTTTACAGGCGCTGGTGGTGTCTGCACATTAGAAAATTTACTCACCTCGGTTGGACGTGAAGGAATGGATGGAGTCGTGGATGGAGTCGTGGATCGCCTAGGTTGTCGTCCCTGTACTTCCCTTTCTGCTTTAATAGCATAATGATATAATTGGGAAAATCTAGTCCATTCTTTATAGTCAAGAACATCCTGTATTTCATGACACAAACCTCCAAAAAATCTAGAACACTTATCCATATCATCCTCTTGTATGTTACTATGTGCTAGACCAATTAAAAGCTCCTGATAATATTCCTCAATAGTTTTACTACCTTGATTTAAACGTTGCAGTTTTAATCGCAGATCACACTGATAGTATGGTGGAACAAATCTCGATTTCATTCGTCATTTAAGTACAGTCCAGGTTTGAGGTATTTGAGCATTAGCATTAGCATTATTGCAAATATCATTCCATCAGAAAAGAGCAAAACTAGTAAACTCACTAGTAGCAAGTCTAACTCTATATTCTTTAGGTACTTGATGGGAGCTAAATTTTTTATCTACAGCCATCTCCCAATCTAAACATGCTTCAGGATCAGCAGAACCAGAAAAAGAAGGTATCTTAAACTTGGTTTTAGAGAAAGGATCATTATTACCTTGGTTGTTATCTCCCATACCGCGTCGGTTAAAGTTCAACCAATTATGGTTACGTGCATCCTCAGCATGTCGTTGAGCTTCGGCTTTAGCCTCCGCATCACCATCGTCCTCCTCAGAGAGATCATCATCATCATCTTTAGGACGTGGTTCAGGGATGTCGTTGATCAACATCTTCAATCTTCTTGGCCAAATTGGTGATTTGTTGAAGGATCTCATTGAACTTGTCATCAAGAATGGCACGAAGCTCATTCTTAGAAACGCAGTCATTGAAATCTGTAGGTGCATCCTCGTTTCCTTGGCCGCTACCTCTGGCTTTTACTGACATGGTTAGTAGACAGGAAAAGACAATACAAAGAGTATTATCCCTACCAACTACTTAGGTTGTGGACAAGGAAAAATAAGGCACTCAACTCTCAAGCGTCTTACCACGGTCTTACAAGTGTTCTTACCAAAGCAACAGGCGGTGCAATCGGTCGGTGACTGTGATACTATTGTAGCTTGAGTATAAGAGTTGCAAGGCAAACCTGTACTTGGTTAGAAGAAAGTGGACCTTGGACAGGCACAATATAGTAGCAAGGAATAGCAAAATTCGCAACTGAATAGCAAAGCTAAATAAGTATCCCAAGTACTTATCTTAGTTGTTGGCTTACTCACGTTCTAAGTACCAGATGTATCAAGTGATGTGAACAGCAAGAATATGATTAGGAACAAGGCAGAAATCAACACACGCAAACACAGCTCAAATGGCGCTCTCTATGTGCTCCTCTAGATATTGTTCCACTTTTGCCCCTCTTTTTTCTCTATTTTTGGGCTATCGTTGTTTTTTTGGGATTCTTTGACTTTTTCTTTTTCTTTTTTTGATATTTTTTGTTCACTTAGGAGCAAAAAAGAAGTAACCACAGAAAATATGAGCTTAAACAAGTGAAAGACGTGGCCTGTGGAATTTTCAGAAGACGTGCTCAAAATCGAAAAAGACCTTGTGACCACGAAAAGAGGATCTTATGACCACTTTTTGACCAAAATAAAAATCTCTGACCCCAATAAAGCAGGGATGGATAGATCTGATTTTTTTGATTGATTTTGATATATGGAATGTTGAAATCTGAGTTCGTATACGAAAACTAGACCAGTTTTACGAATGCACTCCGAATTAGAGGATAAAACGGGAACAATGCGTGCAAAATTGGTCATGACAACAATGATTTGATGGAAACAGTGAAGACAAGTGTAAGAAATTAGATGGCGTGGACTAGGGTTTGATGGATATAAAGGAAACTCAACAAGACTTAGTGATGTTCATGGATTATGATGAAAAACAAAGGGGAAAACACAAACTGGACTAAAAACGATCTAAAACCAACAACAAGAACTTGACCTAGGGCACAAACTCAACAACACGAAACAGAGACGAAATTGCACGGTACAATGAGGCTATAGGACAAGGAATATGTGATGATGTATATTTTTTTTGGCTTTTTGTGGACTATAGGTAATGCAAAAACAGTAATAATCTAAAGGGGAAAACAAAGTTATACCTAACGGGCAACAAGGTCTCTGATACCACTTGATGTAGACAAGGCCCGATCTTCCAAAAGGTATGATAGCATCAATTGGTGGAGACTTGACATTCATGATCTAGGCTTTGAACCAAGACTAATTTGGACCCCCGCAACCGTTACACCACTGCTCCATTGGTTATCAACCACGCGAACGCGATTGACCTCGACGAGAAGGCTTTCCTGCAAGCGAATCAAGAACACAAGCAAGAACGAGATAAACACAATCTAAAATTGCAAATAAATATGAGTCTTATGATAATGAGAAAGAGTTCAAGTCATTATTCGAAAGGACTAATCACCATAGGTGAACAAGATCAAGAACTAGGGCCCTGGTTCACAGCAAGCGGCCTTGGCAGCGACAGTTGCAGCAAAACGATGTCTGTTTCACTAGGAAATCAAGAACTAAACAAAACCCAAACCCTAAGGAGAGTGACGGCTGCTATATAGAGTCTTGGGCATCACCCCCCTGGACGCGCCCCCTAATGGGCCCAAACACAATACACGGTCCAACGGACCAAAAGACAGTGTCGCAGCACCCTGACAGATTCTGGATACTAACTTGTTTCGACGATTATCATTGATTACGAAGGACTTTTGACGTGAAACCAATTGGGTTGGCTTCCTTGTCCAATTAGCTTTCTATCCATATGTGGATCATCGAAAACGGAGTCCAGATGCGTCTTGGATGACCAGTTTAAGGTAGACTGGTCCTAGAACCTGAGTTGGGCTTCAACTTCAGTTGGACTAGGCCTCCACCATGAAAAAGATGAATTGGACGCCCATGCTAGACCTCCTCATCTCCTTGGCTTATATGCGATGAAGTAGTGATGTCCTCATCATCCTCCCTTTCTTGAATTGAAGTCATCCTCGACTGAAGTAGATCGTCTCCTCCATTGGATGACAGCAACGATGGCTCTGGAAGAAGACGTTCATCTTGGTGCCCCATCCTTCGCAAAGGTGGCTGCCATGGTGGCTTCCTTGCTGGGGATTCATCCTCCTTCTCCTGTAAAAGATTAGTACCAACAAGAGGCATAACACTAGGAGTAGGACCAAGTGGACATATAGGGATGTACAAGTTAGAGCATAACATGGTTCATCATGAACAGCAAGAATAGATTTAAGAGCAAATAAAACTTCTTTCATGTTACTTGAAGGGTCATTTAATGGTTTGCTAGAGTCTTTATCAAGGCCTTTCTTTTTCTTTTCACCAAGTTCCTTTTCATATTGCACAATTTCAGCAGGTGTTAAAGGAAGTAAAGCAATGGTCTTTCCTTTAAACATAAAAGTATATCTATTTTGCCTACCATGATGTACAACATTATTATCATATTGCCAAGGGCGGCCTAACAAAAGTGAACAAGCTTGCATAGGCATGACATCAAAATCAGCATAATCATGGTATGACCCGATAGAAAAATGCACACGAGCAGATTGTGTTACCTTTGCCTTACCACTATTGTTGAACCACTGAACATGGTATGAATGTGGAAGAGCACGTGTAGATAAACCAAGAGCCTTGACAAGCTCAGAACTTACCAAGTTATTGCTGCTCCCTCCATCAATTATAGCATGAACATGGAAATTATTAACAATGAGGAACATTTGAAACAAATTATGGCATTGTAGCTTGTCTACTAGCTCAACTTGTGTACTTAAAACACGCTGAACAAGGATTGATTTGTAGTCTGTAGTGCATGCCACACTATCAATTACCTCATCAGGATCGTCAGCACTATTCGCAAATTTATCTGCATAAAGATCAGTTGCAAGTGCAAATTCATTCTCTTCATCACTAGCACTAGCATACCCACCATCATCAGTAGCAATATATGCGCGTTTGCTGGGGCATTCTTTAGCAATATGTCCCATGCCCTTGCAGCGGTGGCACACAACTTCAGAAGAGCTGCTAGAGGAAGGTGTAGCAGATCCACTGGAAGGAGGTGTGATAGGAGAACTCTTCTTTACAAGCGCTGGTGGTGTCTGCACATTAGAAAATTTACTCACCTCGGTTGGACGTGAAGGAATGGATGGAGTCACGGATGGAGTCATGGATCGCCTAGGTTGTCGTCCCTATACTTCCCTTTCAGCTTTAATAGCATAATGACATAATTGGGAAAATCTAGTCTATTCTTTATAGTCAAGAACATCCTATATTTCACGACGCAAACCTCCAAAAAATCTAGAACACTTATCCATATCATCCTCTTGTACGTTACTATATGCTAGACCAATTAAAAGCTCCTAATAATATTCCTCAACAGTTTTACTACCTTGATTTAAATGTTGCAGTTTTAATCGTAGATCACACTGATAGTATGGAGGAACAAATCTCGATTTCATTCGTCATTTAAGTACAGTCCAGGTTTGAGGTATTTGAGCATTAGCATTAGCATTATTGCAAATATCATTCCACCAGAAAAGAGTAAAACTAGTAAACTCACTAGTAGCAAGTCTAACTCTATATTCTTCAGGTACTTGATGGGAGCTAAATTTTTTATCTATAGCCATCTCCTAATCTAAATATCCTTCAGGATCAGCAGAACCAGAAAAAGAAGGTATCTTAAACTTGGTTTTAGAGAAAGGATCATTATTACCTTGGTTGTTACCTCCCATACCACGTCGGTTAAAGTTCAACCAATTACGGTTACGTGCATCCTCAACACGTCATTGAGCTTCGGCTTTAGCCTCCACGTCACCATCGTCCTCCTCAGACAGATCATCATCATCTTCTTTAGGACGTGGTTCAGGGATGTCGTTGTTCAACATCTTCAATCCTCTTGGCCAAATTGGTGATTTGTTGAAGGATCTCATTGAACTTGTCATCAAGAATGGCACGAAGCTCATTCTTAGAAATACAGTCATTGAAATCTGTAGGTGCATCCTCATTTCCTTGGCCGCTGCCTCCGGCTTTTACTGACATGGTTAGTAGAAAGGAAAAGACAATACAAATAGTATTATCCCTACCAACTACTTAGGTTGTGGACAAGGAAAAATAAGGCACTCAACTCTCAAGCGTATTACCACGGTCTTACAAGTGTTCTTACCAAAGCAACAGGCGGTGCAATCGGTCGATGACTATGATACTATTGTAGCTTGAGTGTAACAGTTGCAAGGCAAACCTGTACTTGGTTAGAAGAAAGTGGAGCTTGGACAGGCACAATATAGTAGCAAGGAATAGCAAAATTCGCAACTGAATAGCAAAGCTAAATATGTATCCTAAGTACTTGTCTTAGTTGTTGGCCTACTCACGTTCTTAGTACCAGATGTATCAAGTGATGTGAATAGTAAGAATATGATTAGGAATAAGGCAGAAATCAGCACACGCAAACACAGCTCAAATGGAGCTCTCTATGTGCTCCTCTAGATATTGTTCCATTTTTGCCCCTCTTTTTTCTCTATTTTTGGGCTGTCGTTGTTTTTTGGGATTCTTTGACTTTTTCTTTTTCTTTTTTTGATATTTTTTGTTCACTTAGGAGCAAAAAAGAAGTAACCATAGAAAATATGAGCTTAAACAAGTGAAAGACATGGCCTGTGGAATTTTCATAAGACATGCTCAAAATCGAAAAAGACCTTGTGACCACGAAAAGAGGATCTTGTGACCACTTTTTGACCAAAATAAAAATCTCTGACCCCGATAAAGTAGGGATGGACAGATCTGAATTTTTTTGATCGATTTTAATATATGGAACATCAAAATCTGAGTTCATATACGAAAACTAGACCAGTTTTACGAACGCACTCCGAATTAGAGGATAAAATGGGAACAATGCGCACAAAATTGGTCACGACAGCAATGATTTGATGGAAACAGTGAAGACAAGTGTAAGAAATTAGATGGCGTGGACTAGGGTTTCATGGATACAAAGGAAACTCAACAAGACTTAGAGATGTTCACGGATTATGATGAAAAACAAAGGGGAAAATACAAACTGGACTAAAAAACGATCTAAAACCAGCAACAAGAACTTGACCTAGGGCACAAACTCAACAACACGAAACAGAAACAAAATTGCACGGCACAATGAGGCTATAGGACAGGGAATATGTGATGATGTATATTTTTTGGCTTTTTGTGGACTATAGGTAATGCAAAAACAGCAATAATCTAAAGGGAAAAGCAAAGTTATACCTAACAGGCAACAATGTCTCTGATACCACTTGATGTAGACAAGGCCCGATCTTCCGAAAGGTATGATAGCGTCGATTGGTGGAGACTTGACATTCACAATCTAGGCTTCAAACCAAGACTGATTTGGACCCCCGCAACCATTACACCACTGCTCCATTGGTTATCAACCACACGAACGCGATTGACCTCAACGAGAAGGCTTTCCTGCAAGCAAATCAAGAACACAAGCAAGAACGAGATAAACGCAATCTAAAATTGCAAATAAATATGAGGCTTATGATAATGAGAAAGAGTTCAAGTCATTATTCAAAAGGACTAATCACCATAGACGAACAAGATCAAGAAGTGGGGCCCTGGTTCACAGCAAGCGGCCTTGGCGGCGATAGTTGCAGCAAAACGATGTCTGTTTCACTAGGAAATCAAGAACTAAACAAAACTCAAACCCTAAGGAGAGCGATGGCTGCTATTTATAGAGTCTTGGGCGTCACCCCCCTAGACGCGCCCCCTAATGGGCCCAAACACGATACACGGTCCAATGGACCAAAAGACGGTATCGTAGCACCCTGACAGATTCTGGATGCTGACTTGTTTCGATGATTTCTGTTGATTTCAAAGGACTTTTGATGTGAAACTAATTGGGTTGGCTTCCTTATCCAATTAGCTTTCCATCCATATGTGGATCAGTGAAAACAGAGTCCGGATGCGTCCTGGGTGACCAGTTTAAGGCAGACTGGTCCTGGAACCCGAGTTGGGCTCCAACTTCAGTTGGACTGGGCCTCCACCCTGAAAAAGATGAATTAGACGCCCATGCTGGACCTCCTCGTCTCCTTGGCTTATATGCAATGAAGTAGTGATGTTCTCATCACATCTCAAATGAATTAAGCTTTTTCATAACAAGGTGGTAGCGTTCCTCACGCTCACTCTTGGTTCCCTCATAGAGCGCACAAATGTCCGACCATAGTGCATGGTTGTCTTTGTGGTTTCACACACGGTTAAAGACATCCTTGCAAAGACCTCTAAAGAGGGTGTTTCTAGCCTTTGCATTCCACTTCTCATAATTAACCTCATCACCTTGAAGGTTGGTGGGATCCTTAGGTTTTGGAAAGCCTTGTGAGGCGGCTCTAAGAACTCCAACATCTAAAGCCTCTAGGTATGCTTCCATGTGAATTTCCCAATAAGGGAAATCATCTCCCTCAAAGATAGGAGGGGGTCCATCCCCATGGGACATCTTGCTCTAGGCGGCTAAGGCTAATTTAGGGAGCACGAGGCTCTGATACCAATTGAAAGGATCAAGATACCCAAGAGGGGGGTGAATTAGGCTAATTCTAAATTTTATGCAATAATTAAGTCCTACACTTAGCCCACTTCACCCCTTATGCCTAGAATGTGTTTCTACTGTTCTACTACACAAACGTTTTGCACCCTAGGTTCTAATTCTACTCTAGCATGGCAATTCTAGGGATGTAAAGACAATGAAATGAATTGCTCAAATATAAATGCTCAAAGTAAAGAGAGGGAAAGGAACACGATGATGTTTTCCTAAGGTATCGAAGAGTCACCACTCTCCACTAGTCCTCGTTGGAGCACCTGTACAAGGGTGTAGCTCCCACTTGATGCACACAAGGACCAAGTGCTCTCTACGGGTTGATTCTTTGACACTTCGTCGCGGTGAATCACCCACAATCGCTCACAACATGACTTGGGTCATCCACAAGCTTTGCCAGATGATCACCAAGCTCCCAATCACCACCAAGCCATCTAGGTGATGGTGATCACCAAGAGTAACAAGCACAAACTCTCACTTGACCAAGACAAGCCTAACGAGAAAGGTGGATGCATATTTGCTACTCTCTATTCACTAATGAGGTCCTTAATCATGGATTCTCAAATCTCAATCACCTCACTAGGCTCTTGCTCTCCCTTGCACTCCAAAGGTGTTTCTCAGCTGAACAAATGGGCAAGAGAGCTCCTATGGATGAGTGGAGTAAGTATTTATACCCCCTCATTCAAAACATAATGGTTAGAAGCTGAGTCACCACTCTGTGGGCTGACCAGACGCTCCGGTCAGGGTGACTGGACGCACCGATCAGTTATACCTGCCACTATGTCAGAGAGAGCCATTAAGCTCTGACCGAACTCTGACCAGCATCTGGTCAAGAAAAAGATGTTCTAGAACCTTACTGGAGTCGACTGGACATAGGCACCCCAGCGTCCGGTCAGCATCAATCGGACGTGTTCGGTCAAGAAAAAGCCTCTCTAGAACCTCTCTAGAGTTGACCGGACACAGGCACCCTAGCATCTAGTGCTCCTCCTCTTAGCGTCCGGTCAGTACCAGACAACTACAGTTGATCAAATGAACTGATCAGACTCACCCTCCAGCATGCGGTCACAACCAGACCAGCGTCTAATCAGTCATTTGACCCTCCATTCACTTCCAACTAGAAATCCTACATGAATGAAGTTGACTCAAATTGATCTTAGGGCTGTTCCTAAGCTACCTAGTGCTAAGTTCGACAAGTGTGCACCACACCTAATCCATTAGACTCATCTAGGTCAAGCTACTAGTCCATACCCCCTCAATAGTATGGCCAAAGGAAAAACAAAGTCCTAAACTACTCTAAGTGTCTCTCCAACACCAAATAACACTTAGAACTAGTCCGTCCATAACCTTGTCATCCATCCTTTGAAAACCAAAATGATTTCCATTGACAGGGGCATGACAACCATGATTGCCCAATCAATTTCCATTACCATGACATAACTTAACTTGCCTCTGCAAAACACACGTTAGTCATAGTAAACTCGTGTCATCACTAATCACCAAAACCCAACTAGGTTCCTAGATGCTTTCATGGTGTAGCCTTTCCCCTACAAGTACCTCGACATCCCGTTGTCGCTGAAAAGATTGAACCAATCCATGGAGCAACCACTTGTCGACACGATCGCAGCCAGAATTCCCACTTGGAAAGCGGGCTTGCTCACTAACACCGATAGGGTGCTCCTCACTAAAGTCACCCTATCAGCCATCCTAGTACACATTAGCATAATTTGCTACCTTTCTCAGTGGGCTATCACCTAGGTCGACAAGCGCTGGAGAGCTTTCCTCTGGGCTGGGTATGAAATGGTCTCAGGAGGTAAGTGCAGGGTTGCTTGGCCCTTAGTGTGTAGGCCGACTGGCCTGGCCGGGCTGGGGGTACTCGATCTCTGCTTCTTTGGGTTTGCCTTTGGCCTATGTTGGGAGTGGTTGTCCAGAGCTGAGCCCCAACACTGCTGGGTGAGCCTCCCGTCGAGAACGGAGAAGCCAGTCTGAGACATGTGCATTGCCAGCCTCTCTGTCGTCGTCGATGATGGGGCGTCCACTAACTTTGGATGGACAACTGGTCGGCCATCGGCCCCTTGCATCTTTTCGCCCCAGCGCTGTTCGCTGCAACCTCCATGGCTGGCCGGAGGCGTGTCCTACATGATGCACCCCCTAACAACCGCTGGGCTAGAGACATCACTAGGGCGTGAACCACTCAAGTCCTCTATGACTACTTCTATGTCTGGGAGTTGCTCCGATCGGTAAACTTGCAGCCGTTGCAGCCGGACTAGTTCATATGGAAATGGTCGCTAGATGGAAGGTACTTGTTATCATCTACCTATAGAGCTTTCTTCCACAGATTGGTTTCACTACTTGGTGCCAAAGAGCTTTGGTCGGTCAAGGCACTGCCTCATGTGAAATTGTTCTTCTGGCTTGCGCTTCACAAGCTATGGACTTCTGCCAGACAAATGCGCCATGGCCTCCAGGATGACGATGTGTGTGCATTATGTGGTCAGGAGCCTAAGACGGTGGAACACCTACTACTGGGTTGTGCATTCGCCAAGCAGGTGTGGTTTGCGCTTCTTCAGCCGCTGTAGCTCGACACACTAATGCTGGAGCACAACACTAACATTGCTTCATGGTGCCTATGCCAGCGCTCTAGGGTCGACTCAAAGGACAGGCCGATGTTTGATTCCTTGTTGTTGCTTGTTGCTTGGTCCCTACGGAAGAAGAGGAACACCATGGTTTTTGATAGACCGACTTTGAATGCGCTCGCCTTCATTCGCGCCGTGCTTCGTGAAGGGAAGGAGTGGGCTCTTGGTGGTTTTGGGCCATTCGTGGCCTTGACCGAGCTTTGGTCGCAACATCAAGGAGAAATGTAATAGCACTTAAGGATTGTTTGGTTGGAGACCAAAGCTTGCCATGCCAAAGGTTGGTCATGCCACTATTTCTTTGGTAGCTCTTTGGTTCACTGCCATAGCTATGGCACGCTGAACTTTTCTAACACCCTGCCCATATGTCATAGACTCATTTTGGTGCCAAAACTTGCCACAAGTTTGGCTTCGATTTTGCTCGCCACACTTTATGTGGCTGCCACAGTATGCCAAAGGTTAGACGTGGCAAGTTTTGGTCACCAACCAAATAGGCCCTTAGTGTATCTAGTAGCATAGGGCTCGGTGGCTCGGTTTAGGGTAGCTTCTCGCTGCTTTAACCGACTACTTTATGTTGTCTAAACTGCTTCCCTCTTAATGAAATATGGGTGAAAAATCCTGCTCGCAATTTTTTTTTTCGCTCAGTTATTGTTCACAAATCGAAACATTGTCCGCTGGAAATCTTTTGCTCTGCTGCTGCGTGTAGTTTAGGTGTTCGATGAAATGTCAATGTAAGTTGACTGTTGTTTTGCAATTGACTGCTATGTGCTAGCTTCTATTGGATGATGTTGTGATTAGATGCATCATCATACAAGAATATGTAATGCCCTTCACATCTGGCCCTTGTCTGCTTTTTGTACAGTTGTTTTTGTAGGAGTTAGGCAGTAGAGAGATGATAGAAGTGGCGAGAGAACAGAAGAAACATTTAACTGGTGATGAGATTTTCTAAACTAAACTATTGAGGACAAAATGGTTGGGAGTTGGGACATTTACTTGCATCAAATTCAAATTACTATCCTTGGCTGTAAGATCATATAACCAGAGGTGTTGACAGCCTCCAAGAAGGAAAGAAATGTCTACTTATAAATAACTAAGGAGCTATATGCTCCATGCATGGTGGAAATAGAGTGAGTCACCCGTGACGCCGACCCCGTCCCTAACCCTATTTCCTAGAGATTTTTTTTATATTTTACACATTTTTTAAAACTATTTTTAAAACTGACGCTATTTTTTTTTCAAAACTAACACTTTTAGACATGCCTGTTTGCATGGCACGGTGAAACAACTCTGCCGCACCATGCATGGCGGCGCGGCAAGGGTGCGTACGTGGCAACGTCCCGCCCCGCTAGTCACTGACGTGGCAGGCCTTGCCGCTCCACCAATCAAGGAGCGGCTGTGACGCGCCACCTATCAGGGCACGATAGAGCCAAATAGAGGCCCGCGGCCTAGTCCCTTTCCTCCCTCTCTGTTTCACTACGTGTCGCACAACAGCCGCCTCCATGCCGCCTAGCCCCTACCGCCGCGCCTCCTAGCCCGCACCGCCGGGCCATTGCCTCTCGGCTCCCCCATGGTCGGCCATCGAATTTCCCTCCCTTGCTGGCCCCCTCCCTACCTTACCCGAAGCTCCTCCTTGGCCTTGTCAAGGTAATGAAGCTCCTCCTCGGCCTCCACGGTGGATCGAAGGATTTGAATGAGTAGTTAGGGTATGGAGGAAAATATGAGTTCGTTAGAACATTGGATTGAAGGATTAGGATTATGATTGCTAATGTTAAGGTTAATTGGTTAGTTAAAATTATGATTACCATGTATTCGAAGGTTAATTTTTATATGAATTTTGCTTGTTTAAGTTTGCATCTCAACTTTTATATGTGAATGAATATATGGACACATTGTTGATGTACCAAATTTTATTTTTTACTGACCAAAGTATAGTTTTTATATAGTTTTCATGTTTGTATCTAAGATAGAGTTTGCACCAAAGTGTAGGTTATATTTTATTTGTTGTAATGCAAATGGTTCTCATTGACATTAATTTGTGATGTTTTGATTTTTATTTGTTAAATTACAACCATTTTGTTAGATGCAAGAAATGTATTGGGAGGAGTTTTGGCAAAAATGGGGTCGTCCTCGAGAATTATACCCCGACGCATCTAGCAAACATGCCCCGCGTCCCTCTTGACCTCCCTATCCCTAACTGTGACTATGGTTTCCCGGCCGACGTGTTTCAATCGAGACATCCAGACACAGCAGCACGTTGCTTCTACACATGCAGTCGTTTTAATGTAACTAATTGTTTCCACTATCTTTTTTTCTTCATTTGTGTAAGTAGGATACTAATATTTTGTTGGAATCTTGTTGTGTAGGCCCATGAGAGGTGCTTTTTCTTTCAGTAGATCGACGGTGCAGACAAGTTTGACCCTAGGTACCTCCTTTTTCGATCGATTGGTGTAGAGGGAGACATCCACAGTGAGCACTTCTAGCGGTGGGTTCCACCCCCCTAACCCCCTGCCAATTGATAGGCTAAGGAGAAGCACCTAGCCATAGTTAGACGACTCGAGGAACCTCCTCTGTGCGAATGCGAGATCGAGCTATGATAAACCCTAAGAATACATTGGAGTTTGTGTGTCCGAACAAACACGAAGTAAGTGGAAAGTGTATCTGTTTAAATGTTTATCTCTATATGTGTACGTGTACTAATGTATTCTCTTGTAGCGTTATGGATTTGCAAAGTGTCATTTCAATGAGTGGCTCTACGGTCCTAAGAATCAATGGCCGGAGCCACCAAAGGCAAAGGAAAAGAAGAAAGAAAGGTTAATTTACAAAGCACCTCCAGTCAAGTGCGAATGTGGTGTTAAATCCAACTACTGGTCTAGTCCCTTCGAAGCTTGGAATAGGCCATTATTGCGGCCATATGGTTGACTATGATGAGGTTGGTTATTTTTGTGGTAAACATGAAATCGTATTTTGTTTCTTTTGCTAAGACATATATGATATAATTTTTTGTTTGAACAGAGCACTAGGAAATGCAGGTGGGAATGTTATGATGGTCAAGCTAAGTTCTTGGATGAACTGAAGGGGAGGCAAGTAATTGCACAGAAGAGGGGATATGGACCTGACTACATCAACCTATTCGTTAAACATCACAAAAACAAGATGCGTGAGTTTGCTAGACAGCGCGGTATTCGTAACCCGATAGATGTTGGGCTTGACAAATGGGGATTGGAGAGATAGAGGGTGTTAGAGGAGGAGAGTGTCAAGGAAGGAGGCAAGAGAGGAGGAAAGAGTACAGATGCAGGTCTTTAAACGACCATGTTGTTGCATTGTGTGCTAGTGAGTCATTGGAAGCCTTGTTATTTTCATTGCCTGCTTTTAAATTTAATATAATCGCGTTGCTAACTTATTGCATTTCATATATAAAGGGATTGGATGTAGCGAGGACCATGCCGCAGAGGTGGCCCATGCAAGATTTGAGGAAAAGAAGTTACATGAGCATAGAACGTCGAGCTGGTCGCACCGTTCAATCTCCGATTGTGTTGTCTGATGAGGGGGATGAGGATGAGGACGACACTGCTAGGTTGAGCGATCTCATCGCTCTTGTTGAGGCAGACTTGCAAGTGAAGGAGGCTGAGGACTGACACTGGCAGACTGAGCGAGCTCATCGCTCTAGCAGAGGCAGGGCTTATAGGCAGAGGAGGATGACGACGTGTTCTTCACTCAGGCCGCAGAGACCGCAGATGAAGCGGAGGCCGCTTACTATAGGCGACAGACAGATCAAGGCAATGCAGGTGAGCCTAGCCACATGAGCCAGACTGGAGGAGGACGCAGTTCTTGACTCAGGCCGCAGAGGCCATAGGTGAAGCGGAGGCAGCTTACTAAAGGCGACAGGCAGATCAGGGACAATGCAGGTGAGCCTAGCCATAGCAACGAGGTTGTGGTAGAGGACTGGTACTCAGATGACGAGTTGCTTACTCAGTATGTTTCAGACTGAGGATTAGTATAGGTGTGCTAGTTCAATGTTTTAGATTTGGTATTTGTATTGTAGTAGAACTTTCTCGGTGCTGCATTGTGTTTTATTTGAACTATTTATGTATTGTACCCATGTAACAAATATTGTTTCATTTTTGTAACGGACATTGTGTTATCTCATAAAACTTTCACCACAAAAAATGGTATTACAATGCTGCAATTTGCATGTATTTGTTACGTTCTCGGTAAATAATGCTTTTGCTTTTGTCAGTGTCACACATTTGGGTATTAATTTTGGTTTTAGTTTGGTGCCCATCTTGTCCAAACATTATCTAGAAGACTGTACCAATCACTAATGACCTTGTGTCATGTCTATGCTCTGTTGTTTTTTATAAAAAGATAAATAAAAAGTTATTCTCACCATTGCGATCTTTTGAAACCCCCTAAATTATATGCATCAAAATCTTGCTGCTGCTGATGCGCTTCAGAAGGGAGTCTGGCCAGCGCCCATCATGGGTTTGCCGCGCCACCGTCCATGGCAGCGGCAAGGCTGACATGCGCCCCTAGCCATGGCTGCAGCGGTCAAAGCGATAGCAAAAGGAATAAGGCACTTCTGTTATGTCGTCGTGTTGGTTTAACGAATAGGTCAGCAGGAAAGGTTAAGTGCACAAGACAATCAATA
The DNA here is from genome assembly GCF_019320115.1 of Miscanthus floridulus. NCBI lineage: Eukaryota > Viridiplantae > Streptophyta > Magnoliopsida > Poales > Poaceae > Miscanthus > Miscanthus floridulus. Next base: position 6,623,358 of record NC_089590.1, read on the forward strand.
CACAAGTTCAGTAGTACTAACTTGTACATGTCCTAAGTTCATCGCAAGTTCAACAATACAACTGTTCGACATAAGTTCAACAAGTCATAACTATGACACAAGTTCATCAATACATAAGTTCGACATTACTCGGCATACTACATGTTCCATCAGTATATGGGTGTCCGAGTACAAGTGCATCATGTCATCCTAAAGAACTCCTACGACCTAGGAGTATATGGGTACCGCGGACATCGCTGCCTCTTCGGATGTGAAGGCAGGACATTAGGGGTGAACCCAACATCGGTACGGTCTCACTGGCGGTACACACAGCGATACTGCTGAGTGTAACTAGGACCCTGCAATTACAATATAGGCATCGTTACTTACAATATTTAAGTAATTGTGAATAGGGATGAAAATGGATCGGATACGGATGGATATCACCGATATTATATTTGTTTTCATATTTTTGTCCGGATTCGGATTCGAATACGAATAGTGTCAACTATGTCGGATAGGATACGATTGGATATCGACATCATAAATATGTGATTTGAGTATTCAGATATGGATACGGTATTGGATGTTGGATATCTAGACTCGGATATGGACAGATCTCAACCCCTCTAAATGGATTTGGTTTCGAATACGGTCGGAAAATATCCGTACCGTTTTCATCCCTAATTGTGATGTATATGGCGAAGGGTTGTTTCAAGTACCTGTTCATCGAACTGTGTAGGAAATGGTGCATCAGCAAGCTGAGACATCCCAATCTCATCATAGTCCTCCTCCTCGTCCTCGTCCTCCTCAATGTCATGCTCCGCAACCCTTGCCTAGATTGCCAGGGATTTTGAACATAAGAGGTCCCACCAGCCATCGTGTCGAAAGAACCTGCTCGTGTCGGCATAGTGCTCGAGCATAAGAAATTAGACAGATCTAGGTCATAGGGCATCTCCCATGGAGTATCCACATAGCTAAGCTTCTGTGCCAGCTTCTTGCAGCTCCTCCTCACTTTCTGCAAAAAAAAATAAAACATGAATGAATGAGTCATGTGAACCATTTAACCACTGTCATGGCTTTGAGAATAGAACGTACATCAACAAAGACATGTAGAATGCCATGTGGCTCCCCTCTGGTCTTGTGAAGTCACACGACTGCTTCGTTGGATAGACTTGTCAACTGTGATGCCTGCATACACAAGCGAGCTAAGTTCGTATCACTACAATTTGTAGGGACACTGATATGAAGTTGTATTGAAATTCAAATTTCTTACCACGTATCTCTATAGCGGGGCTCTCTAAAGCTGTGTCTCCATCCTTGTCACCTCATTATACGTATCAGTGATGTCATCCTCATCTTCATCCTCATCAATTGGCTTGTTAGTGTAGGGGGCCTGCATATGTGTGCGAGTACTCCTATGCAACCATTGGAGGTAGCGATCAAAGTTGCGTTGGTCGTGTGGTGGTATCTCGGCGATCAGGACCCTTTGCCGACTGTCCCATTCATGGATGAATGGGGCGTGCGTCACGGCCCAATTCTTCTCCTTGTACCTGTTCCTTCAATCGTACCTACAAGTTTAACATAAGTTAGTGGTTGTATGTATGCACATGACTGCTAAATTATTATGTTTTAGTTGTCGCACCCGTGCAACTTTCTGTTGGTTGTGTACAGCGGCGGTGGGCATGGCTACAATCTTCTGAACTGCCTATACACCCTTATAGGGTAGTGCATCTTGACCACGTGGAAGAAAATTAGTGGCCCATTAAAAAGCCACTCAGTCCGACTCTTCCTCAGTGCGAGGACTCAGGTACCCCTCTAGCTTGAATCTAGACCAAGGACACCAATTCACCTGAAAGTTAGGTAACTACAGTTAGGTTTTTGGAATAATAAAAAAGCAACAACACCGACTAGTAGTATCAAAGTGGTCGTTACCTGGTGCTGTGTTAGGACGTCTAGCATGTCTAAGTACTGCTCTGTACCGCCACTTCGGGTTCCCTCTAACTACCTCCACTTCTTGCTAGACGTACAGAGTAGTCGGTCCTACAGTCCACGTGATTCATTCCCTGCATTGAATAGGATAGTCAGTCACAAGTGAGGCATCAAGTTTGAGGAAAATAAAAAATCAATGCACTTATAGGTAAACCGTGAATAACGGGCCTCCCGACTGGCCATCGCTCCCAACACCAAACCTATAGTAGGTGGGAAGAACCTCCTAGGTTGGCACCTCCTGTACTGATGTCGGCAGGCAACGCAGAGCTGACGATAGATCCATGCTAGACCACACTGCCCTAGCTGTATGCTCCTATATTCTCCCATGGCTGGCTCAGTATGTTGAGGAAGGCCCAGCTGATGGTGTTACCCGACGCGTCGGGGAACAGGAATGGGCCTAAGAAGTGCCATAGCCACACCCTAGCATACCTCTTGATCTTTTGCTCTGGAGCATTTGGGTGCAGTGGCACCCCAAAGTTTTCTATTATCTAGCTCAAACTAACACCGGATGTTTTCCTAAAATATTTTGCAAACATTAAATTAGAGCTGACACCGGATGTTACATGAGAGCTGAGGGAGCAAAAACAAACATTAAACTAGACAAAGACAATACGCATCATAAAAGTTATGTACTACACCCTCCATGTAAATAGCAAAATAATTTGCAGAATATGTGTTGGTGTCAAAATGGTAAATGTTTGGAACATAGAAATTCTTACTTTGCTCTCTTTGCATCCTCGTCCTTGGGTGGTCTTCGTGCCATAGAACTGCTCCACCAAGTCCATCCAATGATCGTTATCAAGGATCCCAGTCACTGGAAGACCCCCCAACCGCAGACACAGAATCATCTTCATGTCCTACATTGTGATAGTCATCTCGCTGCACGGAAGGTGGAAGGTGTGGGTCTCTGGCCTCCACCTGTTGGTTTTTAATTCAATACAAGAAGGTTTTTAATTCAAACAATGAGACAAATTAATGCTTTGTACTATCGCAAATGTGTATCAAATCATACCTATCGACAACAATAGTGAGAAGTGCAGGGTCGAGGATCGGTAGCCCAGTGTTGAAGACCCGGACGATCTCAAGGAAGCCGGCACGCTGTATGTATAGCCGGTATCACTCGTCCCAATGGTGCGGCTGGTGCGTGCGTAGTCTAAGAGGTACCAAGTCCTCCTGAAGCTCCTGACAGGCGCTTGGCTCAGTGGTCCTTGTCATAGTGCACCTCAAGAATAGGGGTACTACGGATGATGATCCCCCATCCTGGTTCAAATTTCAAATGGATATATTAGAACAAACATTAAGAGTACTATAATATGATGGAACATTAGTGCATAAAAACAAAGTAAATGTAAAAGGAATAAACTATTATGCAAAATTAGAGAATAAACATATATCATAATAAACATAGCTCCAAGGTTCCAATGTACTAATATACTAGTTTTAAATAGCATAGCAAACAATTAACATTAATATAATAAAATGTAAGCTATATGCACCTGCTGCCCTTGTCTTCTACGCCTGCTAGCCTTGTGACTAGGTTCTTTGCAAATGGAGCAAAGATTCCTGCCATGGGTCTCGTTGAAGTCTTCCCCTCTGTACATGTCTTCGCCGTACCCTCTCATAGCGTCCATGTCCCCTAGAGTCACTTCTTCTTCCTCCTACCCTTGCCTACCTTCATTAGATCTAGATGCGGCATGTAGTCGTAACCATGATACGGTGGCCACTGTGTCGGGTCAAGGTATGGCTCGAAGCTCCTCTCCCAAATACTAACGGATGTTCGAATGGAGATACAAGGGTGACATATATGGTAGATCCTCATAGTTATACCCGCGCACCCTGCTGGTCATGATCATATGAGAGCAAGGGACATGCATGATCTGAGGGACGTTGCAACTGCACTCTAGTTTTTCAAGATCAACTCGGTAGTTTTGTCCACCATAATGTTCGTCGCCCAAGCTTGTGCCACCCTTGCCTCGTACAGTAAAGATATGGCGGCGGGGTCCATATGGCTCGATGGTATGCTACTTGGCCAATTCCTCACCCTCCTTCAAATATTCTGCTCTGGCCTTTCCAAAATGCCCCTGCTCAGCTATATTCCTATGTGCAAGTTCCCACCTCTTGACAAAATATTTGTTGCACTTATGAAAGGAGAACTCAATAATTCCAAACACAGTCAACGATCAAACTCCGGTGAATACACGGTTGAAAGACTCCAAGGAGTTAGTGGTCATGATGCCATACCTGAAACCCCCCTCATCATATGCTAACGCCCACTGAGCCTTCTGTTCCATCTACGCCTCTAACCAGGCCTTTCCCTCTTCATTTAGCATCTTGTCTAGTTCTTTCTTTGTCTCCTTGAACTAGTGCTCTGTACGTACACAACATAGAGCCTTTACCTTGTCACATACCTCCTTTTTTCCTCTAACGCCGCCAGAAATTAGCGGCAAAGTGTCTCATGCACCATCTGTGCACTAGAGGCGGGAACCCATCTATATGCTCAGCTACAGCATTAAGAAGCCCTGGGTGATGGTCCAAGATCAAACATATAGTGCGAGATGGGCCAAGTACTTGTACACATAGAAGCCGCATGAACCATGACCACTGATTCATTGTTCTCTCACTCTACCAAAGCAAAAGCCATTGGTACTATCTAGTCCTCAGGATCAATAGCAACAACCATCATCAAGGCGCCCCTGTACTTTCCTATCAGGAAAGTGCCATCAACAAGTATGATTGGCCGACAAAACTGGAATGCATGTTCCTGTTTGCGTGAACGACCAGAACACACGATAGAGGACATGCCTCAACAGGTCCCAAAAATACATCCCTCCGGTGTCCACAAACCATTTCAAGTCAGGGTTGTAGTAATGCATTGCACATAAGATGCGGGGCACCCTGTTGTACACTTCCTCCAAACTACCCCAACGAATCGCCAGGGCAATTTGTTTGGCACGCCAAGCCTTTCCGTAATTCACATCATACTTAACAAATCTAGATATGGACTATTATAAAGAAGACACCAAAATGTCATTATTGTCATCAACGAGCCCTAATATACGATGGGCAAGGTAATGTGCAGTGAGCTGCTGATGATTTTCCTTCCCCCTATTTGTTAGGCAAGTGTGGGGTACAACCACTTTACTTATCCTCCACTTGCCATCACTCTGTCTCTTTCGTGCATTTAACCTCCACATACAACCATTTTTGCATATCACGTGGTACCTCAACTCCTAGTCCGAATGAGTGACGTTGTACGGCCTATGCTGATACACAGCATAGTCCTGAAGGAAGAGCTTCATCTCTGATATTGTATTGAATATCATCCCCTTTCCTAAGGATTTCTTTCTCATAGTCATACAATGATTTCCTACACATCTAGAGACTGATCAACCTTAGTTGCTCAAGCTCAGTCACTGTGTAAGGTGGTGGTAGAACATACTACTGCGCTTCGCTAATTCTGCCCCATGAATCATAGGGGGTATCATCTGCTGGCAAATTTGTGACTAGTCTACCCTAAGCCTGGATAGCATGCAAAACCTCAGTTGGTACTGGTAATGGCATACCATGAACAGGTACTGGCATAGTATGTCTACCTCCCTGGTCATCATCTGAATTGTTTGAATCACTGCTAACTACATCACCGATCCTGTCCTCCTCCTCCTGTTCCTCCTCTTCATGTTCAAACTCGTTCACATCGAAGTCATTGCTTATACAACCTACTTGACTTGAATGAGACTGCTCCTGCATCAACTGACCGTCCAAATCCATGTTACCTTGAGTTGCTTTCCCTTCAACCCCCAATTCTTGCTCATTGCCTCCAACACCATCAATGGACCGCCCATCCAAGACACCCTGGATCCTGTATTCCATTCTCCACCACTACCTCAGCTATAGGCACATTGGAACCTTGGAGCACCCTATTGTAGTGGGACCAGTGAGCAAGGTCGCACAAGGGCATCAGGACATAGTGTGCCCTAGTCTTCCCAATATTAAACCTCCCCTTAAGTGTGAAATCACCACCAAACTTTGCATTCAAACAGACACAAAGGTCGTTAAAGCTAGGAGGTTCATCAAACCATTCCAATTCTTCTTCCATATCCTCAAACATACCATCTTCTCTCCTAACACTTCCTCTGTAGAAAACTCTAACACAACAATTCATCTACAAAAGCATTTTAGAAACTTCATCAGGTCATTGAAATCATCATGCGTACTAACTAATTGACTACACCTATACTAACTAACTATACTATCCAATCTAATATTAATACCTATACCAACAATTCTAACTAACTACACTAAACACACTAATATTAATACCTATACTTACTATACTAAGTAACTTTACTAACTATACATATCTAGCTAACTGCAAAACTATACATATCTTTGCTAACTAATTGTATAAATCTCTATCTAGTCAAACTAAATTTGAATCCTAACCCTAACAAAAAAATTGATAGAGATGTAGAAGAGCATTACCTCGATAAAGATTATGGGTCACCACAATCCACTAATGGAAAGGAGATGGCCGCCGGCAGCAATGGCTAGCCAACAACGGCCTACTTCTAGAGGGTGGCGGCAATCCCCCCTTCTAGAGGACGACGATGGGGATGGGTGGGGCGTGGCAGTGGGGAGATGGAGGGGCGGCAAGGGCAGTAAGGGAGGCAACGAGATAGGGGGAGATGGAGATGGAGTTGTGAGGACTAGCACACAGGCGACGCACGTGGCGCCTGGGGTCATGGCGAGCGGGAGCACCGGGCGGGGCACGGCGAGCATGGCGGCTTGCGGGCTCATTGGGCGGGCGTGACCACGTGGCGGGAGCAGTGGGGTGTGCGTGGTGGCGGTGTTGCGGGGCACGTCATTCGCAGTGGGTGTCACGGCCATGGGCTCACCGGGCAGGCATGGCGGGGCGCGGTGTGGTGGCGACATGGCATGGTCGTCGGGTGCGGGCGTGCTGGGCAGAGCGCGTCAGGCGCGCCGGTCGTGAGCTCGTCGGGCAAGGGTGGGCATGGTGTGGCGCGTTGGCCGTGGGCTCACTGGGCGAGGTGCGCTGGGCAGGGTGCAGCGTGGTGGTGGCCGAGTGAGATAGAGAGAGAGAAAGGGAAGCAAGACCGGGTACAAGGGGCTACCATGCTATGATGTGTGGCGCAGTAGCCCCGTGTCATGATGCGTGGCATGGTAGGCCTGCCATGCTATGATGGGTGGTGCATCAGACCTGCCACGTCAGTGGTCGCCGCAGCCATTGACTGCCCCCTACCGCGTCTCCATGCATGGCGCAACAGTGTGAATTAGCCACGCCATGCAAACAAGCGCGTCCAAAAGTGTTAGTTTTGAAAAAAATTAAATAGTGTCAGTTTTAAAACTAGTTTAAAATGTGTTAAAAATAAAAAAAATTCTTCATGGACGCCTCCACCTCACCTCCCCTCCACAGATCGACCACCAGCTCCTCCCTTTCCCCCTATCCCCGGGCGCGCGTGAGTGGAGCTATGCCGCTGACGCCAGAGTCCACCCCCTCCTCGCCTTCCCTCTCTCCCCTCCCAAGATCCACCTCTAGTCCCTCCCTTTCCCCACCTCCCCGAGCTCGCACAGGCGCTGATGTGTCACCGCCACCGCCATCCGCGTGGCCGCCACTGGTGGCTACCTCAACAGCACCGGATCCCGCCGCTAACTCCACTGAGGTGGGCCTCGTGGGCCCCTACTCGGACATCGGCTGCCTAGCCAATGAGCCCTCCATGGCCCTGCCCCCTACTCCACCTAGGCCGAATGCTAGCGCCGCCACGGCCAGCTTCTCACCAGATGCGCAGCAGGCGCCATCCATGGTGGGGACAGCCAGATCCAGCGCGAGAAGCCCCTGTCCCCCATCATCGGTGACTCAGGAGGTGCCCATGGAGGCCTCCTCGCTGCCGTAAACCGCGGCTGGGCCTGAGACGGCAAACTCAATGCCCAGCTTGTTGCGGCCGCACCCTCTATTGTTGGGGATCGATATCTTCCTCGTCCATCCTTTCACCCCCAACTCATCTACCTCGACTTTGTCCTCACTCTCCTCCTCGCCTCGCCCTTCGAACCAGGCGGGAGCATGATGGGCCATTCCAAGGCTTGTCAGTGGGTGGAGGAGGATCTTGACGCCTCTGATGCGGAGGTGTCACCGGCCATCTCCACAACTCTCTACCTCAACATAGTTCGACATCGGCCGCAGCGGACGTTGCTGTTGTCGAAGGCCATCGTCGCTAGAGGCACGCGAGGCGTTGCCACCGTTGAGTTGCACGCAGGGGGTCTGATGCATCCGGCCCAAGTGGGGTTGGCCGAGGCCCAATAAATTAAGGCTGCCCGGACCCCAACGGTTCTCAGGCACACCCACTCGGGGAAAGGCCCAATGTCCCTAAAAGACTAGTCCAATAGGGGAAGGGTGGCTCTCCCTTTTAAGGTGGCTTCCTCCTCCCAAGCTAAGCAAGGTGGGATTATTCAGAGGCTCACATGGTCGCCGCTCGACTACAACTAGGCCACTTGGCCCCTTTGTTGCGTCTTTGCCAGCGGTTAATAGTGGAGGATGTCCTCATCATTCCCACCCCCTTAAACAAGGGCCCAGCTCTGATACCAAATGATGCATTCGGCCCAAGTGGGGTTGGCCGAGGCCCAATAAATTAAGGCTGCCCGGACCCCAACAGTTCTCAGGCACACCCACTCGGGGAAAGGCCCAATGTCCCTAAAAGACTAGTCCAATAGGGGAAGGGTGGCTCTCCCTTTTAAGGTGGCTTCCTCCTCCCAAGCTAAGCAAGGTGGGATTATTCAGAGGCTCACACGGTCGCCGCCCGACTACAACTAGGCCACTTGGCCCCTTTGTTGCGTCTTTGCCAGCGGTTAATAGTGGAGGATGTCCTCATCAGGGTCGAAGCAAGCGCAATAGCCAGCGTGGCGGGGCGAATGTTGGAGGGTAGGGTACAGGGCAAAGGCGGATGAAGCGTAGCCGACCGTGCCCCATGCTGGTGCACGGCCTGCCTACTCAGCCAGTGGAAGGCCGCATACCTATCCGCCAGCATCTCAGCCATCGCGGAAGGCCCCCTAGTGCCGATGGGTGGCAGGAGATCCTCCCTTGGCAGGAGGCGCGACCTACGGCTGCCTCGGCCGAGACTCGCTGTGAAACAAAGCAACCTCTACGGACCCAGAGGGTACCCATGGAGCTTCACGATAGATGCTTTAACTACCTTTCCTACTCACACTAGGTAGCGACTTGTCGGTTGCCACGGCGTTGTCTGCGCTGTTGTGGCTTCCACCACTTCGCAAGAGACCGTAAGCATCCAGGCATGCTGCGGCATCGGCGGCAAAGGGTGGCGATCGACCGTGGCACCCCGCTTGTGGTGGCAACCTGACGACCTCCCAGCAGGCGCCCTGCAGTGGTCCACCGAGCTCGGATGGGGCTGTGTAGAGTGGCGCAGGGGGCGCCAGCGGAACCCATCGACGACGGTGGCGACGTCAGAGTAAGCCGGTGAGGGACGTCAGCCTGGGCACACTGGCCGACTATGATGACAACACCGCAACCACTGACACTACTGCTACATGCTACTTTCCTGCTACTGAGCCAGACCCACTGGTGTTGTAGTTGTGCGCTTGCTCGGGGCCTCCCGCGTGGGTCAACCCAATGCTGGAGGAGCTCGCTGCCTCGCTTGTTGTGAGTCTCCTAGCATGAGCACCAGTGCCTGGGGGTTCGACTGCTCCGGCGACCTCCTCTTAGGATATGGACACATCGCTGGTGGACACTCGTTCTCCGATAAAGACTGCACAGTGGATGACGGGCTCGCCTCCGTCGTTGCATGTGCAGGGGTCACCATAGGTCACGCCACCACGGGAGGGACATCCCGGTGTCGTGGAAGCTGAGGCGCATCTTGACTCACCATGGGTCGAGGTTGCCCCCTCGGGAGATGCGACGGTCATGGCTGCCACGGACACCGACAACCACACTCCATCCCCTCAAATGACCTCCGCTGATAGACGCCTCAAGAGCTTCATGGAGCGCATCACAAAGGTGAGGCAGCAACCACTCCTAGAGCTGCCAGAGATGACACGACCAACAACGGAAGTGCACCAGTTCGCGCTCCCCAAGAGGAGCAAGCGCATAGCGGCGCAGAGCCTGTCACATATCCCAGCGTCCAAGCGAAGTGAGCACCTTGTCTTGAAGCGCCTAGGATTAACCAGTGGGATACCGTCTCCGTCTACGTCGGCTTGAAGGTGTACGAAGAAATCTATGGCGGCGACCCCGGAAATATGCAGGCGCTTCGTGAGTTGTTCCCGTTGAACATCGACGTGGGTGCCTGCAAGCGGCGGCGGTGCCGCCGCTCGGCGTCATGAGCATAGGGCTCGTAGCCAGCGTCGCAATTGGGGTTGATTAATATCTAATGTAACAATGTAGATTTCAGTACACTAGGGTGGACCTGAGCGTTCATGTACAACTCTTCTGACCCCCTAGGGCGCCGCTAAGGCGTGTTGTATTAAACTTTTCTCTACCTTAATACAAAGACAGCGCAAACCTTTTGCGTGATGGAGAAAAATATGCTCTATGCACCAAGTAGTGACATAGTCTGAGATGATGACCATTAACATACTAGTATTTTCTGATCCGATCATCAATCTGTCAAAGCCTACAATCTGAACTTAGCGCTGCTACATGACAGAAACACTACATAATTAATTACTCTTTGGACCACGTAGAGGTTCAGTCTGCAAATTAGCACTAGCATGTGTGACTGTTAAACCACAAATTTTTATTTCAGCTTTATAAAAGTGTGATAATATTAGTTACCTAGTTCCAACATCTATTGCTTGCCTTAAACACTAGTGAAGGTTGCCTGAAACTGGGTCTTGCTTGATTGAGTTTGATTCAGGGTATTTTTGGCCTAGGCTAGTTCACTTTTTAGTAGTTGCTTTTGTTAGGACAATGATCTGGACATTGTTATAGAGCAGAAAAGTAGCTCAATTCTCTCACATGCCTTCTCATAGATGCTCTGACCTTGGTTCTACTAATGAGAACCCATTTTGTCCTAAAAACAGGATGGTGTTAGATTTGCTTGTGCGTCTCTGCTGAAACTAGTTACTGTGAACATACTCATGGAACAAGCACTACATGGTTTTGACAGGAATGTTGCCTGAAAAGTATACCTTCCTTGCAATGTGATTCTTCTGCAGCTGATTTGTTGGAGCAAGCAGGACGCTAGATGTCTAAGTAAACACAGGTAACTGATTTTCACAGTAGGATTCAATTTGTGCTGGAATTTGCTGCATCTTCAGAACTACCAGTAACCATTTTCTGCCTATGCTTTACTCAATTGATTTGCAGTTCTTTGCTTTAATTAATTGTTTATACTTTAGCTTTCTTTGCTTTTTGCAAATTGTTGAACCGTTCACAACTCATCACGTGTTGGCATAGTCTTTGTACTGACATTTTTAGCATGTTTATGATTCTAGAGCTCTCTGTACATCCTTGGACCAATGCCAGCCTGTTTTATTTGAGTGGTAGCGGTAGTAGTGAGTGCACCAGTCTCAGCAGGTAGCTAGCTAGCTATGTAAAAATCCTCTCTAATTTGTTTCCATACATATGCACGCACCACAAGCTTATACTTATATGTAATACAACAACAACAAAGCCTTTTAGTCCCAAGCAAGTTGAGGTAGGCTAGAGTTGAAACCCAACATGAGCCCCTAGTTATGGTTCAGGCACGTCAATGGCTGTTTTCCAAGCACTCATATCCAAACAAAGATCTCTAGGTATATCCCAATCCCTTTAAATCTCTTTTAAATGCCTCCTCCCATGTCAGCTTCGGTCTTCCTCTACCTCTTCTCACATTGATATCTCGACTTAGAACTCCACAACACACTAGTACTTCTGAAGGTCTCCTTTAGACTTGGCTAAACCACCTCAACCGATGTTGGACAAACTTTTCTTCAATTGGTGCTACCCCTTACGGTCAAGTATATCATCGTTCCGAACTCGATTCATCCTTGTGTGACCACAAATTCAACGCAACAAAGAAAATCCTCTTTAATTTCTTTCTAGTAAGTTTTTGCTCTCCCTAGCTGCTGTAATCTTAATTCCTTACTAGTAAGTTTTTTGCAAACTGTATTTTCCTCAATGTTTGATTAGATATATGAATTTATTAGCTGTAACCTTTGTTTCTTTGATATTTACATGGTAGCTTGCAGGTTCTTGCTCTTTGTGATCATCCATGTATGGTGGAAATAGAGGAAACCAAATCACTGTTCAGGTGAATATCTTCATCGTTCTATATTCCTCCAAAATCAAAGCTGTGCCAAATGAACTATATTATTAAAATGTGAGTATGCTGTCCGAGGGGAGATTGTCATCCATGCTCAGGTATCTTGAGTGTCTACTTCCATGTTCAGTATCTTGAGTGACTAATAATGTTCAACAAGGCTTGCAGTATACTTTATTATGTTATATATCAATGATGCCACTTTTAGTTTCAGTAATGGTTGTGGTTGCATTTGGGTTGTGTTTGGTTCATTTGGTAGAGCTGGGCTCTCTTGCAGCACTCAGTCTCAAATTTGGGATCGTCTGACTTGTCGAGTAACTCTGTAGTAGTAGGTAGGTATTAATGTTTTCTAATGTTTTCAGGTCTTATATGTATATGCATTCTAAACAATTGATTCAACTTTTCATATATCATTGGTTTCCTACAAATGGCTACACTGTATGTGCTGTTTCTTTTCACTAAAAAGGATATAATTACACTACTACAGGAGTTAACTGTAGGGGCGGCTCTAGAGCCTCTGTAGGGGCGGCTACGCCAGCCACCCTTCCCAGGGTGTTCCTACAGAGAGTGCCTCTATAGGGGCGGCTGGTGTTTTCAGCCGCCCCTACAGTGCCCTCTGTAGGGGTGGCTGGTAATATCAGCCGCCCCTGTAGTGGACTTCTGTAAGGGCAGCTGTATCACCAGCCGCCCCTACTGTGTGTATTTATAAGGACGGTTCAATCAAGAACCGCCCCTACAGTGGATTTTCTAGCAAAAAAATAATTCAAATTCAAATCTGACCACATATATATATAATTCAAATTCGAATCTGACCACCACAAATATACATATATACATCCACAAACACAAGACCATTATTTAGAACATCATCATAAGTCATAATTCACAAAAGTCCATAATTACAACATAGTCCATTATGAAGTCCATCGTTATAACATAGTCCATTAAGAAATCCACAAGTCCACATGCAAAACAAAGTCCAAACCGTTCCAAAGTCTGATCCAAACCATACCACAAGTCCACATTATCATCAATGGCCTAGGGCTAGCCTATCAGTCTCACGAAGGTGTTGGTATAGAGGATTACTACCTAAGTTGGAAAGAAGATGATGGTAAGTGCCTTTATGGTACACAATCTGGTCCATTATGAAGTTGCAAAGGTCGCCGACCATCTCTAAGAGCTCGTCATCCTTGTATGGGTTCCTTCTTGTGTCTTTATCTTTCTCCAACTACAAGAGAACAAGTTTATGTTTACTATATCACAACATATGCGAACTTTTCATACTACGAGCGAAGAGGTTCAAACTTACCAGATTGGGGTTTCTGTTGTAGCCACCGATGGTACTCATCATAATACATGTGTAGTATCCACAATGTAGACTCCTGGGCTTCTGCTTGGGGCACTGTGTGTTTTGCATACGGAGACGTTAAGTAATGCTATTGACAGACACGTAATATATGGAGTACCAAAGTAAATGACACTTACCGCACATAGAGTTTTGACATATAACTTTTCCTTCCTATTTGGATGATGCCTCCCCTTATGTTCTTGGACATAGTGCCTGACTGCCCTGTTCCAATGGTTTTAGCAAATGCAACTTGTTAGTATCCCACATTGAACCTTACAAGTATGTATACAAACATAGTAGCTAAAATGAGGATTGTCGATATGTATACGTCTTGACAATCGCTATGAAGTCTTTGTATGTCTCGACTGGGAAATCCGCTGAATCAAAGACCCATGCCATGCTATGTGAGAGCCAGACGCCTATGCAAATCCAGTGATTGCTGCATGAATTTAGTCATAGAAGGAACACACAAGCTCTTTTGCATCAAACAAAGTATATTGAACAAAGCAAAGTATACAGTCGAACTTACTTGAAGTGGTATGGTATCCATATAGTATCGTATTGTTGGAGATTTTTAAAACATAGGGCAATGTATGCCGCAACCTTGAGGGACTCTTCCAATATTTTCTTGTTCCTAATGTCCTCTTTCTCCTTAAGTGTCTTTCCACCTCCTACTTCTTTGCAATCTAGTTTCCACTCTTTAGGGTAATTAGAATTTATTGATGCTATAGGTGAAGGGTCTATATACCCGTGTTTTAGAGCTGGCCTCTTTCTCACAAAGTCCACTTGCATTCTACAAATCATGGCACGTGTTAGTTACAACAAAATCAAAATATTACATTCATATCATATCGAGAGGGCAAGGACTTACAGGCACCACATGTGAATTAGATTCATTTCCATTCGTCCGAGGTGAAAGCATGCCTGGATATCCTTAAACTCAATGGCAATTTGCCCACCTAGGGCTCCAAATGTGCCGGTAGGGATCCATGCTTGTAAGATTTCTAGTTCTGTTATCTAAGCACGCAAGTACCAATCGTGGAACTTTCTCATTCCATGTGGCAAGCACTGTATGACTCAGTTTGGTAGGAAGTTCTTGCCTTTTTCATATTTATCTGGGCAATCATTTGACCATTTGAGGTTATCAACAGCTGGCTACTTGTTAAACCCTTTGTGTAGTTTGCTAGTGGTGCCTTCCTCAGAAGCTGGTGCTCTGAATTCTTTTACTTGGTTCTTAGGCTTGAACTGGTCATGGGCCATCTACTTGTGCACCGACAAGACGTCATTAATGCCTGCATATGATGGCCTTATCTTGATTGGGATTTTGTTTCGAGCTTCCCATTTGGGCACGTCCTTGTCAACTTGTGCATCACCTACTCTAGGGGCCACTTGTTCTTCACATATCGGCTGTTCACAAGGCAATTGTTGTTCATGAGACACTTGTTGTTCATGTATTGGCTGCGCTTGTTGAGAAGGATGTTGCATCTCATCATGCCTTTGCTCGGTACGAGCTGGAGAAGGACGTGGCATGTCATCATGCCCATGCTCGGTATGAGGTGGAGAAGGATGTGGCATGTCATCATGCCCTTGCTCGGTACGAGGTGAAGTATCTAGCATGTGGTGGTCATGGTCATGGGCCGGTGAGTATACCTCCCCGTCCTCGATGGTTCGCTCTAGAGGATGAACTTCAGTCGGAGTTGGCGAAGACTCGGTCAATACAATGTCCCATCTGTGCCATAGGATGAACTGGTTCATAACGTCTCCGAGTAACACGAGCCCCTCGGGAGTAGGGTGTTCTATCTTCCAAATCATGAACTTGGGCTTCACGGTATGCACCTCGACCCGAGTGTAGTCCTGCGGGATGTCCCTATTGTGCCACGTGCTGCCCGGAGGATGTGCCACACCCATTGCCACCTCAATGATCATGTTTTGCTTGCCCATCGGAACCACCAATTTGCAACTGGTTGGCTCTCGTATGCGATCGATAGGGGTTCCGGTTGCATTGGAACCTTGACTGTTGGGAACATCCGGAGGGCTGCCAACTACCGCCAGTTCTTCGGGCGGCCCCATTAGTGTCTGTGGCTCCATCGTAGACAACCCTTTCTCCACCAACATCTTTTCAAATAGAGCCTTCACTTGGCGCTCAAGATTAGACTCTCGGTCTCTACCATATTTCTTGTACATGTGCCTCTCCTCTACGAATCTGTGCTTCCAGGACATCCTCTTCCCTAGCCCCCTGGTGCGTCCTGTGTGTTCGGGGTTTCCCAAGGCAACGGTAAGCTCGTCCCTCTCTCTGGAAGAGTTGAATGCGCCCTTCTCCTTGTCTTCAGTAAGTTTTAGTATCTTTGATACTACCTCTTCCGGTCTTCGGCTTAGCAAACTTGAGGCTACTACCGGATGAATCCACACTCCTCGCGTATATCCACTGTTTGAGGCGTGGCTTCAACTTTGGCACTTCCGTATTCCCGGCAGCTTCGGCCTCTGCGTCCATCTTCCTAAAGACCTCTTGCTTGCCAGCGTAGCCACCGGGGCCTAGACGAGGGTAGTGTTGGTTCTTCTTCTCCTGCTCGCTGTTATGGGCACTGAGGGCCAATGATGCCTCTGAAGTCTTCTCAGCCACGGGCTCCTCCCATTGACTAGGACTTATGTTGCCATACTCATGGAAGGAGTTAACTTCTGTTGGATAAAGTTCTTGTTCAGATCCAACCGCCAACGTCGGAAGCTTTGCCCCATTATCTTAAAAGCATTTTCTTGTACCAACTCGTGCGTTCCCTCCGAAAACCTAAAGTTCAGCTTCAGCTTCTCCCATAGGTCTACCTTTTGGCTCATAGGTACAAGATTCCAGCCACGGATAGCTGGGTTCAACTTATCTCTAACTACAAACCCGATGTGATTACAGAATTTCGCCCTGTATGTATATGGCTCAAGGATCTGCCCGTCTGGCCCGACCTCCGTTATCACATAGCATGCCTTGTCGTGATATTGGTTTGGCTTTCTAATCCCCCTCATTTCCTCTTTGGTTGGGCAGTCTCAGTCGTGGTTGTGTCCTGAGGTTGTGAGGCCTCATTGTGAGTATCTGTGGCTCCTTCCTCTGATCTCCTTTGCCCCACTACGTATTGTCCAACAAGACGAGCCGGAGGCCGACGTCGTCTTTTCAGAGGTTGAGTAGGGACGACCTGTGTATACGGCAGGTCAAAAGTAATGGAATGTATAGCATTAGCCAAATTTAATGGACCTATGTATAGCATTAGCCAAATTTACAAGCTTGTAAGGCTTTATCTGTACCTTGTCGTTCAGATCAAAATCCTTGTCCAACTCATCCTCCGTTGGCCTCCGTCTGGGTTCTAGTGGGAAAGGATCCTTGGGACTTACATATCCCCCTGATGAGGTGTCGTCATCCTTATCCTCATCATCATCATCATCCCCTTCTTCGCCTTGGGCATCCTCTCCGCCTTCTCTTCCCGAGGCTCCCCCACTGGATCCTCATCATCGACAAGGTCCTCCTGAGTAAGCATCACTTCTAGACCCTTTTCTAACTCGTTATCGAACTGCTCCTGAGTAAGCTGGTCATCTAGTTCTTGCTCTCCATGGGATGACTGCTCATCATTCATGGGGCATCGGGATGCACTCTTTGATGTTCACGACATTTCGTGCCTTATTCTAAGAGATGCAAGAAAAAAAGTAGTATAGTAGTAAGTAGTAGTACTAGTGGTAGAAGTAGTAGTACTAGTAGTACAAGTAGTAGTACTAGTACTAGTACTAGTAGTAGTAGTACTTGTAGTAGTACTAGCAGTAGTACTACTAGATAAGATGAACTTTTTAAATGGTTCATAGCTCCATTTAAAAAGTTTAAATGGACATTTCGCCCAGGTTGGCTGAGCCATAGCTCCGCCAGTGCTTGCTAGATAAGATGAACTTTTTAAATGGTGGACTGAATGCAATGTATTGTCTATTTGAAGGATGCACCCATGTTAAGCTGTTATATCAGCCATATGACTTGTATTGTTCTACAATCCTATACTGCATAAATTGAACCTAACAGTTAACAATGTACATTATATTTTTGCTAGCATTCATGTGGTCTGTCTTGTCTTACGATGTAGCTGTTTCTAGACAGGCTACACAGACTCTTGTGCAGACACAGTTAATTATTATAGTAAATAGGTTGAAAATTCATAGCAGGAGTTTCTACTTCTTAAGACTCTCTTTTGTATCCTTTCTTTTAGTTACTTATCTAAGCTTTTGGAGGCATTGTAAAACTGCAGCAAGAAGAAAAGGAGAGGCACACGGGCAGTGGGTCCTGATAAAGGTAACCGAGGACTGCGCCAGTTTAGTATGAAAGGTGAGGCTATTTTTTCCTCTTCCATGTTATACCTCTATATGACAGTTATCTTTGGAAAGTTAAGATAGGAGCATAGTGCAAATGTAAACATTTGGGCTGTTAAAGTATGCCATCTATGTTTCCATCACATCGGTGCATCCATTTCTTGATACATTTGAAGGCTACGTGTATAGTGAATGGTACAGTAAAGCAGTGAATGCAAAATATCATAGGTGACTTAATGCGTGTTTCATTTGTTCCTTTGCAGTTTGTGAGAAAGTTGAAAGTAAAGGGAGAACAACATATAATGAGGTCAGTGCCTTTTCATTATATTATCTCATTTATTCAGTGTATTCTAGATCAGATTGGCTTGCTTTTCTTCTGATAAAAAAACCCTGCAAATTTGCATTGTTTCTTTTATTCCTTTGCATGTATTACGTCTATGCTCTACTTCGAAGATTTGATCCACTATTTGAAAGAGGAAGGAAGGTTGGATACACTGTAAAAGTAAAACCTAACGTCATTATCTGTACCAGGAAGATCTGACCATTTGATCATTAAACTAGCTTGTTCATATATGTTCATGCATACAAACTGTTAGACTTGTTTTCTGGTTTTACGTCAATTGTTTCAATAGAGGGTCCCCTTAACATTACGCAAAGACACACTAAAACTTGATGGCATTATATACAGAGGACAAAAGTAGCCAATGATCATTGACCAGACTGCTTCATATCCATGCTGGCCCCTATCGCCCCTATGATACTAAATTTTGGAATTCATATTTATCCTCTTCCTTTGACAGGTGGCAGATGAACTTGTTGCTGAGTTTACAGACCCCAATAATAATTTTGAGGCCTAGATCCTGATAACCCTAATGCGGTAAGAAATGTGGCTTCTCCTAGGCATGATTTTATTTATTTAATCTGATATGTGCTTGGTCCTCACTGTATGTTAACATGCAGCAACAATATGATGAGAAAAATATACGACGAAGAGTTTATGACACTTTAAATGTTCTGATGGCTATGGACATTATATCTAAAGATAAAAAGGAGATCCAGTGGAAGGGCTTGCCGCGGACTAGTATATGTGATATTGATGAATTGAAGGTTCTTGTCACTCTTAACAATGCATTTTGACATTGTATTTTCTTATGCTATTTTTATCCACTGCTTTATCCTTTTTTACAGAAGGAGCTTGTGGGACTGAAAGTTAGGGTTGAGAAGAAAAGTGCTTACTTACAGGAGCTACAAGACCAAGTAAGGATATGACATCAGTTTCCTCTTCCCACCTCTGCTTCATACAGTTGTAACTTGTATATATTATATATATGTCACAACCCTGAGAGCAAAAGAGCTGATGGTATTGTATACTTTGTTTCATTGTGGCTTTACCACAACTAAAGTCTCAGTGGAGAACAAATACATACTCTTGTGTGCCATCCTTTATTTTCATCTGTAAACTGATTGCACAAATATTTTCTTTATTGTTTACACAGAAGCATAGTTGCCTCTTATGCTGCATATTTAGTGTAACTCAGTGTCTTTATTAGCATATGTTCTCCACATCATCATATCAAGGTCCACCACTCTGGCTTCTGTGCTGGTTTAGATTTGTAGAACACATAAGTTAATTGTCATATACAATTGTCACATTCAGTAAGCTGTAGCAGGTTGGCTCCTGGACCAGCTAGTTTTTGCGAAACCAATTGCCCTTGTAATCTGCCTAGAAAAACGGTGAAATTCCATACTCTAATTTTGCTGAAAACCTGGTGTGCCATCATCATTCCTAACCTTGTTTGTCAGTTGTCACAGTATTGGTTCACAGAAAACAATTGCAATAATTATTTCTTTATATTTTATGCTTGCTATTTCTTACAACTAGTATTTCTTATTTTCTTATCGCCTACCCAATTTGTGATTTTCATATCTATGGGCTGTTTTTTTTGGCATATCAAGTATGTAGGCCTGCAAAACCTGATTCAACGAAATGAGCAATTATATGGTTCAGGAAACACACCTTCTGGTGGAGTGGCTTTGCCATTTATCCTAGTCCAGGTGAATATGTTTTCAGTTCTATGTTCTGTTTCCTTTTGTATATAATGGACCGAATGGAAGTGAACTTTTCTTCTGCGCATGGTTTAGAGTTAAATGCCGGATATTTATTCTTTTGCTTGCAGACCCGACCTCATGCAATTGTGGAAGTTGAAATATCAGAAGATATGCAGTTGGTGCATTTTGACTTCAATAGGTGAGACTGGGAATGATACTCTTTTTTTTGTCAAATGTGGCTATTACTTTGATTGATCTTTAGCTTGAAAGTTTGCTGGTGGCAACGTCACATGTTCATATCTCATTTGTATGCTTGCTGTCAAGGGTTTGCAAATTGTGCAATGGGAGAACCATCATGTTCATTATTGTTAATGTGAATTATTTGCTTTAACTGTTGGCTATGTCTTAGAATAATTTTTGTGACATGCAGAATAGGCTCTAATTTTAACCAGAGGATTTTGCTAAACTAATTTTTAGGTTTGGCAATGATGCAACTTGTATCAATACAAATACCATTTGGTTCTCAGTGTAGAGTTGTTGCTACTTGCGATTTTGTGTCTGTTTTGTATGAGAATGGTGTGCGGGTGCAAGTGCGCAACACTAGCTTAAACTGGACAAAGCACCCACCAGGATTCTGAATTAGAAAAGATAAACTTTGAACATCGTTTCAGTGATATCTCTGTGAATGAAATATGTCTAAATAGAATTTGTGCATATGCTTCTTAGATTGACTTTGCTGTATTCTTTTCTAATTTGTATTCTAAAACTGCAACACCCCATTTGAGCTGCATGATGACTCATATGTCCTAAAAGAAATGCGGTTCTGCGGAAGAGAACAACATGACGGTGCTCAAGAGTCGACATCAAATGGAGGTGAGAGCTCAAGCGTGTCAAATATTTATTGGCAACAAGTACAGCATCCACTTCCAGGGAAAATGAAGAGGTAGGAAAATGGGGATGGGGGCCAGGATACTCACGTGGAGAAGGCGTCGGCGGTGGGCCAGAAGGTCCTCCTCTGGGCGGCAGCGGCACGATGAAGATCCGACGAAGACTCGAACTCTTGGCGCGCGACAAGGATCTGCCCCCTGCCACCACCGGACGTGTGCGAGGGAGGGGGCCGGCCGCCGAAGACGCATTGGGAGCCTGCCTGTGCCTGCAGTCCTCGCCTCCTCGGTGCGGCGGGGTTCCTTCCTTCCTCAGTTCCTTCGTGCCACGGGCGAGGTGCGGATGTCACCGAGGTCGACGCTGAGGCTAAACCCGTAGCCGTGCCAGTGCGGGTAGCGTCCCCGCCGTCGTGCGTTCGGTAGGAGCAGGGCGGGGAGATCGCCGGCGCCCTCAGTCCCGCGCGGATGCAGGAGACGGTGTTGACGACGCTCCGGATCTGGGCAAGTGGAGAGGGAGAAGGAGGGGGCCGGCCGCCGGAGACGCGTCGGGAGCCTGCCTGTGCCTGTGGTCCTCGCCTCCTCGGTGCGGCGGGGTTCCTTCCTTCCACGGTTCCTTCGTGCCGTGGGCGAGCGCTCCCAAACCCTAGCCGCCGTCGAAATTGGGCAGCCTGATGGCGTCCACAGGCAGATTGCGCCCAACACTTAGCGGGCGGCCACAGCGACGATCACTGATATACCTCAGAGCCACTGTAGGGGCGGCTGAGGTTATAAGCCGCCCCTATAGTTGATTTTTTTTTTCAAAATTCTAAATCAAAATGAATTATTCAAATGTAAATAATAAATAATACAGTAGAAAATTTTATAATTATTTATATATATATATATACATTTACATATATAATAACTAAAACAACTACAACGGTTAAAAATTGCAAAATTGAACCTTTGAAAATGGGGAAAAATTTTAAATTTTAAAAAATTAAAATCAAAACTACTAAAATAATTTTGAGACAACAAATGATCTCAAATGAAAATTTGATAAAAATCAAAGTTGTAGAGGTCATGAAGATCTACAACTTTTATTTTGGTCATCTTGTCATTTGACAAAATTTGAACCTTTCAAATTTGAAATTTTAAAAAATGACAAGTTCGAACCAAAATTTGAGACCCAAAATGATTTCAACATAAAAAGTGATGAATACCAAAGTTGTTCAACTCATTAATATCTACAACTTTTATTTTAGTCATCTTGTCATTTGACAAAATTTGAACCTTTCAAATTTGAAATTTTGAAAACGACAAGTTCGAACCAAAATTTGAGACCCAAATTGATTTCAACATAAAAAGTGATGAATACCAAAGTTGTTTAACTCATGAATATCTACAACTTTTATTTTTGTCATTTCTTCATTTGACAAATTCTTAGCACACATTGTTCACTAATCTTACACATGTCTCATATAGTTTATAAAACCTTATGAGAGATGTGTCATATTTGTGAACGATGTCATTACCACTTTGTCATATGAAGAAATGACCAATACAAAAGTTGTAAATCTTGATGAGTTATTCAACTTTGGTATTTATTATTTTTTCAGTTGAAATCATTTGGGGTACCAAAATCTTATCTGAAGTTGCATTTTTTTGAAATTCAAAATTTAAATTGCTCAAACTTTTCATATGTATATATTGACAAAATCAACAAAATAAATTAATAGAGAATCATTTTAGAAAATTTTAGGGGAAAAATCATCAGATTTAGAGTTAGTATGAGGAAGAAAAACTAATTACAAAGTTGACCCACAGATTAAAAAAAAATCACATTGTTCACTATAATCATGTAAGAATCATCTAGAACAGTGTGATTTCTCTTTTTAATCTATGGGTAAACTTTGTAACTAGTTGTTCTCCCTCATACTAACTCCAAATGTGATAGTTTTTGTTCCTAAAAATTTCTAAAATCATGCTTCAGCATTTAAGTTTGATCAAAATTGGATGTGACAATGTTTTACACATTTTAAAATTTGAAATTTGACAAGTTCAAACCAAAATTTAAAACCCTAAATGATTTCAGATGTAAAAGTGATGAATACAAAAGTTGTTCAACTCATCAAGATCTACAACTTTTATTTTGGTTATCTTATCATTTGACTAAATTTGAACCTTTCAAATTTTGAAATTTGAAAAAAGACAAGTTGAAACCATAATTTGGACCCCCAAATCATTTCAACTGAAAAAGTAATGAATACCAAAGTTAAATAACTCATGGAGATCTACAACTTTTATTTTGGTAATTTCATAATTTGATAAATTCTTAGTACACATTGTTCACACAAACATACGTGAATATAGTCTCACACACACACATAAATGTAGTTTTAAACACACATACATAAATGTAGTCTCACATACATGAATGTAGTCTCACACACACATACATGAATGTACTCTCACACACATACATAAATGTAGTCTCACACACACATACATGAATGTAGTCTTACGAACGCTGACACACTTTGTCGGTGTTTTGGACTAGCGGGCCCTCAACCGGCTAGTGAAAGTGTACTGTGTGTCCCTAATCTCGGATGGTGATGCAAAGAGACACAAGGTTTATACTGGTTCAGGCAATAGGTGCCATACGTCCAGTCTGAGAGAGCGATCTTGTATTCCTTGCACAAAGGTGCTTGTAGTAGGGGTTTACAAGCTGGGCAAGAGAGGGAGCTAGTCTTAGGTCTCTGTGTGGAGCGGTGTGGGTTGCTTGAGATGTTGATCTCAGGCAGTACGGAGGAGTGTGCGTATTACAGGGTGTTGCATGTTGCTTGCGCGTGTGTGTCTATCTGAGCGATGTCTGTGTGTGTGCATGCCTCTCTGTGCTTCGTCAGTGCCTCTCCCTTAAGCGGCCCCGATCACCCCCTTTTATAGTCGAAGAGAGGCGTAGGGGCGTTACATGGGGTTGCTACGTGGCGTTGCGTGAACAAAGGTGGCATGTCCGAGCCCTGTAGCTTGTCACTATGGCGGCATGGTTGGTGAAGCGGCCTTGTCCTTGGTGTACTGGAGTGACGCGCCGGTCACGCCTGATCCTGTGTGACGTGGGAGCTTCTGTGATGGCTTGACGCAGGGCATGGCGCATACTGTGAACGACATGCCGGTCGTTATATGTCGACAGCATAGAGAGCCGAGGCCCATCGGTGCAGAGGCCAAACCATCGTGGGGGGCTCAGCGGGTGCGGATCCCGAGGCTACTGAGACCCCAAAGCAGGTAGCCGAGGCTCGGAGGGAGCAGTTGGTCCTATACGCTGATTCCGAGGCTACAGGGACCCGGACATGACTCTCCATGCCACGCTGTCCTCGGAGCAGGGATTAGGTAGCATAGTGCAGTACAGGTGTCAGTCGTGGGCATAGTACCGAGCATAGTGGCCGACAACCCCTGCCCCATCCTATCCTGGACGGCATGGTGTTGATGCGACTCCCATCTCGTTGGTCACTCCGCTGTGTCGAGCCATCATTCGGCTAACATCGCGGGAGTGGTTGGTCACATTAGTTGGACGTGACGTTCTATCAGGGAAATCGGTCGAGGCGGAGGTGACGGGGTTGTCGATGAGCTGGCCTCGAGCGTGGTGGAGAATCGGCACTTCATCCGAGGCCTTACGGGCGGGGCCTCGAGCGAGACAGAGAATCAGTACACCATCCGAGGCCTTACGTGTGGGGCCTCGAGCAAGATGGAGAATTGGTACCCCGTTTGAGGCCTTACGTGCAGGGCCTCGAGCAAGATGGAGAATCGGTACCCCATCTGAGGCCTTACGTGCGGGGCCTCGAGTGAGATGGAGAATCGATACCCTGTCTGAGGCCTGACGTACGGGGCCTCAAGCGAGACGGAGAATCAGTACCTCGTCTAAGGCCTCACGTTTAGGGCCTCAAGCGAGATGGAGAATCGATACCCCGTCCGAGGCCTTACGTGCAGGGCCTCAAGCGAGACGGAGAATCGGTACCCCATCTGAGGCCTTATGTGTGGGGCCTCGAGTGAGACGGAGAATCGGTACCCCGTCCGAGGCCTTACGTGCGGGCCTCGAGCTTCGGGTGGGCCTGAATTTGTTTCAAGGTGGGCCGGGTGGCCCAGCTGAGCCTTGGATAAGGTGGGGGTTTGCCAGTGGTTGTCTCTTGGCTTTGATTTTTACAGGGTCTAAGCGAGTTTTTTGGTTTTTGCTTAGGGGGGCCCTTTTTATGGTACCCGACAGTAGCCCCGAGTCTTGGGGAGAGCATGAGCGCTCTTCCCGAGGTTTTGATGAGACTTGGCTTGCGGCAGGTCCTGGCAGGATGGTGTTTCATACTCGAGGCCTCGGTGGGTGCGTGCGAGTGCACCCGCTGGGTGTAGCCCCCAAGGCCCTAGAGGAGTGGATTTATTCCTCTAGGGGCTTTTCACATGTTTGAGCGAGGGGTTTTATCGTGTTTGCCAAGCCCACGAGTGCGAGTTTGGGTCACTGGGTCTCAGTTTGGTTGTAGGAAGGGCGATCAGGAGTTTCCTTGTCTTTTTGTGCAGCCCTCACGCATCCTTTTCATTTAGAAGGAGGGGTGGAGTATGACAGGCTACCCTCGGTGGGCGCGAGCAGTGACACCACCGGTGAGCTATTATTAGGTAAGTCCAAGTGGAGGCCCGTGCCCCATTCAATAAGGGTTGGCTAATGGTCTAGAGACGCACTCCAAAAGTACCAGAGGGCTTCTCTAGTGGGTCCCGTGGCCATTTGATTGGCCCCGGGGGCTCGGTGCCTCCCTACGGTGGGATCCCATTCAGATACCTCCCTGCTAGTCTCGGACATGACTTAGGGCATCCTAAGCGATCGCTTGCTCGGGCCTCGGCCATGTACAGGCTCGCCCATAGTCATCCCTGACTCTGTTGTCCTGGGGCGGCTGTCGAGACCCTCAGGGGCCCAGCCTTCGAACCCCTAGACCATAATAGTCTCGGTGCCTTTTACCGCGTTTGCTGAGCCCCCGAGTGCAAATTTGGGTGACTGGGCCTCGGCGTGTATGTAGGAAGAGGCCTCGATCCTCTGCGCGGAGCAAGAGGGCGATCAGGAGTTTCCCTGTCTTTTTTGTGCGGCCTTCACGCATCCTTTTTGTTCAGAAGGAGGGGTGGAGTATGCCAGGCTACCCTAGGTGGGCGCGAGCAGTGACACCTCTGGTGAGCTGTTATCGGGTAAGTCCAAGTGAAGGCCCATGCCCCATTCGATAGGGGTCGGCTGGTGGTCCAAAGACGCACTCCAAAAGTACCAGAGGGCTTCTCTAGTGGGTCCCAGGGCTGTTCGATTAGCCCTGGGGGCTTGGTGCCTCCCTACAGTGGGATCCCATTTAGAGACCTCCCTGCTGGTCTCGGACACGACTTAGGGCATCCCAAGCGGTCGCTTGCTTAGGCCTCGGCCATGTACGGGCTCGCCCATAGTCATCCCTAACTCTATTGTCCTAGGGCGGCTGTCGAGACCCTCGGGGGCCCAGCCTTTGAACCCTTGGACCATAACGGGCTCGGTGCCTAGTTCCTTAGTCTAAAAGGATTCGGGTGGGGGATATTCCTCTCCCATCGGCTGACAACGGCAGGTGCACCTTTTGAGGTGGTTTCTCGGGGAGACGAAACGACGCCTACTGTCGCTGCAGTTGGATGTGACATGATGTCTGCGGATGGGACGTTACTGTGTGCGTGGTTAATAAGGAAAAGGCGGATGCGTGGGCGATTTAATCGGATCTAGATTAACTGTGCCAGATCTGAGGGAAATTTCCCTGGTTTCATCACCCATCCGTTTTGCCCCCTTCCCTCATAAATACGTGATGAGCCTCACCCCTCCCCTCCTTACCTTGCCTACATATGTTTGACTTCTCTGCCCTCGAGCGGTTGCTAAGAACAGAGAGCGCCGGGGAGAAGAAGGGAGAAGGGGAAAGAGAGAGAGAGAGAGAGAGAGAGAGAGAGAGGGAGAGAGAGAGAGAGGGATAGCAAGAGCTCACCTTACCACGGTAGCCACATTCTCCACCGCATCAATGGCCGGTGGTGCTGTTGTCATTCAGGTAGATCCTTGGGGTCCGTTCGACGTGTCTCCGGCGATGCTGTAGTCGCTTGTCGATGACGGCCTCCTCCACCCGGTTACCGACCCCAACAGACTAGAGTGGATCGCTCTAGGGGGCGAGCCAGAGCTGAGGCCACGTGATGGCTACATCATGAGCTTCGTGGCCTTCCACGAACGCGGTCTCGGCCTGCCGGTGGACCGGTTCTTGCGGGCGCTCCCGCACTACTATGGCGTGGAGCTCCACAACTTCAACCCCAACTCCATTGCACAGGCGGTCATCTTCGTCGCTGTCTGCGAGGGGTACCTAGGCATTGCCCCCACTGGGAGCTATGGCTCCACCTCTTTCGGGCGGGGCTCACCACCAAGCTGACAGGCGCGACAGGCATGCGAAAGGTGATGAGGGCTAGCGGCTGCACTCTCCAAGTGTGCCAAGATCAGTAGCTCCTCTACATCTCAGCCTAGCTCACGTCGTCCAACCGTCGCTGGTACAATAGCTGGTTCTACCTCTGCAATGATGACGGTGGACTTCCCCACTATTCCAGACGGGTCATGGAGAGCTAGCCGAAGAGGTGGAGGTATGGCGTTTCGGTGGTTGACTAGCCCAAGCTGCGGCCATGGCCTTACAGCGGTTGTGGTTGTGGCGGCCTTCCACCGCCAGAGGGTGCTGCCGCTGATGGCTCGGCGGTAGCACCTATTCGAGATGACATCAGATGAGCCGATCGATGGCGTCCGGTTGTCCGCCGTCGCCCTCTCTGACGAGGAGATTCTACGTCGGGTGAGAGAGACGGTGGAGGGGTGGCTAAGGAGCAGTGGTCTGTCCCCATTCCTGATGCGCCCAACATGGGGGTACATCTCTCTGGTGAGTCACGCGCCATTGTGGCCCCCGAGGCCTTCTTGCTCCTTGCATTTTTCCTATTCCCTTATTTGCGTTCGTCGTTCCTGTAGGGGATGAGGGATGTGCGAGCCTCCCCACCGCCTATTCTCGAGGACACAGAGCGACGGGTGGTGAACATGCATGCCGAGGCATAGAAGAAGCGGAAGGACACTGAGGAGGCAAGGCGCAAGAGGAAGAACCTTGAGCGCGAGGAGCTGGAGAAACGCCATTGGCAGTAGAGGCACGATGGTCTCCCAGTGGAGGCATCTCCGTTGCCATCACCGTCGACGGATTCTTAGGGCGATGATGATGAGAGCGAGGCGAGGCGGGGTCCCCTGGACCACCTCCCTAACATCGGGGGGACTATGCCCAGGGCATCGGCGAGTGGCCTGGCATCTCTAGGAGAAGGAGGAGAGGATGCCTTGGGGCTGGCGATCGTCCGCCTTGGGGCCAAGGCTGATGCGCCTGAGGCATGGGCGTTAGGGAAGCGCACCATCAGCCTAGTGGGCTCGACGGTGGAGGTGGAGCAGGCGGCAGCGGGGGCGACGCAACCACCTCCACAGGGGGTCGAGGGGGCCCCAGAGTCCGGCGAGGGCCGGCCGGCACCGGCAGACATGGAGGTTGTTCCACCGCTGCTGCCTCCGCCATTGCGGAGGATGAGAGACATAGTGCAGAAGTGGTTGTGTCCCCATTCAAGGTAAGTGTCTTGTCAGTGGAGTTTGCAGCATCTCCTGCTCGTCGCTTGGTCGTATGCTGACCTTGTGAGTGCTTTTCCTTCAGTCGGAAGCATCAGGCAGAAGCGCCCGCCCTGGAGCCACGTAAGGCGCTCAAGGTGAGCACCAGCTCCACCACCAAATGGGTGATGGAGGCGCAACCCACCATACAGCGTGGCACAGCCTTGGCCAGGGCCGACCCGAAGGAGCCGGACGCCCAAGGAGAGGCTACCAAGGTGGCCTCACAGCGAGCGAGGGATGAGGCGCCTAAGTCCCTCGAGGCCGAGGCCCACGAGTCAGATGGGGACGAGGTGCCCTCAGTCGCTGAGGCCACCAAGGGTGAGGCCAAGGCCCCTAAGACCTCCGAGGCCGAGGCGACAGAGGCTAGGGCGTCCAGGACCACTGAGGCCGAGGTGGCGGAGGCCAGAGCCCCTAGGACCATCGAGGCCAAGGCGACGGAGGGCGGCGTGGGTGCGGTGGAGCCGACGGCCCAGGAAGCGGAGACAGAGGTGGGGCAAGCCTCAGTACCGCCCTTGGTCCAAGGCCCACCGCCATCGTAGGAGAGCGCCCGGGAAGTGGAGGTCCATTCGATCTCCTCCGACGATACTTCCCAGGGGAAGGAGGTGGTGGATGCTGAGGCGGCTAGCACCACAGAGTAGCTAGCTCTGACCTCTAGCGAGGGAAACTCAGCCCTCATCTGGGTACAACCCAAGCCTTGTGGGTAGGATCACCCATGCGTCTTATGGCAGAGCCAGGATGACCCTGAGGGGGAGCCTTTGTTCGCCATTGAGGACGCGGCCGAGGGGGGGGGGGCACTAGGGCTCCTTCGAGCAATTTTGCCAGCTAGCGGAGCGGTCGCTGTGGACAGCACTGTCCATCGTGGTTGATGATCTGCCCGGCGTTGCCTAGGTACGCGCCTTCTTTTCTCGTATGGTGTCATCTTTTTCTCGAGTTCGCTAACAGTGCTTGACCCCTGTTCTACCTATCTAGGAGCTCGAGGCCTGGTCCCACGGGAAGTCGATGTTCCTCCAATGGGAGAGGGATGTCTAGGACCAGCTCTAGCGGCAGAAGGACTTGCTCGCCCATGCCAACGAGCTTCTGTCGGCGTGGAGCACGGAGGTGGAGAACCTCTGCCTTCGCTCTGCTGATATGACGGCCGAGGCGGCCATGGCTCAGGAGCGGCCACTTGGACAACTTATCGATCGCTACCAGCAAATGGGTATAGCCCCCAGGGGCCTTCTATAGAGGCCCAACCATGTTGAGCCCCCACATGGTGAATGGCCATGTAATGGGGATGGTTTGGAGGGCTTGGGCTGGGAGGTGCGTCTGTCGCGTATAGTACTAGCATCCCTCGCAGGAGCATACCAACTTGGTGGCATCAGCGACCGCCGTCGGCCAATAGAACCCTTGGCAGAAGGCGTTTCTGATGAGTGTCCGAGGTGCTGCATGGTGCCCGTAGGCTCCCACGTGCAAGACCCAAAGTAGGGCTTGGCCTACCTCGGTGGTGATGCATCGTTGGAGGACGCCAGATGGGCTTCGCCTATACAACTCGCCATTGCTAAGGACGTAAGTTTTGGCTCATCGTGCAAGCCATCGGGCTTTGGTCCTGTCTGTAGGAAGCTCTCCTCGAACGAGGCAATCAAGGAACGAGACACGCCAGTTCGTGCCCTGGTTGGCCTCGGGAGCCTCCGTGTTGACTTCCATGACCTTGGGCTCGGCCGAAGGGGTCTCGGTGATAGAGGGGGCCTCAGGCCCTATGGTGGGCTTGACTAGTGGGCCCTCTTCCGCCGCCGAGGCATAGTCGATGGAAGGCTTGTGGAGGTCTCTGGTGAAGACGTTTAGGGGGATCGGGGCCCGTGCTGACGCCACCTTTGCTAGTTCGTCCGTGGCCTCGTTGAATTTTTGCGTGATGTGGTTGAGTTTGAGACTGTCAAACTTGTCTTCTAGGAGATGTACCAACTTGCAGTACACCTCCATTTTGGGGTCATGGCAGTTCGACTCCTTCATCAATTGTTCGACAACAAGCTACGAATCGCCCCGCACGTCGAGACACCATACTCCAAGTTCAATGGTGATATGCAAGCCATTGACGAGGGCTTCATACTCGACTGCATTGTTGGAGGCAGCAAAGTGGAGCCGAATCATGTAGCGCATGTGCACTACGAGGGGTGAGATGAAGAGCAGACCCGCGCCTGCCCTGATCTTCATCAGGGACCCATCGAAGTACATGGTCCAGCATTCCGCCTGGACTTGAGCAGGTGGCAGTTGGGTGTCGGTCCACTCAGCCACAAAATTGGCCAAGACCTAAGATTTAATTGCTTTTCGAGGCACAAAAGACAGGGCTTCCCCCATGAGTTCGATGGCCCACTTGGCTATCCTACCCAAGGCCTCCCGGTTATGGACTATCTCTCCTAGGAGGAAATACGACACCACGGTCACTGGGTGGGACTCGAAGTAGTGACGCAGCTTGCGTCGAGCCAAAACTATGACGTAGATCAGTTTCTGGATGTGGGGGTAGCGCATCTTAGTCTCGGAGAGCACTTCACTGATGAAGTAAACAGGTCATTGGATGGGTAGAGCATGCCCTCCTTCCTGCCTCTCAGCTACTATGGTCGTGCTGACCATTTGGGTTGTTGTGGTGACATAGAGTAAGAGGGTCTCGCCCTTGGCCAGCGGTACTAGGATGGGAGGATTGGTGAGCAGTGCCTTGAGTTTGGCGAGGGCTTCTTCGGCCTCGGGGGTCCAAGAAAAGCATTTGGATTTTCTTAAGAGGTGGTACAGAGGCAAGCCTTTTTCGCCAAGGCACAAGATGAAGCGGCTCAGGGTCACGAGGCATCCCATGACCCTCTACACTCCCTTGAGGTCTCGGATTGGTCCCATGTTGGTCACGACCGAGACCTTCTCTGGGTTGGCCTCGATGACGCGTTCTGAAACTATGAATCCCAAGAGCATGCCTTGGGGGACCCCGAAGACACACTTCTCGGGGTTGAGCTTTATGCCCTTCTCTCTAAGGCATCTGAAGGCTATTTCCAAGTCGTTGATGAGATCACTGGCCTTCCTAGACTTGACCACGATGTCATCCACGTAGGCCTCGATGGTTCACTCAATGTGCTCACCAAAGACCTAGGTCATGCATTGCTGGTATGTGGCCCCTGCATTTCTAAGGCCAAATATCATAGTCACATAGCAGTACATGCCAAATGGGGTGATGAAAGAAGTCGCGAGCTGGTCGGACTCTTTCATCTTGATTTGATGGTAACCGGAATACGCATCAAGGAAAGATAGGGTTTCACATCCCGTAGTGGAATCAATGATTTGGTTGATTCAGGGTAATGGGAAAGGGACTTTTGGACATGCTTTATTCAAATTGGTGTAGTCTACACACATTCTCCACTTCCCATTTTTCTTCTTAACTAATACAGGATTAGCTAACTGCTCTGGATGGGACACTTCCTTGATGAATCCGGCCACCAAAAGCTTCTGCACCTCCTCACCGATGGCCCTGTGCTTTTCCTCGTCGAATCGGCGCAAGCGCTGCTTCACCGATCTAGAGCCAGCTCGGATGTCCAAGGCATGCTCGGCGACTTCCCTCGGTATGCCTGGCATGTCTGAAGGACTCCACGCGAATACATCGGCATTCGCACGAAGAAAGTCAACGAGCATGGCTTCCTATTTGCTATCGAGGGTGGCGCTGATCCTCAACACCCGGTCGCTGGAGCAGGTGGGGTCGACCAGGACGAGCTTGACGGCCTCCGTGGGCTCAAAAGTCTCGGCGCGACGCTTGGAGTTAGGTGCCTCGCTACCAAGCCGGTCGAGGTTGACGATGAGGGTCTTGGCCTCCATGAGAGCCTCGATGTACTCAATGCATTCGATGTCGCAGTCTTATGCATGCTCGTATGTGGACTCGACTGTGATGACGCCATTGGGACCCAGCATCTTGAGCTTGAGGTAGGTGTAGTTGGGGACCGCCATGAACTTGGCATAGCATAGGCACCCCAGGATGGCATGGTAGGTTCCCTTGAACCCAATCACCTCGAAGGTGAGAACCTCCTTGCGGTAGTTGGAGGGAGTGCCAAAGCAAATGGGCAAGTCGATGCGCCCGAGGGGTCACGTGCGTTTCCCCAGCACGACGCCATGGAAAGGTGCAGCATCACCCCAGAGCTATGACTGGTCGAGCTCCAGAAGCTCCAGGGTGTTGGCATAGAGGATGTTGAGGCCGCTGCCTCCGTCCATCAACACCTTGGTGAGCTGGGTGTTGCCGATGATTGGGTCAATGATGAGTGGGTACTGCCCGAGGTTTGGGACATAATCGGGGTGGTCATCCTGATCAAAGGTGATTGCCTCCCGAGACCAGTCGAGGTACCAAGGACTAGCCACCCTAACTGAGAAGACCTCCCGACGTCCTTCTTTCGCTAGCGCGCCGTGAGGCACGCCGAAGGCCCACCGAAGATTATGAAGGCGTTATGCACCTCGGGGAACCCATCGTCCTTGTCGTCGTCCCTGTCGCCGGCATCCCTCTTCTTAGCATCATCGTTGGGGAGCCCGAGCTTAGTGTAGTAACGCTAGAGCATGGTGCACTCTTCGAGGGTGTGCTTCACCGAGCCCTGATGGTAAGGGCAGGGCTTCTTAAGCATATCGTCGAAGAGCCCAGGACCTCTGGGGCCTTAGGGATTCTTGTGATCTGCAGCCGTGACTAGACCGGCCTCAAGGACCTCTTACTTCCCTTGGCGATCCTTTTTCTTTTTCTTGGGGAGGTGGGGAGCCGAGGCCCTAGGGGCCTCGTCCCTCCGCTTCCCCTTGGCGTTGTTGTCGGGGAAGATGGCCCCAACAGCCTCTTCGCCCAAGGCAAAGTTGGTGGTAATGTTGAGGAGCGAGGCCACCGAGGTCGGCATGTTCTGGCCTAACTCTCGGACCAGGTCTCGGTAGAGGTGCTAGAGAGGAATGCCTGGACAATTTCCAAGTCGCCGACGTGGTGCAACTCGGTGCATTGCTTGGAAAAGTGTCGAATGAAGTCTCGGAGAGACTCGCTCGGCTTCTAGCGACAACTCTTAAGGACCTAGGAGTTCCCGGGGCACACATATGTGCCCTAGAAATTCCCGATGAAGACCTTTACCAAGTCACGCCAGTTGTGGATCTATGAGGGAGGGAGGTGTTTGAGCCAGGCTCACGCCGAGTCTGACAGGAACAATAGGAGGTTGCGGATGATGAGCAGGTCATCATTCGCACTGCCTAGCTGACAAGCCAGGTGGTAATCGGCCAGCCACAGCTCGAGGTTGGTCTCGCCGCTGTACTTTGTGAGGTTGGCCGGTTGTTGAAACTGGGCCAGGAAGTGAGCATCGTGGATGGCCTTGCTAAAGACTCAAGGGCCAGGTGGCCTAGGAGAAGGACTGCAGTCCTCTTCACTGTCGTAGCGACCACCTCAATGTGGGTGGTAGCCTTGGGCGAGTCCATCATTGTCGTGGTGTCGTCACCTGCTGACCACATCGTGGTCGCCTTGCGCCTCGCGTCGGTCATCGAGGCGGTCATGCACCAAGGGGGCCCTGCTGACCGTCGGAGCCCGAGCGGGCTCAGGACAAACCGAGGCCTCTCTATCCTACCGAGGCAGTGCCGTGGGTAGTTCCGAGGCGCCTCTGAGCCGTTGAGAGGTGGAACTTTTGGCCTGCTATACCGCGGTGGTCTCGAGGAGGTCCTAGAGCTCACCGTGGGCCTATCGCCCCTTCGAGGTAGAGGGCTCAGGCATCGTTCAGAGCAGCATCACCGCTGCCGTGACATTCTGGCTAGCACGATGGAAGATAGGGGGTTGATCGTCCCCTTCATCATTGTTGATGCGGCGGTTGACGTCGCAAGCCCTCCGCCGGGCTGCTCTGCCATCACCGTGACCCTGCTGCTCTTGCTCGAGAGTGTCTTGGAGCTGCTGCAGAAGGAGTCGGTCTTGTTTGACCTTGGCCTGAAGCTCATGGAGCTGCTCTAGGTCCAAACGTCAAAGTTCCTCGGGGGCAAGGTCCTTGTTCTGCACTACCTGGGGCTCAACGCGTAGAAGTGCAGCGCCGCCTGCCCCCTCGGGGGGCAGGGAGTGAGAACCTACCCCTTTGTCCTCATTGCCCATGCTTGGCATCCCGAGCTCGACGTGGAAGCACTCACGAGTGGGGTCGTAAGTGCCTTCATCATCAGAGTCAGAGTAGCCGAAGCAGTAGTCGCTCACGGCCAGAAAGCGGTGCATAGTTTTAGGGTCGCGAAGCCCGGACAAGTCCGCTCCGCCCCACGCCTCATCCTCCTCTGAGGAGTCAACATGGGTGTGGGTTGAGGTAGTGGCGTCGAGGTCGAGGGCAAAATGTTGGTGGCGTCCTGAGGGCTCCACGTGAGCGGAAGCGTAAGCGGAAGCATAGGCGGCGGCGGTATTGCCAAACACGAAGGGGTATGGGGATGGTGCCATCGCCGGGCTTCGCTCCACCGGAGTCGACTCCTCAGGAGGTGGCGGGGCAGAGCTTGATGACGGGGCATCGCTGCGCGCCACCGGCGTTTTTCCCTTGCCCAGGCTTAAGCTAGATAGGTCCGCAACCAGGGACTCTATACCAGTAGCCGGGCATAGGATGCCGGCAAAGTGCGGTGCGTCGCCTTGAGCTTATGCGATGTCAGGCTGCTGCGGCGTGATGTTGTCGTCGATTGGTGGGGCTCTGGGTGTGAGGAGTACCATATCGTACTCATGTCCTAGAGATATGAACTCTAGGCTCCCAAACCAAATCACCGTGCCAAGACGTAGTGGTCACACGGGGTCTGCCATCCAAAACTTGTTGGGATGACAAAGCTGACACGTAGTATGAGCCCCTACCTAGCGCGCCAACTATCGATGTTTTGGATCGGTAGGCCCTCAACCGGCTAGTGAAAGTGTACTGCATGCCCCTAATACTGGATGGTGATGCAAAGAGACACAAGGTTTATACTGGTTCAGGCAATAGGTGCCCTATGTCTAGTTTGAGAGAGCGATCTTGTATTCCTTGCACCAAGGTGCTTGTAGTAGGGGTTTATAAGCTGGGCGAGAGAGGGAGCTAGTCCCAGGTCTCTACGTGGAGCGGTGTGGGTCACTTGAGATGTTGATCTTAGGCAGTGCGGAGGAGTGTGCGTATTACAGGGTGTTGCACGTTGCTTGCGCGTGTGTGTCTATCTGAGCGACGTCTACGTGTGTGCGTGCCTCTATGTGCTTCGTCAGTGCCTCTCCCTTAAGCAGCCCTGGTCACCCCCTTTTATAGTCGAAGGAAGGCGTAGGGGCGTTACATGGGGTTGCTATGTGGCATTGCGTGAACAAAGGTGACATGTCCGAGCCCTGTAGCTTATCACTATGGCGGCATGGTCGGTGGAGCGGCCTTGTCCTCAGTGTACTGGAGTGACGCGCCGGTCATGCCAGATCCTGTGCAACGTGGGAGCTTCTATGATGGCTTGACACAGGGCATGGCGCATACTGTGAACGACATGCCGGTCATTGTATCTCGACAGCATAGAGAGCTGTGGCCCAGTTGGTGCAGAGGCTGAACCATCGTGGGGGGCTCGATGGGCACGGATCCTGAGGCTACCGAGACCCCAAAGCGGGTAGCCAAGGCTCGGAGGGAGCAGTTGGTCCTATACGCTGATTCCAAGGCTAAAAGGACCCAGACATGACTCTCCATGCTGCACTATCCTCAGAGCAGGGATTAGGTAGCACAGTGCAGTACGGGTGTTAGTCATGGGCACAGTACCGATCACAGCGGCCGGTAACCCCTGCCCTATCCTATCCTGGACGGCATGGTGTTGATGCGACTCCCATCTCGTCGGTCACTCCGCTGTGTCGAGCTGTCGTTCGGCTGACGTCATGGGAGTGGTTGTTCGCGTTAGTTGGACGTGACGTTCTATCAGGGAAATCAGTCGAGGCGGAGGCGATGGGGTTGTCGCCGAGCCGGCCTCGAGCGAGGCAGAGAATCGACACTTCATCCGAGGCCTTACAGGTGGGGCCTCGAGCAAGACGGAGAATCGGTACCCCATCTGAGGCCTTACGTGCGGGGCCTCGAGCGAGACGGAGAATCGGTACCCTGTCCGAGGCCTTACGTGCGGGGCCTTGAGCCAGACGGAGAATCGGTACCCCGTTCGAGGCCTATGTGTGGGGCCTCGAGCGAGACAGAGAATCAGTACCCCGTCCGAGGCCTTATGTGCGGGGCCTCGAGCAAGACGGAGAATCGGTACCCCGTCTGAGGCCTCACGTGCGGGGCCTCGAGCGAGATGGAGAATTGGTACCCCGTCCGAGGCCTCACGTGCGAGGCCTCGAATGAGACGGAGAATCGGTACCCCGTCCGAGGCCTTACGTGCGGGGCCTCGAGCGACATGGAGAATCGGTACCTTGTTCGAGGCCTTACATGCGGGGCCTCGAGCGAGATAGAGAATCGGTACCCCATCTGAGGTCTTACGTGCGGGGCCTCAAGCGAGATGGAGAATCGGTACCCCGTCCGAGGCCTCATGGTTTCATTTTGGGCCAAGCCCGCTTCGGGTGGGGCCCAGATTTTGTTCGAGGTGGGCCGGGCGGCCCAGCTAAGCCTTGGATAAGGTGGGGGGTTTGTCGGTGGTTGTCTCTTGGCTTCGATTTTTATAGGGTCTAAGTAATTTTTTTGGTTTTTGCTTAGGGGGCCCCTTTTTATGGTACCCGACACACTTACATAAACTAGCTTTGCATATGAAGTCCTCCCGCTGGAATGCATTGTACATTAGCTCCCCATACCTCCATAGCCTCTCCATTTCTTGCATCAGAGGCTCCAAGAACACGTCTATATCAATTCCTGGTTGTTTGGGGCTGGAGATAAGAATGGTGAGGTGAAGGTACTTCCTCTTCTGACACAAATACGTTGGGTGGTTGCACATGGTCAAGATGACTGGCCATGTGCTGTGGTCGGTCATCCTCTCATTGAAGGGATTCATTCTATCGGTGCTCAAGCCGAACCATACATTCCATGGGTCATCACTGAATTCTGCTTTGTACTTGGCATCGAACGCTTGCCACTAGCTACAATCGGCCGGGTGTGCGATCGTATCATCATCCACCTTGCACTCATCATCCCACCATGTCATCAGTGTGTCTTCCTTAGGGTTTAGGAACATATGCCTCAAGCGGTCGGTCACTGGCATGTACCACATAACCAGGGCAAGAATTCTTCTCTTATTTGCATCATTGCCTAATGGAGTTTCCTCTGGTTGCTGAGATTCTTGCACGACCTTCTTCCCACCCTTCTTCCTCTTTCCTATGGAGGCTTCCACCCCACTTTGAAGGTCATTGTTCTTGTACCGACTAGCCCCACACCTAGGACATGTATCTAAAGTCTCGAACGATGTGTCATGCCGAAAAAGGATACAGTGGTTAGGGCATGCATGAATTTTTTTCAACCCCCAATGTGAGTGGACTTATAACCTTCTTCGCTTGGTATGTGTTGGCGGGAACTGTGTCCGGCCATGGGAGCAACCGTGACATGAGGCACAACAGATCATCGAAACTGCAGTTCGACCAACCGTACTTAGCCTTCAGGATGAGTAGTTCAAGCACAAAACGTAGCAGTGTGAAGTATGTCGGACAGCCCTTCTCAGCATCATACACAGTCTTCTTCAATGCTTTTGTCACCCTCTTAAGATTTTCTAGACCTCTCTTGCTCTTTTCTAATATTTCTGGTCCAAAGGCCCCAAGCATTTCGTCCAAGTTGTCACTATTATCTGCATCTCCCTCACGTGCTTTGCCATCAGCATCATCACCACCTTGTTCATTGCTAAAGCCACCACCTTGTTCATTGCCAAAGCCACCACCTTGTTGATTGCCATAGTCATGATCCATTTGTTGCTCAAGATCGTCTGTGAATCGGGACAAGTATGCTAGGGTTTTAGCTTCATCAGCTAGATCATTGTCGCTGTCATCAACAATCACTGTTTCACCTTGATGAATCCACACTATGTAGTCCAGAATAAATCCTCTCCTAATCAGATGTTCTTTGATGGTACTCACATCTCGAAATGCAATAAGGTTCTTCCAATCTTTACAGGGACAAATAATCATGTCACTATTCTCTTTCAACATCATTGCATGCTTCGCTGCGGCTTTGATGAATTTGTCCACCTAGAAAAGAGCGTCGTGTCTTAGCGAACCATACATCCAAGAGTTCCTAAAGTCCATCTTATAGAAACAAAACAACCAAAGAAAGAATATTACTTGAGAATAATTGTATATACCAGAGACACGCCCCATGGTAGTAGAGGATAGTTAATTAATTGACTATTAATGCATAAATATATTAAAATATAAATTAATTGGTTCAAATAAACAATTTCAAAGAAAACAATTAGCAACATTTAATATTTCATCCACTACCTTTCATGCCAACTCCATTCCAATTTCATGGTAGAGGATAATTAATTGATGGCCTATTTATCCATAACTAATTAAAAACACACATTATAGAAAGGAATCAAAATAAATATTAAATGATAATTAGTAGCCATGGTAGAAAATATTTTACACATTAGCAACAATTAAAATCTTACACATTCACCTACATGCAAACCCTAGTCACATAAAGAAAAATTGAAAAAGAAAAAAAAACAAAATCCTAGATCTAGATCTAGATATAGGGTTTCATGACACATGCACCAAACTTCACTAATACTACATTAAAATCAACAAAGATGTACTAACAAAGGGTGCAATCTTACTTCCCTACCTAATTTACCCTAGTATAGTAAAAAGTAGGGTCTAATTTTACTCATAACTAGCTCAAGCTCCATGGAAGAGAGAGAAAACCAAAAATCAAATTACTCACTAACCAACGAATTAAACTTCAAATAAAGAGTTGGAGAAGCATTTCCTTATCTTTTAGAGCCTCTCCACCAAAGGATTTGAGATCAAAACCTCCCCCTTAGTAGAGCAATTTTTAGGAGGAGCCTAAGGCCTCCCAACCTTTTTTATGTAGAAGAGTGTGTCCTGAGGTGGAAGAAGGGGTGGCTGCTATTTATTCATGAGCCATCAGTAGAGGCGACTGGTGATTCAGCCGCCCCTACAGTCGAACAGCATGGGCGGCTGGTGGCAGCCGCCCCTACAAATGGGCACTGTAGGGGCAGCTAGTGATTGAGCCGCCCCTACAGATCAGCCCCAACTGTAGGGGCGGCTCAGGTTACTAGCCGCCCCTACAGTGCCATCTGTAGGGACGGCTGAGCTGCTGGGGCCCGAGAACGCCCACTGTAGGGGCGCCCCCAACCCCAGCCGCCCCTACAGTAAAAATGTCCCCGTTCCTGGTGTAAGAATCTGGCGTAGTGTTACATGCCTAACAGAGATAAGCTTACCTGGAAAGATGCATGTACCCTTTATTAAAAATTTGTGAAACATATGCTGTAAGCAGCTACGATAAAATCTATCTACTGGTCTGATGCATGCCAAAATGACTTTTATTATTTACATTTACTCACCTGCTCAACGACGATCGACTCTTACTGGCTGCTCTCATTTACCCCCCTTATACAAGAAGCACACTCTGCAAAAACAAGGAATGCAGGAACAAGAAGACCTACTACAAGAACAAGGAGTGCAGGAAGCACACTCGCAAAAGGCAATTCAGTACAAGAAGGGTAAGGATATGGTGGTCAGTGCTTAACTTTGTACCATTCAATCTAAGATTTCGAGTACTCTAGTAACTTTTGTTGAAGCTGCTCATAGGTTTTTGACACACTGCTCTCAGGGTCTTTTCAGAAAGATTGTCTTAGGATCCAAATACTTACTAGTTGAAATATTAATTAAACTAGAAAAACCGTAGAGCATTTCTTATGCACTTTTGCCAATACTGTTTGTGTTCTATGATCCATCGTTTTTGTGTATATATAGAAAAGTGGTACCACTGAATGTGCTTTTGTTAAGCACTGAAGTCTGAAGTCTGTAGTTAAGCATTGTTGATCCAATTAAGTGTCCAGAGTGATGAACAGTTGATCTTTACACAGCATGAGTTGATCTTTGAAGTCCTTGCATTTCAGTAGCAGAATGTCGGACCTAAAAGTTTTTTTTTCAATTAGTAGCAGAATGCCATGCCTGTGCAGCAAGGCATAAGCCACTTCAAAGGGT
Organism: Miscanthus floridulus; assembly: GCF_019320115.1. Classification (NCBI taxonomy): domain Eukaryota; kingdom Viridiplantae; phylum Streptophyta; class Magnoliopsida; order Poales; family Poaceae; genus Miscanthus; species Miscanthus floridulus. Next base: position 6,663,943 of record NC_089590.1, read on the forward strand.
AACCAAAATATAAAACTCTAACATCTAAATCATTATTACAATACATGTGTTTATTTGAAGTGTGTATATCGAAAGTCAGGAATTGTTATGATGTCGTCCTAGCATGCTTCAAGTAGTTTGTTTCATGTTAAAAGTCACTTCGGTTCATTGCTATTTGCTAAGTGCTGATGAATGTGAACTTCTCTTTTTGGCATCTTGCTGGTACCTGTAGAGAGCTGGTACAGACCTCAAGACACTAGCTATAAGATTTTAATTTGGAAAGTTGCTACCATGTTAAAGTTGTAGGCGCTGATACAGACTACAAGACACTAGCTGCAAGAGAGTTGTTGCATGGTGCTGAAAGATCCTCGTTTGGTTTTGTTAATGGAATAACAATCTAGGTGGACTAATACGTGGTTATGAGATAGACAGGTGAATTAATCCACAAGCACATGTGAGCAACCTATGCCATGGAGGTGGAAATGGCTTGGATATGTTGCAATGCTCATACATGTGATAAAGGAGCTTATTACATATAAAACATGACATGGAGTCATGTGGCTAGATGGAGAAGATCAAGACAAGGCTTAGCGTCGATGGATCGCTTGCAAGTGTGAAGGGCAAGTCGAAGGCTTTGGAGCGACACACCGCATATGCTGGAGAAGCTTGAGCAAAGGACTTGGCGTCAATGGATAAGGGCAATGGTGAAGAGCTAGCAAGGTTGCGATCGATGAACCAAAGGTCACATGACGATATGAAGTGGATTATATCATTTGGTGATGTTGGTTGATGGTTGTGTGGCATCAACATTGGAGGAGATGAAATGAAATGTGCAAGACAAATGTTTAACTTGTAGGGCATTTTATTTCACTGGTCATAGGTGCGTAGAGAAGTATATGACTGGATCTAGGATAGATGGGCATACTATCAAAAGGGACAAACTTATTTGCATATCGGTCATATAGTGCTACTTGAGCAATTTAACTTTGCATACGTGTTAGAATTGAGTGGTGTGGAAAGAGCAACTGAAAATCCTTTAAGAAAATATTTGTGAAAAGCTAACACATATGCACAAAGAGACGAACACTTGATGGTGTTAACACATTTGTAAAGATGTTGAAAAAGGAGGCAAGTTTGGGCTCTTGGTGCTATCACCTGGGTGGCACCGGACAGTGGTTCGGATAGGGTCCTTGAGCTGCTACAGCGCACGCACATATCTACCTGTCACCTTGTCGTCTGGTGTGCACTGGACTGGCCGTCCGGGGCTCCAGACCAGGCCACCGTGGCTTTATTCAAGAGGGCTTGCAAACTGATACCACACGTCCCTGGCACGCCGGACAGTGTGTCCGGTGCGCCGAACCAGGCCACCGTCCCATAATTGCATAGAGCAGTGAAAACAAGGTCTTCGCGCGTGTGCCTCACCGGACCAGCTATCCGGTGCTCGGGACGGTGCGTCTCGTGCCCTGACAAGTCTGACAAACCGCCAATGGTCGAGTTTTTTTATGGTTGGGCTAGTCGTTGGATGGTCACGGGACAGGGTGTTTGGTGCCACCGCTGCTGTTCGGTGCCTTTGCGGAAACCAGGCCAAGTGGATACTAGCTAGTTTGGGCTTAAGGGCTATAAAAGCAAGTGATGGCTGGACATTTGTGGGCAGGTTGAGCACCTAGGGGATGTGTTGCTCTTGTGTTGTGCTTACTCTAAGGCCTCTAACTCACTTGTGATAATTCGAGTTCGTCTTCAATAGTGAGTGAAGTGATTCCTAGTGTGTTGTATTAAGAGATTGTATTGAGTGGTATTACGTGATCGAGTTGCAAGTCGGTGGTGCTTGTTACTTTTGGATGTTGCCACCTACTAGACGACTTGGTGGCGTGTTCTCCGTTGTGAAGCCCACAAGAAGATTGTGCGTGGCTCCAGAGAAGGCTTGGGAGCGGTGTTGTGCTCGTCCCGCGGGAGACGCGAAGAGCAACTCTAGTAGATCAAAACGTGAAGAGCGTCGAGTTGTCCAACCATGTCAAGTGCTAGAGCTTATAGTGAGCACTCCACATGGGAGAGTGTGACTTGAGGGTCACCACTAGCAAGAGGACCGGCAGCAACCTTTAGCTGGTCTCAACGGGGATTAGGTGGTTGGCAAACCATCGAACCTCGGGATAAAAATCATCGTGTCATCATCTTTCCATTAGTTTACAATCTTCATACACAAGCTTGTATTTACTTGTTCATATATTGTGCTTATGTTGTTGTTCTTGTGTAGCTAGTTTTCTTTAGTAGCAAAGTAGTTGCTCTCTTGTGTGACTATTTGACTTGTGTAGCCTTGCTAGTTACATTGCTTAGTTTATGTAGCTAAGTAATTATTGAGCTCTCTAGTTTAGCTTATGTAGCCTTGATATTGAGTAGTGCTAGTGAGCTTAGACTTTGTGTGCTTTGCATATTAGCATATGTACGAGATCCCCGGTCGTTGTTTGAGTACTGGTTGCATAGTTTTATGTGACCTTGCTAATTAGAATTGTTTAGGAGAGCTCTACCTAGTCTGGCATCTTAGTTGCTCATATTAGGATCTTTGAAAGGCGCTTGAGAATTTATATAGAGGGGTGTAGCTTGGGCTAGACCGTTTATTTTAATTATACTTTGTTTCGGTTAGCCGACACATTTATTTTAGAAAGGACTATTCACCCCCTTTAGTCCGCCATCTGCCCTTCTTTCTGAACATTACCAGCTGCAAACCTTATTACTTATTATGGTATTCTCTGCTATTGGCACTTCTAAATTTATACTTTGGTTTATAATGGTTTTGCAGGATCTTAAGAATTGCCCTTATACTCAATATAGTTACAACTTATGTATTGTTAGACATCTTCTATGTTGCTGCTCATGTATTATTAGAAATCTTCGAGGCTGTAGCTCCTCAAGCAGATGCTTTGTAGGTAAGTTGTATCTAAAGTTTGGAAAGAATTTGATTGCTGAAATGGATGAAATACGTGTAATGCATAAAGCAACATGGTAGGGATTTTTCTTTATTTTGTTTTTGTAAATTGTCATTAGTGACGCATTTAGCTAAGGCATGTCGCTGCTGAGATCCACATTAGTAACGTGTTTGGCCTAGTTGCGTCGCTACTGAAGGGTCATCAGTGACGTGTCTTGGCTGAACGTGTCGCCGCTGAAGGTCATTTGTGACGCGTCTTGTCTTGGATGAACGCATCGCTTAAGGTCATTAGTGATGTGTATGACGTGTCACTGATATGTTCACATCAGAGATGCAATATAAGTGACGTGTTTTTTCTACGTCACTAATAATCGTCTAGACGCGTCGCTAGTATGATTTTCTGGCATAGTGATTAAAACTTGAAAAAAAGAGTTCATTGATTGGCTAGCCGTTGCCGGTCATCGATGATGGTGCACGCTGTGCTCACCATCACATGGAAGGATACTAGAGCATGTAGGGAGGTGGGGAGCGCTGAAACACTACTGCAAAATTGACCTTCATTGTTGGCCCATCACTGTCGGTTGCTCTTAAACCGACGGTGATAACCCTTCACACCTTGTTCATAACTTAAAATTATGAAAATGATTGGGGGTCCTAGAGAATTAGTAGTGAATGCACATACCACTGCTAGCTCAAGCTAGGAAGCGATAGTGATACTGAGACAATCACTGTAGGTTGATGGCTTGAACTGGTAGTGATATGCCACTGCATTTTCATGGCTTGAGCCGGTTGTGATGTAGAGCTTATCACTACCGGTTTTTTCTAACCTGACAATATTCTTTTCTAACCGTGGTAGGTGGGACTCCGCCGTTGATCCCACCTACCACCCATGTTGTTGCTGGCTATATAAGATTCACATATGGACGCCTCCATGGCCAAAGCAATCGATGAGGTCCATTTAGTACGCAAGGCACTACTACAGATTCGACCTTCACTATCGGCCCATCACTACTAATTCTTACCTTGAAAATCAGGAAATGATTAGGGGTCCCCAAAAACTGGTAGTGAAGGCCCATATCACTGCCAGGTGTCTAGAACCGATAGTGATATATCACTGCCAATTCGTAGCTTCAACCGATAGTGGTTTTGTGCTATCACTACCGTCCTTTAGCTTGAACCGACAGTGGTGTTGTGCATAGTACAAAGCCAATGTCCTCCTCCCTCCTTCCTCCCACCCCGAGCACACTCATCCAAGGAGCCGCCTTTCCCCAACCTCTCCCTCCATTGTTGCGTCCATTCTTCACCAAAATGATCAATGAAGGTCATGGATTTTCATGCATGGGCATGATCTTCTTGCTTTAAGGTTAGTAACAAGCATTCACTCCTTTAAATTTGTAGCTTTACAATTATTTTGATAGCTAGATTGCTTGATTCTCATTTTAGTTATTTCTCCATTTTAGAGAGCACTTTTCAATTGGATGTTGAGGAAGGCATTCATATTTCTCCAAAAAGGTTGGTGTCTATGAGCCCATTTTAATTCCTAGCAAATGAAATGGTGGTTTTGATGATTGTTAGTATGTGAGGTTTTAATTAGTTCATGTATGGAGTAGAGTAGAGTTTTTTTTCAATAGGGCTACTACCGGCTTCTATTTTTATGAGCAAATTCATGTGACACATACCAATCCATTGTTTCGAGCTACAATTGTTGTTCATGATTAAGTCTCCAATTTTTATTTTTTCATAATTAGTCTCTCCTTTTTTATGTGCCATGAAGTAGAATAATTGTTCTTCAAGAGGGGCTGCCAATTTCAATTTTGATGAGCACATCCAGGAGACTTACTTGCATAGCCTCCTTCAGCGAAAGAGAGGAGCATCCGACATAGGTCGTCGATGTAAGTCGACGAATCATTACACATGGCTTCGTAGAGCAAGATCTACAGCGTCATGACAGTTTACCCATCACAGAATGCCACATATCACCCCACTCACAGAGGTCCACACATATGCTATGATGAAGTGGTCTCAGCTATGCCTGTCACGGCATCACCCCGAAAGCCACCACGGAATGCGATCGGTAACCTGGGCCACCCATGGCAGCGTTCCTCCCCATCTTCACGAAACTTTCTCTAACAACCAAGGTGAACAGCTGCAGCCATGCTTGGGAGGTCGGAGATCTCGATCTTGAAAGCCTTCACCCAGCGACGTTAGAGCCGTCGGGATACGTCGAACGCCATGGCAACTAGAGACTACAACCATAGGAACTTCTTCTACTCAGTCTAGTGCTAAGGGTGATTGAGGAAGGGAGCTAGTCCAAACAGCTCTCTCAACCTCGACTTAATTAAATAGACGTCCTGAAGACATGATTGGGAGGTTAACGGTTGGCATTCATTACTCGCAAGGTCACCCAGGAGGTTCACGGGCATAGTAGCAAATGCACGGAAAGCGGTTTAGATTACCTAGCACCTTCATCCTTATCTTCAATAGGCCTTAATGACATGTAGTGACCGATGGACCAATGCCTACTCATGCACTCGAGTGTCTAGGGAAACGAGACCCCTACGTGGAAGATTCTATCACCCGAATAACTCTTAGTACCCATGATGAAGAGACCTCTACGTCAAAGTAGAGCACTCGAATTGCCTCGATACTCATGGGTGATCAACATCGACCATTCAAGGGCCTCAGCACCCGAGGAATGTTAACTAGGACCTATGGTACCCAAAGATCATGATACCCAAAGGACGAAGTTATTCGACTAGCTTATTGTTAAGTCCTATGGGGGCTACTGCAGATATATGGGCCCGAGGTACCTTCACCGCTCGTTTACCCAATCTATGCCTATCTACCAGGCCAAAGATGATGTGAGGCCTATGTAGGCCTGAAAGTGCAATCAAGCCATAATTGTGGGTTTTGGTGATAATGACCATGCAATTATAGAACTAATAAGATTTATCAAGATAACAAGTAGGGAATTTATATTTGATGATGCTACACGAAATGGAGGAGCCCCCAATTACAAATATAGATGGCTTTAAACTCAAAAGAGGTTTAAGATTCTTTTATATCTTAAATTTGAGTATAGGAAAAGTCATACTATTAAGGGAGACACAATACTTAAGCTAATATGTGCTATCAAGTGCTCAAACAATCACAAGCATCCTTAGATTCACAGCCAAGATAGTTTACACTTCACTATTACTCGTGATGTCTTGCGTGGTGCAGCACTGTCGCACTTGAAGAGAGGCACTAGCGCACTTGAGTCGCGGCGCAAGGAAGTTAGCACCCACACTGACTTTCTTGGCTAGCTCGAGACATATTAAACGGTCTCGCCCGACCCCTTGGGTGCGGGATCTGTCTCGCTCGACCCCAAGGTCACGGGATCCATCTTGCCCGACCCCTTGGTGCGGGCTCTGTCTCACTCAACCCTAAGGTCGCGAGATCTATCTCGCCCGACCCCAAGGTCACGGGCTTTGTCTCACCCGACCCCAAGGTCATGGAATCCCTCTCGCCCAACCCCAAGGTCACAGGCTGTGTCTCGCCGGACTCCAAGGTCACGGGCTTCATCTCGCTCGACCTCTAGGCCACAGGCTCTGTCTCGCCCAACCTCGAGGCCACGGGCTTCGTCTTGCCTGACCCCTTGGGTGCGGTGTCTGTTGAGGGCTAGGGGTACATATACCTTTCGCTTTCCTCCCTAATGGGTATCTATGATTTAAGTGACCATTGGGGGATGGGGGTATATATATACCTTTCCCTTTCCTTCCCAAGGAAAAATCTGCCTCTTCTTCCTCACTTGAGCACGTCCAAAGTAGAGCAGGAGCTCTCTCTCCCTCCCTCCATTGTTGACCTCAAGCCCTCAAGGAAATCCATTGATTTCTAGATCAATCCTTGAGGAAAAAGGGTCCCAAACTCAATTAGAGAGCAGCTACATTGATTTCCCAACTCCAAAGAGCACTTTGTTCACATTTTGGCCCATAGTTGTGTTTGTTACTCTTGAAGCTTGGCTCCTAATCGGCTAGAGCGTCGCCTGTGGAGCTTGCCAACTTGTGTGGCAGCCCCGAGAGGTTTATAACCATCTCTTGAAGCTAGTAAACTTATCCCTCATCTCAAGAGTTAAGTCTTTTGACTTGAGAATGAGGAAGGGCTAGAAAGCTCTAAGCCTTAGTGGCTAACCTCAACAACATATAGTCATGTCATCAAGGAATCAATTACATGCAGATCGGAACCATCTGATTCGAATGCAAAACTAGAATCGACTTTCTTTAGATTGTGCCAGCGGATAATGACAAGAGCTATGATCGGCGCTAGGACAAGACATGTTGGACTCTACAAAAAAGGAAATATTAGAGTCCAAGTTATCTTAAATTAGGAATATTTTCTCTAGGGTCAAAAATTGTGATGAGTCGTGCTTAGATAGGAGTCATGCGCAAGTCCTGGGTATAAATATGAAACCCTGGCTATTGTAAAGGACACACAATCAATCTAATACAAGTTATTTACTTTTTTTAGCTCCGGCCATCCCTTAGGAGTAGGAGTAGAGTAGATCTCAGTGAGTTCTTCAGCAAGTATGGCTACATCGATCCGGTCGACCTCCACTGCTTGTCTGTAAGTACTATCATGGCTTATACCTCTGTTCGTAGGGCTACATCGATCCGGTCGACCTCCACTATGACTCTAGTATAAGTTAGTTATCGACTCTTGTCTAGTTCAAGTACGGCTGTATTGATCCGGTCGACCTCCACTGCTCTAACTAGATTAAGGTCAAGTTATCAGCTCTATATAAGGGTGGTGTTCCTTCGAATAGATTCATTAAGTTACCGATATTGCTTGTTGCTTCCATTATTTACTTAATTACAACAATATCACTTTGCCCAATTGGGATTAATCTAGATCGGCCTTATATCTTTGTTAACCCATCATTTGTTAATCTAAACTAATCTAATCTGCACTTTAAATGATGAGTTATGTTTTATCAGCTATTTTACATCAATCTTGATCGTGCATAGCTAAAAGCTCTAGTTTGGTTTTGGTGAATTGATGAAACTCTAAGTGCTAACCTAGTTTATCAATTGATCATGAGATAGGTAGCACATTTCAAATGGAGAAGCAAACGAAGATCATGACATGATGATGGTGATGCCATGGTGATGATCAAGTGCTTGACTTGAAAAGAAGAAAGAGAAAAACAAAAGGCTCAAGGCAAAGGTATAAATTGTAAGAGCCACTTTGTTTTGGTGATCGAGACACTTATAGAGTGTAATCACATTTAAGATCGATAGCCGTACTATTAAGAGGGGTGAAACTCGTATTGGAATGCGGTTATTAAAGTGCCACTAGATGCTCTAACTCATTGCATATGCATTTAGGATCTAGTGGAGTGCTAACACCCTTGAAAATGTTTGTGAAAATATGCTAACACATGTGCACAAGGTGATACACTTGGTGGTTGGCACATTTGAGAAAGGGTTAGGAACTTCATCGGTGGAGTGTCCGCCCGTAGAGTGTGAACAGTCTGATGGTGCCACCAGCGACCTAGACAGAAAAGATAGAGGTCACTGTAAGTGACTGGACGCTGGTCTCAATTGGACCAGCGTGTCCGGTCAGTGGCAGCAAAGGGCACGCAGTGTCGGTCTCTGACCGGACGCTGGGTCACTCAGTGACCGGACGCTGACAGGGTGCATCTGGTCCTGCTGACGTGGTAGTGGACAGAGGAGTCGTCGAGTGATCAGACGCTGGGTGTGTCCAGTCAAGCATGACAGATGCGTCCGGTCATGAAAAGTCATCTCTAGATGCTTACAGGAAATAACGGAACGCTGGGGTTCAGCGTCCGATCACTTTGAGCTGCTACGTCTAGTCGTCACTTGACCATTGAGATTGGGCGATCAACATTTGAAGAGGGGACACATGGCACGCATCGCGTGATCTGGACGCTGAGGTCCAACGTCCGGTCAATATGACTGGAGCTTCCGGTCACCCCACATTGTGCCTAATGAAGGGGTACAACAGCTCTATTTTGTGGGGGCTTCTATTTAAGCCCCATGGCCAGCTCAAGCTCACTCTCTTGGCTATTTGCATTGACATAGCAACCTTGTGAGCTTAGCCAAAGCCATCCCACTCATCTCCATCATTGATTCATCATCTTTGTGAGCTTGGGAGTGAATCCAAGTGCATTGCTTGAGTGTTTACATCTAGAGGCACTTGGTATTCGTGTTTCGCTGTGGGATTCGCTTGTTACTCTTGGTGGTTGCTGCCACCTAGATGGCTTGGAGCAGCTAGGATCATCGAGCAGAGGTTGGTGATTGTCTCTAGCTCTAATCGTGGTGATTGTGAGGGGTTCCTGACCTTTCCCCAACGGAGAGCCAAAAGGTACTCTAGTGGATTGCTCGTGGCTTGTGTGATCCCCATCTTGTGTTGGTTGTGCGACACCCTATTAAGGGTTTCGTGTGTGATGCCAATTAGCGCGTGAACCTCCAAGTGAGTGAATTGCCACAACGAGGAGTAGCTTGCTGGTAAGCAAGTGAACCTCGGTAAAAAATCATTGTGTTCATCATTTGATTCTGAGGTGATTGGTCTTCATTGTTATTCATTCTTGTGATTGATTGGCTCCTTCCTCGACACGGCAGTATAACCATCTTGCTCACTCTCTTTACATTACCGCAAACTAGTTGTCAAGCACTTTAGTGTAGCTAGTTGTGAGAGCTTGTTAGTTTGGTTAGTGTGGCTCTTTAGTTAGCCTTTGAGAGCACACTAACTTAGTGTAGTGACATAGCTATTGTGTGGATAGAAACTATATCAACTAGAATTGTGGTAGGTGGCTTATAATTTTAGTAGGCTAGCGCAACACTTGCTTCGCCTCATAATTGTCTAACCGGTTTGCTAAGTGTTGTTGTAGAAATTTTTATTAGGCTATTCACCCCTCTATAGCCATTAGGACCTTTCAAGTGGTATTAGAGCCGAGGTCACCGTGATTTGAGGCTTAACAACCTTCAGTGTAAAAATGGCTCAAATCAACAACACCAAGAAGCCACCCCAATTTGATGGCATAAATTATCCATATTGGAAATCAAAGATGACCACACATATCAAGTCAATCAATTGAAAAGTGTGGAAGGTGGTAGAAACCAAAATTGAGATTGGTGATCTGGAGAATCCCACTACGACCAAGGAAGTGTTTCTCCAAAACAATGAGATTGCTCTAGTGCCATTCATGATGCAATTGATGAGAGAACATTTGAGCAAATCAAGAATATTGAGATGGCTCATCAGGCTTGGAAGAAGTTGGAAGAATCATTTAAGGGTACTCAAGCCGTGAAGGGTGCAAAGGCATACATTCTCAAAGAGAAGTTTGCAAGCTTCAAGATGAAGGAGATGAGAGTGTGGCGGAGATGTTCCATAGGCTTCGAAGTGCTTGTCAATGATCTCAAAGCCCTTGGAGAAGAGGTGAAGATCAAGGACTTCTCCCACAAGTTCTTGAGATGTTTGCCTTCAAGATTTGTCACATTGGTCACTATTCTAGGCAAGGAGCGGTTTGGACACCATGACTCAAAACCAAGTGTTGGGAGATATAATGACCGATGATACATATAGAGATGATGATGAGAAGGAAGAAAAGAAGGAGAAAGATGAGAAGAAGGATGAGAAGAAGAAGAGCATGGCATTCAAAGCCGCATCATCCAAGGGCAAGGCAAAGCAAGATACATCAAGTGAAGATGATGGCTCATGGGACGATGATGATGATGAGAAGATGGCTCTCTTTGTTAAGAAATTTGCAAATTCATGATGAAGAAAGGGTACCATGCTAGAAGAAAGAAATCTTCATCCAAGAACAAGAAAGAGTCAAGAAGGCGCTTCAAATGTGGAAGCAAAGATCATCTTGTTGCTCAATGTCTATACAAGTAGCGACAATGATGATGACAACAAGAAGAACAAGAAGGATAAAAAGGAAAAGAAAGAGAAGAAGGACAAGATGACATTCAAGAAGAAGGGTGGTTCATATGTGGTCACTTGGGATAGTGATGCTTCCTCAAGTGATAATGATGACAGTGATGATGACAAGACCACAAAGAAGAAGGCACTTGCAAGCATTGCTATCAATGAGAAGCCTTCTCTCTTCGACACTCCATCATGCTTAATGGATAAGGCCACTAAGGTACAAATTTGTGATGATGGAAGTAATGATGAACATGATAATGAAATTGATAGTGATAGTGATGATGAGGAACCTAGTAAAGATGAATTATTTGACATGCTAGAAGATACTAAAGAACACTTTGACATTAAGACAAGGGAATGCAAGAGCTTGAATAAGGAGGTAAAAGCCCTTAAGCAGGCCCTTGATGAGCTCAAAGAAACTCATGAGAGGCTAGAGGAAGCCCATGAGAAGCTTGGCAAGGATCACAAGAAGCTTGAAAAAGCTCATTCCTCTTTGCTTAATGAGCAAAATAAAAAGAAGCATGTTGAGACTTGTGATGTAGTCTTAACTTGTGATATAATTGATGAATCATTATCCCTTCTTGTAGTACTTCTACTTCCACCTCATCTAGTAGTGATGGTTTGCACTTGTGATGCCTCACTAATGGTTGAGAATGAGAACCTCAAGAAGGAGGTCAATAAGCTCACTCACACCTTGGCTAAGGCCTATGGTGGTGAGGACCGCTTGCTTATGTGCTTGGGTAGCCAAAGAGCTTATCTCTACAAAGAGGGATTGGGCTATACCCCCAAGAAAGGCAAGGCGGCCTTTGCTCCTCACAAGACTAGTTTTGTGAAGAACAATGGTCGGTTTTGCACTAGTTGCAAGCAAGTTGGTCACAAAGAGCATGAATGCAAAACAAGAGCAAAAATGCTAATGTATCCTCCATTAAGCTTGATTCTTTCTATATGCTTACCAAGGGTACAAATGGTGTAAAGGCTAAGTTCATTGGTAAACCATGGATGGGCTCAAAGAAGAAAGACATTTGGGTACCAAAGAGCTTAGTAACTAACCTTTAAGGACCCAAGCAAGTTTGGGTACCTAAAAGGAATTGATCTTCTTTTGTAGGTCAATTATAAAGCCGGAAGAAGGCATTGGGTTCTTGATAGTAGATGTACTCAACACATGACCGGTGATGCAAGAATGTTCAACTCAATCAACACCAATGGCAATGATGGTTGTGATAGTATTACATTTGGTGATAATGGCAAAGGCAAGGTCAAAGGGCTAGGTAAGATTGCAATATCCAATGACATGAGCATTTCCAATGTGTTGCTAGTAGAGAGCTTGAACTTCAACTTACTATCCGTGGCTCAATTCTATGATCTTGGATTCAAATGCATATTTGGGGTAGATGATGTAGAGATCATATGTGTAGATGGCTCTAATTTGATCTTCAAAGGCTTTAGATATGAGAATCTATACTTGGTTGATTTCAATGCTAGTGAAGCTAAATTATCTACATGCTTGTTCACTAAGTCTAGCATGGGATGGTTATGGCATAGAACGCTTGGTCATGTTGGAATGAAGCAATTGCATAGATTTGTTAGCATGACTTCGTTAGAGACTTGAAAGATGTTATGTTTGAAAAAGATAAGCTTTGTAGCTCTTGTCATGCCGGCAAACAAGTTGGAAACACCTATCCTAAGAAAAGCAAGATGGGCACTAGTAAAGCATTTGAGTTATTGCACATGGATTTGTTTGGGCAAACTCAATACACTAGCATTGGTGGTAACAAATATGGCTTTGTGATAGTGGATGATTATACTAGATACACTTAGGTATTCTTTCTAGTGGACAAAAGTGATGTGTTTCCAACATTCAAATCATTTGTTCATTTGTCAAGGGTATTCACAATGAGTTTGAAACAACCATCAAGAGAGTTAGAAGTGACAATGGTAGTGAGTTCAAGAACACTAGAATTGATGAGTTGTGTGATGACTTTGGAATTAGACATCAATTCTCGGCCAAGTACACTCCACACTCAAATGGCCTTGTTGAGAGAAAAATAGAACACTCATTGATATGGCAAGGTCTATGCTTAGTGAATACAATGTGAGTCAATCTTTTTGGGCCGAAGCTATCAACATGGCTTGCTATTGTAGCAACTGTCTCTATTGTCACCCATTGAAAGAGAAGACACCATATGAGCTCTTGAATGGTAGAAAGCCCAACATTACATATTTTTGGGTCTTTGATTGCAAATGCTATATTTTGAAGAAAGGCACTAGATTGAGCAAGTTTGACAAGAAATGTAATGAATGATTCCTACTTGGTTATTCCACTACAAGCAAAGCATATAGAGTTTGGAATTTGGATAGTGGTACTCTTGAGGAAGTTCATGATGTTGAATTTGATGAAACCAAGGGTTCATAAGAAGAGAATGATAACTTGGAAGATGTTAGAGTCATTCAACTTTCAAATGCCATGAAGAACATGGATGTTGGTGAATTGAGGCCTAGGCAAGTGAATGATGATGAAGATGATCAAGTACAAGTGCTCTCTAACTCAAATGTGCAAGATGATACAACAAGTGGCTCTCATGATAATGAACAAGATCAAGTGGCTAGTACATCATCTCAACCCAATGATCAAGTAAATACAAGCAATCAAGTTCCAATCCTCCAACCAACAAATATTGCAAGGGATCATCCATTGGACACTATAATTGGTGATATTTCTAGAGGTGTACAAACAAGATCAAGATTGGCTTTATTTTGTGAGCATTTCTCATTTGTGTCATCCATTGAACCAAAGAAGATAGATGAAGCATTAAAGGATGTTGATTGGGTGAATGCAATGCATGAAGAATTGAATAATTTCACAAGAAATCAAGTATGGGAATTAGTAGAAAGACCAAAGGGACACAATGTGATTGAAACCAAATGGGTCTTTAGAAATAAGCAAGATCAAGATGGGATAGTAGTAAGGAACAAATCAAGATTGGTAGCACAAGGCTATACACAAGTTGAAGGTCTTGACTTTGGAGAAACATATGCCACAGTTGCTAGATTGGAAGCAATTAGAATCTTGCTAGCCTATGCTTGTTCCCACAATATCAAGCTCTATCAAATGGATGTTAAGAGTGCATTTCTCAATGGCTACATCAATGAAGAAGTATATGTTGAGCAACCTTCCAGTTTTGATGATGACAAGAAGCCCGACCATGTGTACAAGTTGAAGAAGGCATTGTATGGCTCGAAGCAAGCACCTAGAGCATGGTATGAGAGATTGAGGGACTTCCTACTCTCTAAAGGGTTCAAGATGGGCAAGGTTGACACCACTTTCATCAAGAAGATTGGAAAAGATTTATTTGTATTGCAAATCTATGTTGATGACATCATATTTGGATCAACCAATCAAGACTTGTGTGATGAGTTTGGAAAGATGATGGCTAATGAGTTTGAGATGTCCATGATTGGAGAGTTAAGTTACTTCCTTGGTCTCCAAATCAAGCAATTGAAGAATGGTATATTTGTGAGTCAAGGCAAATATATCAAGGACATGATCAAGAAGTTTGGCATGAGTGATAGTAAAGCCATTAGCACACCAATGGGAACAAATGGCAACTTGGATAGTGATGCAAGTGGAAATATGGTGGATCAAAAATTGTATCGGTCTATGATTGGAAACCTACTCTATGTGACCGCATCAAGGCTGGATGTCATGTTTAGTGTATGCATGTGTGCATGATTTTAAGCCTGACTAAGAGAAAGACATTTGAAGGCTACAAAGAGAATATTGAGGTACTTGAAGCATACACCAAATGTTGGTTTGTGGTATCCCAAAGGAGCAAAGTTTGAGCTAGTTGGTTACTCCAACTCAAATTATGCGGGATGCAAGGTTGAAAGGAAGAGCACCTCGGGCACATGTCAATTGTTGGGAAGATCACTTGTTTCATGGTCATCAAAGAAGCAAAATAGTGTTGCATTATCAACCGCCAAAGCCGAATACATATCCGCCGGTAGTTTTTGTGCACAAGTACTTTGGATGAAGGCCACTTTGAGTGACTTTGGAATCATCTTCAAGAAAGTGCCATTGCTATGTGACAATGAGAGTACAATCAAGTTGACCAACAATCCGGTTCAACATACAAGAACAAAGTACATTGATGTCCGCCACCATTTCATAAGAGATCACCAACAAAAAGGGGACATTTGCATTGAGAGTGTAGGCACCGAAGATCAACTTACCGATATATTCACCAAGCCATTGGATGAGAAAAAGGTTTTGCAAGCTAAGGAATGACTTGAACATATTGGATTTCTCAAATATGTGCTGATGCACCCCCCACTCATATGACATGCTTCTCCTTCGAGCAACCCAAGGTAAAAGTTGATTGGCATGGCATACATCCTTGCTAAGGACTTGTTTAGTGCATCTAGACATCTTTCATGAAAATCAAATGAATTTGATGATTGTATGGTACCACTATTGCTTCTATGCTTATTTTGATCTAGTGATAGCATATGACATGTTTGTGGGCTTGTAAACCTAGTGTTTGATCTAGAAAATGAGCTCTAAGTGTTTAACTCAAGATGGTACAAGATAACCCTTATTTAAAGGTGTGAATAAGCTTGTCCTTGGATCAAACCGAGTTAAATATCTTTGACAAATGATCTAGATTGAATCAAATTTGGGAAAATGATCCTCACCCCATTGATTGACATTGATAATCTCAACCTATCTATATTTTGAACCTTTGTGGTCATTGATGACAAAGGGGGAGAAAAACAAAGATATTAGTGATATTAGTACATGGGGAGAAAAACAAAAGATATTAGTGTACTAATATGGTGAAAAGACAACAAAGGGGGAGAACTTGACATAGGGAGAGATATGATAAAGGAAAGGGATCAATTAAAAATTTTGAGCACACAAGTAGGGGGAGCAAGCTCATGAACTTGTGTGTTGCATTTGAATGTGCATTTCACATGTTTGCTTGCATGGCACAAGTTTTAAATTTCAATATTCATACTTGTGTGGGGTATGCTAGTTGTAGTTTTGAATGATGAAATGAAAATCTAGCATGCATAGGTTATCTAGTGATTTCATTTCCATATGTTTCCAAGTGGTATCAAGCTAACCATGGTGCTAAGGATGGTATAATGGTGCACTCCGATTGGTATCACGCTTCAAAGGTCCATCTTTTATACCTTAGCATCACTTGGTAGACATTGTCTCCTATATTTCCTATCTAAGCATATGTGCAAGCTTCAATCCAAGCTCTTAGCACATATGTAGGGGGAGCAATTGCTACCATACGGAGTTCATGAAACTTGTCCATATCCTTTTACGAATGGTAAAAATGCTTGGACAAGCAACATGGATTCAATTGAATTTCAATTCATATCTTTATGAAAGGGTTGTCATCAATTACCAAAAAGGGGAAGATTGAAAGCTCTTGTTTGGTTTTGGTGAATTGATGAAACCCTAAGTGCTAACCTAGTTTATCAAGTGATCATGAGATAGGTAGCACATTTCAAATGGAGAAGCAAATGAAGATCATGACATGATGATGGTGATGCCATGGTGATGATCAAGTGCTTGACTTGAAAAGAAGAAAGAGAAAAACAAAAGGCTCAAGGCAAAGGTATAAATTGTAGAAGCCATTCTGTTTTGGTGATCGAGACATTTAGAGAGTGTGATCACATTTAGGATCTATAGCCATACTATTAAGAGGGGTGAAACTTGTATCAGAATGTGGTTATCAAAGTACCACTAGATGCTCTAACTCATTGCATATGCATTTAGGATCTAGTGGAGTGCTAACACCCTTGAAAATGTTTGTGAACATATGCTAACACATGTGCATAAGGTGATACACTTGGTGGTTGGCACATTTGAGCATGGGTTAGGAACTTCACCAGTAGAGTGTCCGATGGTGCCACCGGCACCCTAGACAGAAAAGACGGAGGTCACTGTAAGTGACCGGACGCTGGTCTCGGTTGGACCGGCGCGTCCGGTCAGTGGCAGCAGAGGGCGCGCAGCGTCGGTCTCTAACCGGATGCTAGGTCACTCAGTGACCGGACACTGACAGGGTGCGTCTGGTCCTGCTGATGTGGTAGTGGATAGAGGAGTCGTCAAGTGACCGAACGCTAGGTGTGTCCAGTCAAGCATGACCGGACACGTTTGGTCATAAAAAGTCATCTCAGGATGCTTACTGAAAATGACCGGACGCTGGGGTTTAGCATTCGGTCACTTTGAGCTGCTGCGTCCGGTTGTCACTTGACCGTTGAGATTAGGCGATCGACATTTGAAGAGAGGGGACACGTGGCACGGATCGTGTGACCGGACGCTGAGGTCCAGCGTTCGGTCAATATGACCGGAGCGTCCGGTCACCCCGCGTTGTGCCCAGTGAAGGGTACAATGGCTCTATTTCGTGGAGGCTTCTATTTAAGCCCCATGGCTGGCTCAAGCTCACTCTCTTGGCCATTTGCATTGACATAGCAACCTTGTGAGCTTAGCCAAAGCCCTCCCACTCATCTCCATCATTGATTCATCATCTTTGTGAGTTTAGGAGTGAATCCAAGTGCATTGCTTGAGTGTTTGCATCTAGAGGCACTTGGTATTCGTGTTTTGCTGTAGGATTCGCTTGTTACTCTTGGTGGTTGTCGCCACCAAGACATCTTGGAGCAGTGAGGATCGTCTAGCGGAGGTTGGTGATTGTCTTCAGCTCCGATTGTGGTGATTGTGAGGGGTTCTTGACCTTTCCCTGGTGGAGAGCCAAAAGGTACTCTAGTGGATTGCTCATGGCTTGTGTGATCCTCATCTTGTGTTGGTTGTGTGGCATCCTATTGAGGGTTTGGCATGTGATGCCAATTAGCGCATGAACCTCCATGTGAGTGAATCGCCACAACGAGGAGTAGCTTGTCGGCAAGCAAGTGAACCTCGGTAAAAAAATCATTGTGTTCATCATTTAATTCCGATGTGATTGGTCTTCATTGTTATTCATTCTTGTGATTGATTGGCTCCTTCCTTGACATGGCGGTATAACCTTCTTGCTCACTCTCTTTACATTACCACAAACTAGTTGTCAAGCTCTTTAGTGTAGCTAGTTGTGAGAGCTTGTTAATTTGATTAGTTTGGCTCTTTAGTTAGCCTTTGAGAGCACACTAACTTAGTGTAGTGACATAGCTATTGTGTAGATAGAAACTATATCATCTAGAATTGTGGTAGGTGGCTTGCAATTTTAGTAGGCTTGCGCAACACTTGCTTTGCCTCATAATTGTCCAACCTATTTGCTAAGTGTTGTTGTAGAAATTTTTATTAGGCTATTCACCCCCTCTAGCCATTAGGTCCTTTCAATAGCATATGGTCAAGGCATGTTTGATCTTGAGTAGATCTATTGTGTTGGGGACCTAACTCTGGGGTACCCCAGGAGGTGGAACCAATAACCATCAAACGTTAAAAACTTCTAGAAGGACAAGGGCACCGCTACGTTTCTTGCCTGAATGACGGGAGTTTGGTTCCGCCTCGTCCGACGCCTTTGGGCCAGCTCCACCTCGCCCGAGGGCTTAGGGATAGACTCTGCCTTGCTCGACCCCTGAGGGCCAGGCTTGGTCTCGCCGAGGGACGCCCACAGCACTGCTTCCTACTCCAACCCCGTGACTCTGACCTCACAACTGGGGCTTGTGGGAAGCCTGCTCACTGCTCTTCTCCGACCGGCGCGCTAAGGGCTGATAGGAGCCATCTGACCAGGGCTCCCTGTTCGGAGGGAACCAGAAGACGTGCAGAGAAAGGCAAGGCATGGCTCATAAGTCAAAACCACGGTACCAGGGACCATACCCTATGCCCCAGTAGGAAAGGTACTGCCAGGGAACGATGGAATGGGTGCTTTAGACCCTTCTAGGCGTAGCAGAGCCTAAATAGTGTTGTGGGCGCATGCTCTTCGCCCTACAGAGTTGTAGGCGCTGGCTTCAGCCCTCGGTCACAGAACCCGACGTAGACATATGACAACCACTATAGTCCAAAAAAAGACTCGCATCCTCCACAAATGACGGATATGCTATCACAATGATATGGCCCCAAGGGAGCGACACCCGCTTCATGGCCCCTCGGGTCCACCAGATCGGAGCATTCGCTTTAGCCTCCGAACACCCCCCCATGACTCTAACCCCACGACCGGGGCTTGCGGATAGCCTGCTCGCTGCTCTTCTCCGACCGGCGCACTAAGGGCCGACTAGAGCCATCTGATCGGGGGCTCCCCATTCAGAAGGAACCAGAGGGCGTGCGGGGCAAGGCTAGGCAAGGCCCATAAGTCAAAACCACTGTACCAGAGTCCGTACCCTATGCGGGGAAGTACTCTGTAGCCATCCTGACATTCTATAGTGGCATCGATAGTATTGTAGGCGCTTATCATCCTTTCACACCCACCGGAATGGAGAACAAGGCTTGGTAGATGTGAACAACAAGGCTAGGTAGCATACGCATCTGAGCCCTCTCACTTGTAAAGCCGTCCCCTTCATCTATAAAAGGGGATGTGCTTCCTTCAACGAAGAGACCGACTTTTGACAGCACAACACACAACACACGTAGTCAAGCTGCTACTAAGCTCTTGGCATCCTTTCGACCCTTCCATCAGAGACTTGGGACCAGTCCCTCTCTCGATCGTTTGTACCCCCTACTACAAACCATTTTCGGTGCTAATAACACGAGCAGCAACAGACTAGATGTAGCGACATTCGGCCCAAACCAGTATAAATCTTGTGTCCTTTAGCGCACCATCCGGGCCTAACGCGCATTACTATAAATTTACTTGCCGGTGCTTGTACGAAACACCGACAGTTGGCGCGCCAGGTAGGGGACTTTGTGCGTTCCAAAACAGGCCTCGGATGGCTAACCACGCAATCAGCTGGGTCCTGGGCGCACACATGTGTTTCGGTGACTTGGATTTCATCGTCACACTAGGAGGAGAGCTGGCACTAACCCACGCGGTAGTCTAGTCTCTCCCTCCCATCAACTTCAGCTACCAGAGGCTTGAGGGCTAGTTCGGCGTCTCCCTTGGGCCCCAGTCATCTAGGGAGGCCCCGCGCCACATCATCCTCTCTCCGGAACGCTCCACACGACGCGCCTCGACGATGTTGCCGTTTGGCCTCCGCAATGCTACGGCAAACGCTGGCCACCATCTTGCACTATGCATGGTTTAGCCGCCTACGGACAGCGAGTTTGTGGGGGCAATTGAACATGATCTGGAGACACTCCACGGGCTCTTCTTAGAGGAACCAGAGTCATCCTCCGGCTCTAACTCCAGCAGGGGGCGCCATCACCCTTCCTGGGAATGCTTCATGACGCAAACCCCTGAGGGGCATGTCCAAAGCATCTCTTGAGAGGAGGCAACCCCAACCAGCAACCCCAATGCTAGAACCGAGGGGGAGGCAGTGGCTCCATATCACGTAAGGATGGAGTAGCTAAAGGTGCGAAAGCTAGAGATCGATGACGCTGGACAACAGCTTGTCCGGGAGTACCGGAAGATCGATGAGGAAATCAAGCGTCGTGGAGACGGTGGGCACGCATGCGTCGTGGCCCGTGATGTGCACCAGAGGATCCTCACCGACGATGGGACTCTCCCTCACTTCTCTCGAGCAAGTCAAAACATCGCCGCTGTGATGGCCTTGCTGCACGGCTTTCCAGAGGCCACGACATCTGAGGATCACCGGGCCCATCGAGAGATTCGCACATTGCTTGAGCACGTGGTGGCGCAGTAGGCGGAAAGCTTGTTGTCTCGGTGACGTGAGCCCGACGCCAGCTGGCGCACACCCTCGGTACGCCCCGCTAAGGACACGTCCATTCACCAGACACCGCCAGGCGGCAGGCAGCACTCCACTGTCCCGGTACATCAACGTCTTGGCCACAACCATGACATGCGCAGCACCATCGATGCCCATAGATGCACCCATGGCGATGTAGGAGAGGCAGCCCACCATGGCTACCATCCTCGACGTGGCGAACGCTACGACAACGGCGAGGACCGAAGCTCGAGCCCTGGCCTGCCAGGCCCTCAGGCCTTTGGCCGACACATCAACGCTGCGTTCCTGCTAAGGTACCGACCACCAACCAACATCCCTAAATATTCTGGGGAAACAAACCCTGAGCTTTGGCTCAAAGACTATCGGCTTGCATGTCAAGCCAGTGGTGTGAGTGATGACGATTTCATTATTCGTAATCTCCCACTAGTATTGGCTGATTCGACGCGAGCATGGTTGGAGCACCTACCGTCCAACGCCATTCAAAGTTGGCTGGATCTAACGGAGAACTTTGTGGAGAACGTCCAGGGCATGTACAAATGCCCAAGAAACCCATGGGACCTCAAGAACTGCCGCTAAAAGGCTGATGAAACCCTCCACAGGTACATCCGGTGCTTCTCCTGGCAGTGCAACGAGCTCCCTAACATCGCCGATGTCGACGTGATAGGAGCTTTCCTATCCGGGACAACCTGTGAGTCTTTGGTTCACAAGCTGGGGCAAAGGGGCCCACAGACTACCAAGGAACTCCTAGACATCACCACCAGCCACGCCTCAGGAGAGGAGGTGGTCAGAGCCATCTTCGACCAACCCTACAGCAAGGTGAGGTGGGACAAGGATGCTGGCGAAGGCGCCTCTAACCAACCCACCAAAAGAAAGAATAAGAAGCAACTGCACGACAACTCACTCATGGCCGCTGCCGACCGCAAAGGTGGCCGGAAGCCCACAGAGGGCACTCCAAACCACTTTGAAAAAAATGCTCGAGGGGCCATGCCCAAACCACGCTTTTCCAGCCAAGCATCTATACAAGGATTGCGACCTCATGCGCAAATACTTGTCCAGGGGCCTTAACAAAGGGGAGCAGGGGAAGGAACCTGCCCCCACCATAGATGATGCAGAGGAGAAGGATGACGCCTTCCCAATGCTGAATGGCGCCCTCATGATCTTCGGAGGATCAGCGGCCTACGACTCCAAGCGCCGCCATGAGGTCTATATGGCTGGACTGGCCATGTCTGCCTTCCTCTGGTGGTCAGAATTCGCCATAACCTTTGACCGGACCGACCATCCGGATGCTGTCCCACACCCAAGAAGGTACCCGCTTGTCGTTGACCTGATCGTCGACCCAAAGCGGCTCACAAAAGTACTAATGGACGGAGGCAGCGGCCTCAATGTCATGTACGCCAAGACGCTCGATGAGATTGGCGTCGACCGAATGAACCTCCGCCCCATCTGAGCACCTTTCCATGGCGTCGTGCCTAGTAGGCAGGCCGTGCCGCTGGGGCAAATCGATCTGCCTGTTACTTTTGGGGATCGATCCAATTATAGGATTAAGACCCTCACCTTTGACGTAGTGGGGTTCCCGAGAACTTTCCACGCCATCCTGGGACGACCGTGTTACGCAAAGTTCATGGCCGTCCCCAACTATACATACCTCAAGTTGAAGATGTCAGGCCCCCATGGGGTCATCACCATCGGCACCTCCTTCCGTGTCGCCTATGAGTGCGAAGTCGAATGCTGCGGCCATGCCTCAGCAGTCGTCACCTTCGAAGAGCTCGCCACCCTCAGGGAGGAGGTCATTGAAGAAACACCCGATACAAAGAGGTTGTCTAGATCATTCGAATCGGTGGAAGGGTCCAAGGAGGTCCTCGTGGACCCCAGCAGCTCTGAGGGCAAAAAAGTCCGCATTGGAACCGCACTCTCCTCTGAATAGGGAAGCGTGCTCGTTGACTTCCTCCACAAGAACAAAGACATCTTTGCATGGAAACCCTCAGATATGCTAGGCATCCTGAGGGAGGTCGCCGAACATACCCTAAAAATCCTCCTAGGCTCCAAGCTGGTGAAGCAACGCCTACGCCGCTTCAACGAGGAAAAGCGTAGGGCCCTCGGTGAAGAGATAGCCAAACTGTTGGTAGCTGGATTCATTAGGGAAGTACACCACCCAGAATGGCTAGCAAATCCCGTTCTTGTGTGAAAGAAGAGCGGGAAATGGAGGATGTGTGTCGACTACACGGGCCTCAACAAGGCGTGCCCAAAGGACCCATTTCCTTTGCCATGCATAGACCAAATAGTTGATTCCACCTTAGGGTGTGAAACCCTCTGCTTCCTTGATACATACTCCGGCTACCACCAGATCACGATGAAAGAGTCCGACCAGCTCTCGACATCTTTTATCACCCCCTTCGGATTGTTCTGCTACATTTCAATGCCGTTCGGTCTAAATAACGCTGGGGCAACTTACCAGCGTTGTATGCTCAACTGCTTTGGGGACCTCATCGGGCGGACCATTGAGGCCTATGTCGACAACATCGTAGTTAAGTACAAATGGGCTGACGACCTTGTCGCCGACCTCGAATGAACCTTTGCAAAACTCCAGGCAAACGGCATCAAACTCAATCCCAAAAAATGTGTTTTTGGGGTCCCGAGAGGCATGCTGCTCGGCTTCATTATCTCCGAGCGCGGCATCGAAGCCAACCCAGAGAAGATCTCAGCCATCACAAGGATGGGCCCGATCCAAAACATAAAGGGGGTTCAGCGTATCATGGGGTGCCTTGCCGCCCTCAGCCGATTCATTTCGTGCCTCGACGAACGAGGACTCCCCCTTTATCGACTCCTGAAGAAGTCTGACTGCTTCGAGTGGACAGCCGAGGCCTAGGAGGTGCTTGACATGGTTAAGCAATTTCTAACTAAACCCTTGGTCCTGGTCCCTCCAAGCAATGGAGAATCCCTCCTCCTGTACATAGCGGCCACCACGCAAGTAGTTAGCGCCGCCTTTGTAGTAGAGCGGGAAGAAGAGGGACACGCCCTCAAGGTGCAGTGCCCTATATATTTCATCAGTGAGGTATTATCCGACTCCAAAACCCGCTACTCCCAAATCTAGAAACTCCTCTACACCATCCTCATCACTAAAAGGAAGCTACGCCACTACTTCGAGTCACACCCTGTGACAGTTGTGACATCATTCCCCCTCGGCGAGGTCGTCCATAGCCAGGATGCTATAGGAAGAACCGCAAAGTGGGCACTCGAGCTGATGGATTAGGGCATTACTTATGCCCCCCGAACAGTGATCAAATCCTAGGTGCTGGCTGACTTCATCGCAGAGTGGACCGAGGTCCAGATGACACCAGCAGTCATCGATCAAGGGTAATGGATGATGTACTTCAACGGATTGCTAATGAAAAGGGGCACCGGTGCGGGACTAGTCTTTGTATCTCCCCTCGGGGTCTGCATGAGGTACATGGTTCGGCTCCATTTCCCCTCATCAAACAATATCGCCGAATACAAAGCGCTCATCAACGACGTATGAATCGCCATCGAGCGGGGCATCCAATGCCTCGACATCAGGGGTCACTACTAGCTGGTCGTCAACCAGGTCATGAAGGAGTCGAGCTACCACGATGCTAAGATGTAGGCATACTGCCAAGAAGTCTGACGACTGGAGGACAAATTTGATGGCCTCGAACTCAATCACATCCCAAGGCGCCTCAACGAAGCAGCCGATGCGCTCGCAAAAGTAGCATCCGCCCGAGATCCAGTGCCAACAGGTGTCTTCACCAATGATCAACACAAGACCTTGATGCGCTATGAGGGGTTGAAATGAGCCAATGATGGCTCGCCTGATCTGGCCCCAGGGGCCAACCCGCTGACTGCTCCACCCGACCCCAAGGTCATGGAGCTTGAAGAGGATTTAGTAGCAGAGTCTGACCCTCCTAACGACTATAGAACGGTCTACCTTGACTACCTCCTCCGCGACACACTACCGGCAGACAAGACAAATGCCCGACGGCTCGCGCACCACGCCAAGACCTTTGTTCTTGTAGAGGGCGAACTCTACAAACGGAGTCAAATCAGGATCCTATAGCTCTATATCCCTAGCAAATAGGGAAAACTTCTGCTGAGCAATATCCACGGTGGGGTCTACGGTCACCATGCCACGCCAAGGACCTTGGTTGGGAATGCATTCCAACAAGGTTTCTACTGACCCACCACAGTAGCTGATGCCGAGCAAATTGTACGCACCTGCAAAGGGTGTCAGTACTATGCTCGATAGACTCACCTCTTAGCCCAGGAGCTCCAAATGATCCCCATCACATGGTCCTTCATGGTCTAGGGGCTCGACCTAGTTGGGCCACTCAAAAAGGCGCCCGGGGGCTTCACTTACCTCCTTGTCACCATAGACAAGTTTATGAAATGGATCAAAGCTCAACCGATCTCCGCAATCAAATCTGAACAGGCTGTGTTGTTCTTCCTCGACATGATCCACCACTTCGGAGTACCAAACTCCATCATCATAGACAATGGCACGCAGTTCACTGGTAGGAAATTCATTCGATTCTACGATGAATAGCATGTCTGGATCGATTAGGCGGCTGTCGCGCACCCTCGAACGAACGGGTAGGTTGAGCGCGTGAATGGCATGCTCCTGTAGGGCCTCAAGCCTAGGATCTTCAACCGATTGAACAAGTTCAGCGCACGCTGGGTCACTGAGCTCCCAGTGGTGCTCTAGAGCCTGAGGACAACTCCCAGCCAGGCCACTGGCTACACACCTTTCTTCATGGTTTACGGTTTTGAGGTCGTTCTCCCAACAGACCTTGACTATGGAGCACCAAGAATCAGAGCATACGATGAACAGGGGGCCGAGGCATCCCACCAAGATGCCATGAACTAGCTAGATGAAGCCCACGATGTTGCCCTCCTCTTTTCGGCCAAGTACCAGCAGGCGTTGTGACGGTACCATAGCCGACGGGTGCGGGACCAAGCTTTCAACGTCGAGGACCTTGTCCTCCGCCTTGTCTAGATCAACAAGGACTGCCACAAGCTCTCCCCGCCCTAGGAGGGGCCATATGTCGTCACGGAAGTACTTCGCTCGGGCGCCTACAAGTTGAAAACCATCAACAGCGAGGTCTTCACCAACGCCTGGAACATTGAGCAGCTACATCATTTTTACCCTTAAATAAATGCATGTTTCTTTTTATCAGTTTTTGTCTTTACAAAACCTCAATCTTTAGTGACATCCAACCCCTGCAAATCGCTAGGGGCCATACCTCACTCGGGGGCTGATACAAATAATACAAGCACATTCTACAAACACTTCCTGTGTTGTCTTCATCTAAGTTTTTTGGTTCTTCTCATAACAAATCCTAAAAACTAAGATTTTGGGAACAAGTTCTGAGTACAACTAGTAGGACTATGGGCGACCCACGCCCTAGCGACTACAACCTCTTTGCTCACCAGCATAATCAGAACTAATTTACCCGCATTCCTAGTCTTTTGCAACTTGGGCCATGAGAAAGCATCAAAACCCCTTCACAAAAAGAGGGAACTGAAAAATTGTTACTATTTTCTATAACAAAACATGAAAACTTGTTCATTATTGCACAAATTCACCACTTACAAAGTGATTTCATCACACAAAGGACTAGTGCACTCCTAAAATCCAAAGGACTGTTCACTCGGGGGCTTCCCCAAACTTATTCAATTACAGTCTCTGCTTAGCTTTACTACGAGTACTATTGCGGTCGCCGTGCCAAGCTCTCCATTGGCAACGTCCGGGCATGTACATGGACCAGTTCATCTACTACGTCCGCCACGCCACGCTTTCCATCGGCAACATCCCACCATGCCACGAGATCTTCAAAGGCACCATCATCTGCAATGTCGAGCACCGCGCCGGCAAATGCGGTGCCCCTTCGCCGAGACACCGGGGTACTATGCCATCGTCATCGACCGTAGCCCCAACAATGATGCCTCCACCGGGACACCTGGGGACTACGCCATCGTCATCAGCCGCAACCTCAATAATGGCGCCTCTACCGGGACACCCGAGGATTACGCCATCGTCATCAGCCGCCACCCTGACAACTGCGTCGGGGCAGAAAGTGCCTCCCGCTGAAGGAAGGTCACAACCAACGGCGTCGAAATCAACAATGCACATTGCCCTCCGACGCCTTTTCTCCTTCGGTAGCGGCGACCCCTCCTTAGCACAGGCAAACCACGCCATCTCATCTACATTGGATAACCTCTAGCTCGACATCGCGCTCTAGAATCACGGGCGGACTTGTGAGTTCTTCTCTCCCTGACATTACCCTCTCTCACTTAGGAGCCGACATAGAGGCTGGCGGGGAGGTGGGGCGAGAACTCTTCCCCCCTCCTATTTAAAGAGGGGACTTAGCAGCTAAGGAAAGGCGAAAGGTTCAGACAAAAAACTCTCTGCCTCCCCCTATTCAATACAAATGCGAAATCAATGCTAACAAAAATCTGAGCGGACGCGACAGAAATGACGGGACACGCTCTAGTCAATGGGATGCCACCTGGTAAGCCTGAATGTCACCCGGGCATGGCCCACCACTAACGTGCCCCGGGCGCGAGTACCAGGGCATGCTCACCTGTAGGTGACTCTCCGCTTCCCCAGGCAAGACCAGGGGATGACCTAATGATGGAACCTCCTTCCAGGGGGAGCCCAATGGGTCTCCTGGGTCAATCAGGCGACCTAGGCAAAACAACAAATGAACGAGCAACTGAAAGATAAGCACCCCTGTTTATTTACTTTGAGTGTTGAATTCTTTATCGAGCTTCCGACCCTAGCAACAGTGGAGGCACGGACATCGCTCGGGGGCTACCAAGGGTGCCTATTTGTCTAAAACACCCTCTTGGCCTGACCCCTCCTTACGTTTAAAAAACCAGAAGCACGGCGTATGGGAACAAAACGAGAATACAACTGGGCAAACCAACAGACCCTACGCCCCGGTGGCTACGGTGTTTTTTGTTCACCAGCATAATCATGTTCACAGTTCCTCACATTACTAGCCTTGGCTCCCGCCTTCCCGAAAGGAGTTGGAGGGGTCCACCTGTAGAGCCCCCTTCATGGGGGAAGCTGGCAGATTGCTTAAAAATCAAATCGCAAAAACAAAAGTAGCGATACTTATGCAGGTTACACTAGCCTCGTCGAAAACATTGGACCCGAACCTGGCTCGGACATGTCTGGTAGGAGCTTCCCACGGCTCATACCACCAAGGTAACGTTACCGACCCCCCGCTTTCATTTTGATTAAACTATATGTTAAATTCATGCTTTCAAACATTGCATATGCAAACCCTTGCATCTCAACGCTTTGTGTCACGTCACAAAGCGGTAGCCGTCTCATTCAAATATGAGCGACGCCTAATCAGGGTTCGAAGGCTGGCCCATGAAGGGCTCGAGGCCACCTCGTGTCAAACAGAGCCAGGGGAGAAAAACCAAAATGAGCCTAGCGGCCTTGCCCAACCCTGTTTAGAAGCAGATAGGGACATCTCGACCTTTCTCATTCAATTCTAACCTCGAGCCAGACCCACAGAATCTCCATCGAGGAGAGGCCAATGGGTCGCCTAAGCCCAACGAACGGCTCTGGCATCTGCCGGGAGGTGGGTTCAGAAGTAGTGGAATGCCACATGAGGGCTCTACCAACCCCATCAGTGAATGATGGATCCAGATTCCACACGAACATACCCGTTAGCGAGCTCATTGAGCGCGACACTCGAGCCATCGAGGCAAGTGTCGTCAACTTAGCCCCTCCGGTCGTGGAGACCGAGGATGGGGTAGCGCATGAAAACATGGCTGACCCCTAGCAGACCCCCAAGGGCTCGGGGGCTCGAGCCATTCGATCCAAGATCGAGAGACTGAGGTTTGATGGCTGACTAGCGAAGGGTTTGGGGTCGCCTCGCGTCAAACAAGAGCTAGGGGAGAAAACATAGATGAGCCTCAACATCCTTTGCCTAACCCGCATTAAGGCGAGTAGGGTCATCTCAACCTTCTTGTTCAATCCAGCCTCTAGCCGAGCCCATAGAAACCCCATTGAGGGGGAATCTGTTGGAAGGTGGGCAAAGGAGTAATGGAACACCCCCCGAGGGCTTCGCTGATCCCACCGCAAAGCAAACGGGATCGGATTCCGTTCGAACATCCCCGTTAGCGAGCTCAAAGTGCATGGTCGCACAATGATCATCAAAGTCCTAGGTAAGAGGTACGAGTAAACACAAATGTAAGTTTGCCTCCCTCGCTTCGGTCTCTAGTAACATCCAACCCCAGCAACCGCAAGGGGTCGGATCTCACTCGGGGGCTGGTAAAGGTATGGGTACCTCCTTTCTTTTTTCGAAAAAATATTACATTAGATCTCCCCTTCACATCAAGACTAGCGGCAAGATTTGGGGGAACAGACTGGCAAGATGGCGTCATTGCCGGGGATCGAACCCTGGTCACCCGCGTGAGCCCATGCCCCGATAGCTATGGTAATTTTGCTCACCAGCACACTTAAAATTTCCTCCACAAAACTTCAGGCCCTACGGTCTTAACAAATGGAAGGATCAATTGTTGAAATATTTTCATCGCAAAAAGAGAAGGTAAGATCAAAACAAATGAAACAAGACTTACAAAACCGTTTCTAGGA
Source organism: Miscanthus floridulus (assembly GCF_019320115.1). NCBI lineage: Eukaryota > Viridiplantae > Streptophyta > Magnoliopsida > Poales > Poaceae > Miscanthus > Miscanthus floridulus. The sequence goes on from NC_089590.1 coordinate 6,693,186, forward strand.
CACAAAAATACTGACACTTGTTCACATATTAGAAATAAGTGTTTATCAAGCTAACTACTTCTGTGAAGGGAGAACCTCATGTTTTAGCTAGTCCACCAGGTTCCGCGCGAGGGGAGCCACTGCCTTTTCCATCTTGTCCAGCTCATCATCATCATAAACAGGTGCAAAAACATGACTCATTACCATCAGGTTGATCTCTTTATCATAATGAGAATGGGCGACAGTAAAGGCTTGGGTGATCCTGGCATGGAAGGCGTCCTCCTCAAGTTGGCCTACCCGCGCTGTGATTCCCGTGGCACGAGCTGCAAGCGAGCTGGATCCTTTTGGCTGTGCCACCTCTAGGGCATCGATAACCACACCGACGGCAGTTTGCAGAAGATCATGCTCATTGCTTTTGACCTAGAGGATCTCTCGCACCTCAGCAAGCTCCTTCTCCAACCTGGTAACAACATTCTCAATGTCCAACCTCTGGCTCACCGCATCCCCAAGGTCCACCCGGAGGGAGTCGGCCACCCCACATGCCTCGTCGCGCTCCCGAATGGCCCAGTCCACCCTCTGTTGCAACGCCGCGGACCTCTCCTCAGCCTTAAGCTTGAGATCTCGCTCCATCTCCAATTCCGCCAGGAGCTCGCCAGCCTGCTCACTAGCCATGGCATTCTTCTGTAGCAGCTCGTCTCGCTCCTTTCGGAGCCTGGCGATCTCCTCCTCATCTAGCTTCGTCCTCACCGACAAATCCTCAAACATCACATGGAAATCCTCCATGTCACGATGTGCCTCGGCCTCCCGCCATTGGATGACAGCAAGCTGCGTGCTCACATCTCCTCATAGCCTGGCCTCCTCAGTGAGGCGGTCCCATTCTGCCTTTCGCTCGCGGAGAAATCGGGATTTATTCTGGCTATGGGCAACAAGATTCTGAAAAGAAGACTGGTATCAAAAACACGAAAACACAAGGATACGAAAAGGAGGAAGAACAAGGCGAATACCCGGCTAGAAGGAATGATGATTTCGCGCAAGGCTCCATTGGCCTGGTTCAAGGCATTGATCATGGCCGAGAACCCGATGTCAAGGTTCTCCCGCTCCACACTCTCGGCAACGTCATCAAGCGAAAACAGAGCCGACGATGGATCCCGAGCATCCATCCAATGGAGCATCAGCTCGCTCCACATGGGGGAACGACTTCCCCCCGACAACAGGGCTGGGGGCGACGGCCGGTGTCACAGAACTGACCAATTTATAAGAGTACAAGTACAATGGCAGCCCACAAGCGGTCACACTATCATACTTGAACCCATATAAATCTGGTAGTCTGTCGAGTACCACGACGGGTCTCGATAAACGATTACAACAACCAAGATCTTACATGATTCAACATACATGCCACATATTACATATAGTTCACAGATACATTTTCATCATCAGAGTATGAAACCAAGTTATTACAAACCGAGCTTGATAGATAAAAGCAGAAGCAAATTAAGTTCAAAAATAAAGTTTCCAACATAGTTTGATATAGTGCCAAGTAGGATCATAGTCCACAAAAGTAAAGATAGGAATTAATAAAGAAGCCTGCCCAAGGCTTACTCCTCATCCATGGCGGGATAGAAGCAACTCTTGCAATAACCATGATACACAGTGCCATCTGCAACAATGGGAAATAAAACCCTGAGTACGAGAAGGTACTTAGCTAGACTTACCCGTCATAAACCAGAAATAAATCGCTCTAAGGATTATGCAAGGCTGTATAGGTGGAGATAGCTTGACAACATTTTGCATAAAAGCGATTGACTTAGTTGTACAATTATGATTCCTTTATAAAGTTAATTATAACTATCCTTCTCTAGATTAGCAACTATCCTATGCCAAACATGTGGTATATCCATTTAAAAGCATACAATAGTAACCATAGCAGGTATTGTAATTCCATATTCATTCGAACCATCATGTTCCATAACACAGTTACTACGATGTTGGGACTAGCCAAGTTTCTCACTATCTAGGAGAGATGGCGATTCAAATCAATTTCAACCAGCTGGGAATTTATTCTTAACACAAACCTAGGCCTACCGTGCGAAGGCAGCCTTAGGTCACCTTTGGTACAACTCAGGTCTACATTTCACGGGTCCGTACCGTGCCGCACAATATGAGACACCAGATGCCAAGACGTTCAGACCTAGCCTACCCTTGGGCTCAGTCTGATCACCCCCCCCGCAAGGAGCACACAACAAAATGGGTCCTGGCCTGAGTTGAGCTACTCGGCTTCGCGGTCGGAATGAGTTATCCGACCAGCTAAGTGATAGGCATGCGTTCAATCTTGTTAGAAGCGCCAACAACGGTACGGTCCTTAATCGGCTCAGACGGAATCACATGAGTCATCCTACGCATAGACTCCACCTGGCCTCAATTTTCTTTTACCCCATGGTTCTGTTCCACAATAGCAAATATAGCCAACCGTGCTTCGGTATCCACCTATATCTCGCAGGTGACAGGACATCACCCGACTTCTACCGGTCTAAGCAGGGCTAAGCATATATTCGATCCTAGACCTATACCAGTTAAAGGTGTAATATCTGGACAAGGAATTTATATGCATTAAGTGGTTCTATTCAACTCTTATAACCTAATGCATCAATCATAAGTACTTAAGTAATCATTTGTAAAGTACTGGGAGACTTAAAATGCTCCGAGGCTTGCCTCACAGAAAGGAAGTGGGGCGGTGGTCAGGACACTCTGGAAGCTCTTTAGGGTTCTGCTCCTTGCCTTCGGGAGCTGCGACTTGAGGATTCTCCTGCTGGTCCCCTTCCTCCACTTTGTCGAATTCCAGCAACGTTATTTCTTCCTCCGATCCTAGATGCATGAATATGGCATAAGATATGGCGAATGCATATATGTTAACAAGTGTGGTATGATGATCCATGAAGAATGCATTCTTGCAAATATTCTTAATAGCATGTGGTTTAAGTAACAAAAAGTGCTTCGCGTTTACTGAGTAGGTGCATATCTCTTCTCGATTATGTAATTAACTACTTCAACAATTCATCAACTATTTCCCAAACAACAGCTACTTGTTTTACTCATAACTAGAGTTCTAATTATCCAAATGTAGTGATCCTGGACTTCTTGGAAAGCTTACAAAATTATCTACAACTTTCTTATTAACCATTTTTATAGTAAACATCATTTTTATCATGCAACTTATCAAACTCCAGAATCTATCTAGAAACTATTCCAATTCGCATTATAAAGTAACAGTACTTCTACTTCATGTAATTGCTCAAAATTTGACAACACAAAGTCTACCAATAGTTTAAGTATACCAAATACACTCAAGAAAACCTAATGGTGAAGCCCAAACTATTTCTTTAAATGCCTTTATTATTTTACTTAGATACATAAGTTAAATAATAAACATATACCAAATGTGTATCATAAATTCTCAAAACTTTACAGTGCCTTACTAATGCTACCAAAAGACTACTGTAAAAGTTTCATGCCATTTTATACAGTAAACCATTCTATACAAAAAAGACAAGGCATAAAGGCTTAAAATAGCAAAAATAGAAAACCCTAGTCAAAAGTGTCAAGCAACAGATTTCCTATTTTTCTTATCATCCTTATGGTACTAGGATAACCTCCAACAAATTTCATGAATATTGGATGCATAAATAATTTATAAAAATTCATACAAGGATTACCTATTTATAAAAGAAAACTCTATAACTACAAATCTATACATGCACTGATCATCAAATTTTTACCAGAGCTCATACATGTCAATAATAGCTTACCACAAAAATTTCATAATTTTTGGAGCACAGAAACTCTAGATACAAAATAAACAAGTTTGCATGCATTCAAAAACACATTTCAAATCTCCATTTAAATCTTCCAAAATTTCTACTGTAAGTGTCAAGATCATATTTTTCTTAAATACTTCACTTCCAAAGGAATACTACCAAATTTATTTCACAATTATTGAAGCTATACAACTGGAGATCTAAAAATCACAAAACACATGAAATCTAAAATCAAAATGAACTATACCTCATTACTACTGTCGCTGACCGGTGGGACCTGCGAACTAGTGACCCCACACGTCAGCGAAACAAGAACAGAGCAGGCGGTGCTGTGTGAGCTTGCACGGCCGGAGCTCACCGACGGCGAGTTCGCCGGTGATGACATCTTCACGACACGTTCTACTGAGCAGCGCGCGTCGAACGAACTTGGTGGTGGCAGTGGAGGGTGAGTGGAGCAGGCTCGTCGTCATTGATGGCGGCACGGTGGCGCTGCTCAACGCTATGTCGGCCGTCTCCGGCCATGGGAAAGCAAGGTGAGATGCGTAACAGTACAACGATGACCTAGTGACTCTATTTCAACAACAAAAGCTTCACGCAAAGCTCCGACGACGCATGGCCACGGCGTGGTGGCGCAGAGGGTAGAACGTGGTGGCGCGGGTCATCACGTTCCACGCCGGTGGGACCACTAACAGAGATGACATCATAGCACCGACTAATACACATCCTAACTGTGGCAGAACCTCCTAAGTTATAGGGCCCACATGCACCTTTCACTGTCCGACGACCTTTGACATTTATGCATATGTTTCCAATAACTTAAAAAGACTGTCGGGTGTCCTCGGGGAACCCCGAATCATCCATGATTTCCGAGCAGGATCACGTTACAGAGTCATTGCAGTATTTACAACAGTTTATTCAAATAGATACATCAGAGTAATATAGCGGAAGTCTTACAATAACTTAGTTTACAAAACAGTTGTTTCAAACCTTACAAACTAAGTTCGATTAATATTCCAAACCGTAGTAGTGGAGTGGCATTATAACATAATACAAAACACGCAATTAAACTGCCCTGCCCAAGGGCCACACATTTACTTATCATCATCGGATCGAACAACCGTCATGCAACACGGCCCAAAACAGACCTGCTCATAAGGCTCACCTGCAACAAGGGTCAACGAACCCTGAGTACAAAAGTACTCAACAAGACTTAACCGAAATAAAAATTGATAAAACTCAGGAATGCAGGCTCAGGGATTCAAGGTATGGCTTTGGCAATAATCAAAGTTCTTTTGCGTAAAAGCTCTTTAACGAAATTCTTTATGTCAACATTTAAAACTTCATAAAATCATATACAAAGCTGACACGATCCGTATTGAGATCATGAAACTTCATAACCAACACCTTCACAGACTATCCTCAAGTTCCAGTTATTTATTACTACGATGATGAACAGTGAGTTGAGTCTCCATAACCGAGGAGCAACGACGATTCGAACCGATTAAACCCAGCTGGGGATTCCAGACCACACGACATATGCAGGTCCCCGACTCACATATATCAACCTACCCTCGGATCCTCTCAAACAAGAACGGGTCCGCGCCACCCGAGAATACAGTACTCCACCAATCCAGCCCATTGCCACGTGGGTACACGCTATTCCCGCCATCTCTCCACTCCCAGTGCGCGAGTAGCCATTCTCGTAATAGAATCGCCAAGTTAAGGCTTACCGGAGTATGTGGTTAGTACTACAAATTCTCACCTCATGCAATTCAACAACGGTACGGGCCTTAATCGACACAGGCGGAAAGAACCCGCTCACAAGACCTCCATGTCTTGTGGCTCACACTCACCGAGTCCGCCCGGTCTAGATTTATTACTCCACATTCCCATATTACATGTTAACATAGTTAACCAGTGTTCCATTTGTAACTTGCGGGTGGCAGGTAGTCACCCGACTTTTATCGTTCTATGCATAGCTAAGCAAAACTAGGCATATACGAGTTTAAAAACTGGTAATATGGTAAATATGGAATAACAAGGATGGTAATGCACCAATTAGGCTTTTACTTAATTCCTAATCACTTAATGCAGTAACAGAAAGCAAAAGCGAAATTAATTTATAAAATACAAGGTAGGGTTGTATGCATCCGGGGCTTGCCTTCGTTGACGGAAAAGTCCGGTTCCTGCGACGTTACACAAGTATTCGATCCGACCTCAACAGACGGATTAACCTCTTCAACAGCTTGATTAACTACCACGTTCTCACCTTCGTTCACTACACGTAATAACAATGCCATGTTTAACATGATGCGGAATTCGAAACATGATGCTCAATGAGGGATGAAAAATTAATAATTTGAATACAACTTTCCTTCGCGGTACAGTTGCAAGTCAAACAAACTAATTCTTTTTCGTAAACACATACATCAACTGCCAATGATCATTAACAACAAATGACCCAAGGTCATCACTCAATCCAAAATTTCAAACAAAACCTAAATCACTAAAGGTTACTATTTGCTTTTATGAATTAATTATTTAATTCAAAATTATGAAATAAATCAACTTATTCTAATTGAGCCCAAAATTTTAGTACATGTTCATTACATGTTAACTAAGTGGCAAAACAAATTTCATAATTTTTGGACAAATAAATAAGCCTAGAAAAATCCTGGAAATCCATTTATGAATAATTTGAGCAATTTTTATCACATTTAAAACTTACTGAAAAACATTATTTCATATTTTTCTTAAATACTATATATCTTAGAGAAGTCACACAAAAATTTTCATAATTTTTGGAGCTCTAAATAAATCTACACAAAAATAACAAAAACAGACACTATTCATTCAAATCTGAAAATAGAAAAAATCCATTTGAACGCTGAGTCACTGACATCCGGGTCCCACATGTCATCTTCAACCTCCGACGTTGACCAAGGCAACGACGGCTCTGACCGGCGATTTCTCGCCGACGGTGAGATCACCGGCGACGGCCAACGTACCAAAATGATCACCAAGTCTAGGCGCATCGATTTACGGCACTAACGCGACCAATTACGGACTGAACCGAGCACTACGTCGACCATGGCGGCCACGACGGCGCTGCTGCACTACGCCGGCGATGGGAGACCTGTAAAGCTTAAACGGATGGCTCAGGAAGCACCAGCAACTCACCCCGAACGTATTGAAGCAAGGAGCGAGGTCGGAGAAGCAACGGAGAGGCGTGACGACGATCACGGTGATCACGGCGGAGCAAAACGTCGTCGGCGATGGTGTACCGGCGACTGCAGTGGTCAAAATGAACAACCAACTATGGAGTAAGCACCACAGCATCGAGACGAAACAGAATCAGCCAAAACCAGGGACGAAGATGCACCGTGGAGCTCTGGCCGCGACGAATCGCGCTCGGCGGAGGAGTTGCCGGCCGCGAGGAAGAAGACGATGCAACTCGAGTTCCTGACTTAGACTAGCCAAATTGGTGGGTTGGCTGGATGCGCAAGGATACGGTGGAGCTGGAGCATGCTTTGCCGAGACGGCAACGGCGCTAGGTCGACGGCAAAAGCTCGACGGAGCTGCGGCGGCGGTGACTGGAAAAACAGAGAAGGAAGAAGAACGACGACGACGGCGTCTCGGTTCTTATAACGCGACGCAGAAGCTCAAGGAAGCCATGCAGGAGACGTCTCCACGCCAGCGCGAAGCCGAGGACGTCCACGCGGGCGCCTGGAACGCCGAAGAAGGTCGCCGGCGGTGTAGCCTCGGCGGTGAACACTGTTCACAGAAATTACAAGTTTGCCATTCGCCAAATTTCACAAATTACTCTCAAATTTTCTAAACAACTCAAAAATCTCCAAAAATAAAAGTTGTTCAAAATCAAAAGTTCTACAACTTTGCTTTTATAACCATCTCCTAATTCGGTCTAGATTTTGAAATGAACTTTTGAATTTGAATAGGGAAATTTACCAAATTACGCCTTTTTGATTTACTCAAAAATTTTCTAAACAACTTGAAAAACTCCAAAAACAAACTTTGTATAACTTGCCAAGCTCTACACTTTTGCTTTTGGGCCCAACCCCAAAATATGCTTAGATTTTTAAATGGATTTTCAGGGTAGGGTTTACATGTTGAAACGCGGGGTTTTCTCGAAAAATTCAAAACCCAGTCAAACTTTGAACTTGAGTCAAACAATACAATTCAACACTCATTACACAAATGTAAACTTGTTTTAGTAAATGCATATCCAAGTTTTCACCAAATGTCAAATGCTTTGCAATGCATATGATGATATGTCAGGTTTTAGTATTTTAAACACCCGAGGTGTTACACTAACCAAACGCTAATGCTCAAAACCAAAAGAAAAGCGCATGCGAGCCAAACGATGGCGAGCTTGCCGTGGAGGCGGCCATGGCGGCCGAGGTTCCGGCAAGAGGGGAAAAGGTAATACGCCCTCACCAAGGCGCAATTGAAGCAACCAACATGTCGAGGTGGTGGAGGTGGATGAGGCGCAACGACTGGCGAGATGGAGATGGTGGTGGTGCGGTGCAGCGCACATGAGGCAACGGCGGAGGCGAGGAGGTGCTCGGCGGCTGCGGTGGTGCGTCAGTCGACGAAGGAGGAGCCAGGAAAAAGCAAATGGTGCGTGCGAGGCAGTGCGGGTGGGTGCTGGCAGGGTTAAGGCGCACGCTGGCCTGCCTTGGCTGCGCTGGGCAGGGCGTTGGTGACGCGTGGCCAGCCGCTGGCTCCACGCGACGCGCGAAGCCTGCTGGTGGTCAGCCACTGAATCATGTCGTAGTTCATTCAGTTAAGCAGCAACGGTGGCCTAAAAGCGCGACTTGATGATGATTTAACTGTTAAACCATAGCTCCTAAGCGCAAACAATTAGAATAGGATTTGTAGACCCATGTACCAGCTGCATTTCTTGTTCAAGGATCTCGTGCCAATTCCCAATTGAAATCAAGTTATATCGCCCGGAAGGTCAGCTTGTCAGGCTGTTAGTTACAATGACTTAGCAAATTTTTTATAAGTGTTGAAATGTTGGTTTTGCTGATTCTTGTGATCCAAATTCAAGCATGTTAGGAGCTAAATCAGTCAATGACCCAAAAATAAAAGTTGTTCCCCTTGCCAAACACTACAACTTTGCTTTAGTGACCTCCTCCATGCAAGGTCTCTAACACATAGTTCAAACTTAGTCAAACATGCCACATTTAAATGATGATACACTTCAAACTATGGCTTAATGACCTATTTACCCCTAACCATGAATATCAAAGTTGTTCATAATGATACTCTAAACATGTTTAAGCAAATTGCAAGGTCATACAATCATTTCATGTATTAGTCACACATAGTGCTATCTAGGTTAACACATGAAATCTTACTTACGGGTTTGGTCATGAAAGGTGACCTTCATGAACAATGTCCTAGTTGCTAACCCATGTGTTGTTAAATGTTTTTGTGACTCACATCCACCAAGTACATGTTTACACTCATGATCATTTGCATATGTACATGGAAACATGCAATAACAAGCAAATGTTGCGTATGTTTCACTCCAATGTTTCAATTGTAAATGCGTGTTTATGAATGCTTGATGATCATGCTCATGCTATGCAAGTCAAGTTATGCAAGGCTAACACCTAGGGTGTTATAGCCCCTCCCCCTTATAAAAATCTCATCCTGAGATTTGCAAGACCTACTATTCTTGGAAAAGGCGGAATAAACTTCTCGTAAATAATCTTCTCTTTCCCACGTAGCATCTTGTTCACTATGATTGTTCCACACCACCTTATTGAACTTAATAATCTTACTTTGTGTTACTCTTTCCAACTCCTCTAATACTCAAATTGGCTTTTCTTCATAGGTCAAATCCGATTGAAGCTGTATGTGGGTGGGTGCAATAGCTTCTTTAGGTACTCAAAGACATTTCTTCAACTGAGAAACATGGAAGACATCAAATATTGCACTCATCTCTGGTGGAATTTGTAACTTATAAGCAACATTTCCCTTTTGTTCTAGAATCTTGTATGGCCCCACATATCTAGGTGAAAGCTTCTTTTTCATCCCAAATCTCTTCACCCCTTTTATGGGTAATACTTTCAAGTACACATAGTCACCCACTTCAAAAGTCAGTGGTCTCCTTCTTCTATCAGCATAACTCTTTTGTCTCGATTGAGCTACCTTCATATGCTGTTGGATGACACGTACTTGCTCTTTAGCTTCATTGACAAAGTCAATACCAAAGTATCTCCTTTCACTGGGCTCAATCCAATTCAATGGAGTTCTACATTTTCTGCCATACAAGGCTTCAAATGGAGCCATCTTGATACTCGCTTGATAACTGTTGTTATAGGAGAACTTAGCTAAAGGTAACCATTTCTCCCATGAATCCTTTGAAGATATAACACAAGCTCTAAGCAAATCTTCTAGGATTTGGTTCACTCGCTCCATCTGTCCTGAAGTTTGCGGATGGTATGCCGAGCTTCTGATTAGCTTGGTTCCCAAAGCCTGGTGTAAGTGCTCCCAGAAACGAGCTATGAACTATGGTCCTCGATCTGAGATTATAGTCCTGGGTACTCCATGCAGTCTCACGATCTGAGAAACGTATATCTCAGCATATTTTCCAACTATATACCTTGTGTTCACGGGTATAAAATATGCTGACTTGGTGAGACGATCAACAATAACCCATATTGAATCGTGACCTTGTGGTGTCACTAGAAGACCTGTGATAAAGTCTATACTAATTTCTTCCCATTTCCAACCTGGGATAGGCAATGGCTGAAGTAATCCGGCAGATTTCATATGAACAACTTTTACTCTACTGCAGTTATCGCACCTAACGACATAGGCTGCGATCTCTTTCTTCATCTTAGTCCACCAAAAATAGGTTTTTAAATCTTGGTACATCTTACTACTACCTAGATGGATAGACAATTTGGACGAGTGAGCTTCCTCTAAAATTTGGTTCCTTAGCTCGCGGTCTTTTGGTACAAGTCGGTCCTCAAACCATAACGCACCTCTTTTGTCCAATCTGAAATGCTTGGTCTCTTGCTCTTGCATTTTTCTCTTGATGTGACTTATTCCTACATCCGTCTACTGCAGCTCTATGATTTTGCTTTCAAGTGAACAACTGATCGTGATATTGTGTAGTACCATAGGGTGTAACAGTCGAATCCATCTTCTAATAATGCTTCTATAGTGTTGCAATGAGACTTTCGACTGAGTGCATCTGCTACTACGTTAGCTTTACCTGGATGGTAATGCACTTCTAAATTGTAGTCCTTAATCAATTCTAACCATCTTCGTTGTCTCATGTTCAGCTCTGGTTGGGTAAAGATATACTTGAGACTTTTGTGGTTAGTATATATATGACATATATTGCCCAACAAATAATGTCTCCATATCTTTAATGCATGAACAACTGCTGCAAGTTCCAAATCATGTGTAGGGTAGTTGACTTCATGCTTTCTCAATTGCCAAGAAACATATGCAATAACTCTTCCTTCTTGCATAAGCACACATCCCAAACCTATTCCCGATGCATCACAAAATACATTAAAAGGCTTTTCAATGTCTGGTTGTGCTAGCACAGGTGCTGTAGTCAACAAAGTTCTGAGGGTGTGAAAAGCTGCTTCACATTCTGGTGTCCATTTATACTTCTCACCCTTCTAAAGTAGTCTAGTCATGGGCTTAGCTATCTTTGAGAAATCTGGAATGAAACGACGATAATATCCTGCTAACCCTAGAAAACTCTGAACTTCATGAACCAAAGTTGGGGCTTTCCAATCCATGACCTCTTGTACTTTTGATGGGTCTATAGAGATTCCATCTCTTGATAAGATGTGACCTAAGAAAGGTACTTTGCTCAACCAAAATTCACACTTGCTAAATTTTGCATATAGCTTATGCTCCCTCAGTCTAGATAAAACAATCCTCAGATGCTCTTCATGATCTGACTCATTTTCTGAATAAATTAGTATATCATCGATAAACACAATCATGAACTTGTCGAGCTCAGGCATGAATACCGAATTCATCAGGTACATAAAGTAGGCTGGAGCATTTGTTAGTCCAAAAGACATAACCAAATACTCATATAAGCCATACCTAGTAGAGAAAGCAGTTTTAGGTATGTCCTCCGGTCTAATCTTTATCTGATGGTAGCCTGATCTCAAGTCAATTTTGAAGAATACCTTTGCCTTCGCTAGCTGATCGAACAAGATGTCGATGCGGGGCAATGGGTATTTGTTCTTGATGGTCATAGCATTGAGTGGTCGGTAATCTACACACATTCTCAGTGACTTGTCCTTTTTCACAAACAAGGCTGGACATCCCCATAGAGATGAGATAGGTTGGATAAGACCCTTGTCCAATAGATCTTGCAATTGAAGCTTAAGTTCCGCTAACTCATTGGGTGGCATTCTATAGGGCCTTCTTGATATGGGTGCCGTACCTGGCACTAACTCAATCTTAAATTCCACATCCCTATCAGGTGGTAAGCCTAGTAATTCCTCTGGAAATACATCCGGAAACTCACAAACCACTGGGATATCACAAAGTGTGGTGGTTTGGATAGCACAAACTAAATGTTGGAGTTCAAAATTGTGGGAGAGTGGTACTAGAAAAGCATTCCCTCCCGTGGGTTCTCTCAACATAATAGTACGGGTGCTGGTGTCAATAAGAACACCATGATCCTTCATCCAATTCATGCCTAAGATTACACTTATCGATAACCCGGGCAATATTATCAAATCTGTTGTGTATTCCCTCCCTTGTATAGAGCTGAGCACATTTTTGACTATCTTATTTGTAGCAATAGTTGCCCCTGCTGAACTTATATTATAACCCCCTTTGCTTACTTCAATTATTTCTTGATCATGTCTAGATGCAAATGTTTGACTCATAAATGAATGAGAAGCTCCCGAATTAAATAAAACAACAGCGGGATGTTTGTTGATGAGAAACATACCAGCCATGACAACTTCTCCAGCGGGCACTTCCTCAACAGTGGTATAATGCACGTATCCCGGACATGCCCTTGTGTTCGCCTGCCTCTGATTGTTCTGATTTGGGTTGCCATTCTTCTTGGGGTGGGGGCATTCCTTGGCCCAATGACCCATTTGATTGCAGTTGAAACATGGCTGATTATTCCTAGGTCCTGTGGAGCTCCCCTGACTGCCAGCCACTTTTGGTAAGGCAATAGTGAATGCCTTATGGAATGGTTTCTGAGGTTTGCTGTTCTGAGCTTTAGGGGGTGGAGGCCTAAACTTGGGTGCAGGTGGATGGAATTGTGGCCTAGCTGTGATAGGCGCTCTTGCCTGTGATGATCCGGAGGCACCTGCCTCATATGCCCTCTTGAGACCCTTAGCAACCGCATGCATGTTATTGTGGTTTTCTTGGGTCAAAGCATCACTAATAAACTCATTGTAGGTGGCGCACCTAGAATTGGCCATGGTCTTCATCAGTTTGGTACCTAGACCCCGCTTGAAGCTCTCTATTTTCTTCTCCTCAGTATCCACAAAACCTGGAGCATATCTGGATAGGTCGTTGAATGCGTGCATATATTCTGTGAGGGTCTTTATCCCCTAAGTGAGCCTCATAAATTTAGCCGCTTTCATGCGCATTAGGCCCAGGGAATATGATGTCCCCTAAAAGCTAGCTTAAACTGCTCCCATGTCACTCACGCATTAGCAGGTAGAGACGATAAGAAATGTGTCCACCAGATCCCTGCTGGTCCTTGTAGCTAATGAGAAGCATACTTAGCTTTCAGATGCTCGGTGACCCTTAGCAGATGAAACTTCTGCTCAATGGTGTTGAGCCACTCGTTAGCCTATAGTGGTTCCTTAGCTACCTTGAAGATAGGAGGCTTCGTCTCTAGAAATTCCTTAAATGTACTGTGTTAATTTGGCTTGGCCCCTGGTTGATGTGGGTGGCCACGAGTGGTGTTTTGCGCGATGAGGTGCAGAGCTTCTTCCATTGTCCTTTGGCTCCCCAAGAACTGGGCAAAGAACTCCTGAGTGGACGGCGGCGGTGGGGGTGGTAAGTCATCATTATTGCCATCATGGCTGCTACCAGCTCCTGCACGGGTGCGCGTCATCTGCGAAGTTGCAACAATAAGCAATTATTGGTTGGTGCCACAAGACTGCAGATGAATCATAATCATGCCAAACTAAAATTATTGGAGAAAAATTCTCAAATTCGCAATAAAAACAGAGGCATAACAATTCATTCTTGCAACATGATATCACCAATTTGATCGCTCATTGGACTCATAGCACGTTAATATCCAAATCATGAGCTCAGATAAATCAACTTGAATTAGAGTTTTAACCGAACGTGCGATAGTCATGCGAATAACAATTTTACGTGACAGTTCAAATCACCAACACCAAATCCAAACGACAGGTCCATTACATAACCAATGATGATACATTAAGTACTTATACTAAGTACTACACGATCTAATCCTCATCATGATCACTATCGAGGTCAGAGATAGGATCATCTCCTTCCTCAGGCTCCACCTCTTCCTCCTCATCCTCTTCCATATTTGGACCATCCTCTTCCCCATCAAGGATAGGGTTCAACTAGTTGTTCAAATAGTGCACTTCATTCTAAAGGTTTGTTACTTGAAGTTGAGCTTGTGCAAGCTGTTGACGTAGGCCCCTTTCAGCATGATCCTAAGCATGGCTCATGTCACGGTGCCTATCTCACTCTATCCTTATGTTAGCGACACGGTTTTCTGCTGCATCACGCTGACATCTAGCTATGGACACCTCTGCACGGGCAGTCTCCAACTGCTCCCATAGTCCTGCAAGTGCTGCTTGATCATTAGCTCTAGCTTCTTGAGCTGTTGCTCTCTGCTGATCCACTTGCTCCATTTGGGCATGAAGAGTGCCCAAAGCTGCATAAGCTTGGTCAGATTCCCTTCGGGCTTTACTTGTGGCTTTCTTTTGCTTGCGCATACACTTCTTGAGCTTGTTTTGCGTAGCTTTAGCTCTCATGAGTTTGTCCATGCAGGTGGTGTATGATTCCTGCTAGAAATCCCTAGTGTCCTGGCGTGCACAAAACATCTTCATCATGGCAAACATTGCACTCATGGAGGGACTAGAGCTATCTGCACGCTCATCCCGATCTCTGGTCAAAGCATTTTTGGTTACGTTGTTCCCAATTTGTGGTGGATGGATCCACCCAAGGAAACATACTCGCTGCACTACCAGTGAGTGTATCCCCATGCTATTGGTAGATCTGCCTCAGAACATCAAAGGCCACAACTTGGGCAGCCTCCCAAGGAGTCTTCCCATCCGATTCTGCCTTCCACTCCTGCCAGAAGGGTGGTTGTGTGCGGGCTGGTATAGTGAGCCGCACCTCGTACCATGGTTGTCCTTCTAAGTACTCTTCAATCCAATGATAAAGGGGCAGTTCATGGTACCCCGCAAAGTGTAGAACTCTCCACAAGAGGGTAGGTGTTCCAAAAACCATCAGGAAATTCTCACATCCGACGGGTGCTGCCATCTGTACCGTCAACATGTACATTTTATGAGACAAGGCCATAATGGATAAGAGTTACATAACCGAGTAAGAATTTTATAAGGGGAGGAACAATGTAATTATGTGAATGGTAATTATCATGATGCATGCTCGTTCCATCCATCCTCACAAACTTAGGAAAATTTTGTTTCTAACGGTAGACACGGTGGCATACATACGTTCTCTCATATATAGCGTAACTGGTCGAGCTACATGTTTCATTGTTATTATACCTGCATAAGAATTTCATTTTAGCCCAAACCCATAATGAATATGCAGAATGTAAATTTAAATACTTTCATATATGTACACCCATACATATACTTCCGTATCAAGCTACCCGATAATAATTTAAACCCATAATTAAATACGTACCATATACACATGCAAGCATGCGTACATAGCCATACCAAAGCTAACTCTCCCCGACCGCACGCTCACATCTTGCGGTCATACTCTCATCATCTTACCTTGGCGTAGAGGTATTTGATCCATACATTACCATTCAAGTGAATGGCATCCATACAATAGCATGCCGTATGGACGACGAAGTAAAAACCCCCCATGTTAGTACTTAAATAGCCACCTAATAGTCCTTAATTTGGGCATAAGGAAAGTGATCATTGGCACACTTTAGATTTCAAATACCTATTAATATAACTATTAGTTGCTAGAGAAGGGTTTTTGGAAAACAAAAACTTTTGTTTTAAATATACATGTGACAATTAACGTTGAATCTTGCTCTGATACCAGATGTCGCAGAACCGACCAATTTATAAGTGTACAAGTACAATGGTAGCCCGCAAGCAGTCGCACTGTCATACTTGAACCCATATAAATCCGGTAGTCCGTCGAATACCACGACGGGTCTTGATAAACGATTACAACAACCAAGACCGTACATGATTCAACATACATGTCATATATTACATATAGTTCACAGATACATTTTCATAATCAGAGTATGAAACCAAGTTATTACAAACCGAGTTTGATAGATAAAAGCGGAAGCAAATTAAGTTCGAAAATAAAGTTTCCAACATAGTTTGATACAGTGCCAAGTAGGATCACAGTCCACAAAAGCAAAGATAGGGATTAATAAAGAAGCCTGCCCAAGGCTTACTCCTCATCCACGACGGGATAGAAGCAACTCTTGCAATAACCATGATACAAAGTGCTATCTGCAACAATGGGAAATAAAACCCTGAGTACGAGAAGGTACTTAGCTAGACTTACCCATCATAAACCAGAAATAAATCAACTCCAAGGATTATGCAAGGCTGTATAAGTGGAGATAGCTTGACAACATTTTGTATAAAAGTGATTGACTTAGTTGTACAATTATGATTCCTTTATCAAGTTAATTATAACTATCCATCTCTAGATTAGCAACTATCCAGTGCCAAACATGTGGTATATCCATTTAAAAGCATACAATAGTAACCATAGCAGGTATTGTAATTCCATATTCATTCGAACCATCATGTTCCATAACACAGTTACTACGATATTGGGACTAGCCAAGTTTCTCACTATCTGGGAGAGATGGCGATTCGAATCGATTTCAACCAGCTGGGAATTTATTCCTAACAAAAACCCAGGCCTACCGCGCGAAGGCAGCCTTAGGTCACCTTTGATATAACTCAAGTCTACATTTCGCGAGTCCGTACCACGCCACACAATCTAGGACACTAGATGCCAGGATGTTCAGGCCTAGCCTGCCCTTAGGCTCAGTCTGATCGCCACCCCACAAGGAGCGCACAACAGAATAGGTCCCGGCCTGAGTTGAGCTACTCGGCTTCATGGTCGGAACGAGTTATTCGTCTAGCTAAGTGATAGGCATGCGTTCAATCTTGTCAGAAGCGCCAACAATGGTATGGTCCTTAATCGACTCAGACGGAATCACATGAGTCATCCTACGCATAGACTCTGCCCGACCTCGATTTTCTTTTACCCCATGGTTCTGTTCCACGATAGCAAATATAGCCAACCGTGCTTCGATATCCACCTATATCTCACAGGTGACAGGACATCACCCGACTTCTACCGGTCTAAGCAGGGCTAAGCATATATTCGATCCTAGACTTATACCGGTTAAAAGGTGTAATATCTGGACAAGGAATTTATATGCATCAAGTGGTTCCATTCAACTCTTATAACCTAATGCATCAATCATAAGTACTTAAGTAATCATTTGTAAAGTACTGGGAGACTTAAAATGCTCCGGGGCTTGCCTTGCAGAAAGGAAGTGGGGCGGTGGTTAGGACACGCTGGAAGCTCTTCAGGGTTCTGCTCCTCGCCTTCGGGAGCTACGACTTGAGGATTCTCCTGCTGGTCCCCTTCCTCTACTTCGTCGAATTCCAGCAATGTTATTTCTTCCTTCAATCCTAGATGCATGAATATGGCATAAGATATGGCGAATGCATATATGTTAACAAGTGTGGTATGATGATCCATGAAGAATGCATTCTTGCAAATATTCTTAACAGCATGTGGTTTAAGTAACAACAAGTGCATCGCGTTTACTGAGTAGGTGCATATCTCTTCTCAATTATGTAATTAACTACTTCAACAATTCATCAACTATTTTCCAAACAGCAGCTACTTGTTTTACTCATAACTAGAGTTCTAATTATCCAAATGCAGTGATCCTAGACTTCCTAGAAAGCTTACAAAATTATCTACAACTTTGTTATTAACCATTTTTATAGTAAACATCATTTTTATCATGCAACTTATCAAACTCCAGAATCTGTCCGGAAACTATTCCAATTCGCATTATAAAGTAACTGTACTTCTACTTCATGTAATTATTCAAATTTTGACAACACAAAGTCTACCAACAGTTTAAGTATACCAAATACACTCAAGAAAACCTAATGGTGAAGCCCAAACTATTTCTTTAAATGCCTTTATTATTTTACTAAGATACATAGGTTAAATAATAAACATATACCAAATGTGTATCGTAAATTCTCAAAACAATTTATACAGTAAAACATTCTATACAAAAAAGACAAGGCATAAAGGCTTAAAATAGCATAAATAGAAAACCCTAGTGAAAAGTGTCAAGCAATAGATTTCCTATTTTTATTATCATCCTTATGGTACTAGGATAACCTCCAACAAATTTCATGAATATTGGATGCATAAATAATTTATAAAACTTCATACAAGGATTACTTAATTATAAAAAAAATTCTAACTAGAAATCTATACATGCACTGATCCTCAAATTTTTACCAGAGCTCATACATGTCAATAATAGCTTACCACAAAAATTTCATAATTTTTGGAGCAAAGAAACTCTAGATATAAAATAAACAAGTTTGCATGCAGTCAAAAACACATTTCAAATCTCTATTTAAATCTTCCAAAATTTCTACTGTAAGTGTCGAGATCATATTTTTCTTAAATACTTCACTTTCTAAGGAATACTACCAAATTTATTTCACAATTATTGAAGCTATACAACTGGAGATCTAAAAATCACAAAACACATGAAATCTAAAATCAAAATGAACTATCCCTCATTACTACTGTCGCTGACCGGTGGGACCCACGAACCAGTGACCACACACGTCAGCGAAACGAGAATAGAGCAGGCGGCGCTGCGCAAGCTTGCGTGGCCAGAGCTCGCCGATGGCGAGTTCACCGGCGGTGACATCTTCACGACACGTTCTACTGAGCAGCGCGCGTCGAACGAACTTGGTGGTGGTAGTGGAGGGTGAGTGGAGCAGGCTCGTCGTCGTTGATGGCGACACGGTGGTGCTGCTCAACGCTGTGTCGGCTGTCTCCGGCCATGGGAAAGCAAGGCAAGATGTGCAACAATACAATGGTGACCTAGTGACTCTATGTCAACAACAAAAGCTTCACGCAAAGCTCCGATGACGCATGGCCACGGCGCGGTGGCGCGGAGTGTAGAACGCGGCGGCGCGGGTCGTCACGTTCCATGCCGGCGGGACCACTAACAGAGATGACATCATAGCACCGGCTAATACACATCCTAACCAAACGCTAATGCTCAAAACAGAAAGAAAAGCGCGCGTGAGCCGAACGGTGGCGAGCTTGCCGTGGAGGCGGCCATGGCGGCTGAGGTTCCGGCGAAAGGGGAAAAAGGTAATATGCCCTCACCAAGGCGCAATTGAAGCAACCAACATGTCGAGGCGGTGGAGGTGGATGAGGCGCAAGGACTGGCAAGATGGAGACGGTGGTGGTGCGGTGCAGCACACGCGAGGCAACGGCGGAGGTGAGGAGGTGCTCGGTGGCTGCGGTGGTGCTTCGGTCGGTGAAGGAGGAGCCAGGAAAAAGCAAATGGTGCATGCGGGGCAGTGCGGGCGGGTGCTGGCAGGGTTAAGGCGTGCGCTGGCCTACATTTGCCGTGCTGGGCAGGGCGCCGACGACGCGCGGCCAGCCGCTGGCTCCACGAGGCGCATGAAGCCTGCCGGTGGTCGGCCACTGAATCACGTCGTAGTTCATTTAGTTAAGCAGCAATGGTGGCCTGACAGCGCAACTTGATGACGATTTAACCGCTAAGCCATAGCTCCTAAGCGCAAACAATTAGAATAGGATTTGTAGACCCATGTACCAGCTGCATTTGTTGTTCAAGGATCTCATGCCAATTCCCAACCAAAATCAAGTTATATCGCCTGAAGGTCAGCTTGTCAGGCTGTCAGTTACAATGACTTTGCAAAATTTTATAAGTGTTGAAATGTTGGTTTTGCTGATTCTTGTGATCCAAATTCAAGCATGTTAGGAGCTAAATCAGTCAATGACCCAAAAATAAAAGTTGTTCCCCTTGCCAAACACTACAACTTTGCTTTAGTGACCTCCTCCATGCAAGGTCTCTAACACATAGTTCAAACTTGGTCAAACATGTCACATTTAAATGATGATACACTTCAAACTATGGCTTAATGACCTATTTACCCCTAACCATGAATATCAAAGTTGTTCATAATGATACTCTAAACATGTTTAAGCAAATTGCAAGGTCATACAATCATTTCATATATTAGTCACACATAGTGCTATCTAGGTTAACACATGAAATCTTACTTAAGGGTTTGGTCACGAAAGGTGACCTTCATGAACAATGTCCTAGTTGCTAACCCATGTGTTGTTAAATGTTTTTGTGACTCACATCCACCAAGTACATGTTTACACTCATGATCATTTGCATATGTACACGGAAACATGCAATAACAAGCAAATGTTGCGTATGTTTCACTCCAATGTTTCAATTGTAAATGTGTGTTTATGAATGCTTGATGATCATGCTCATGCTATGCAAGTCAAGTTATGCAAGGCTAACACCTAGGGTGTTATAGCTGGTGAGTCCTTCCCACCACCGCTAGGACGCCCGGAGATCCACCGGCCATATCCTCCCCCGTCTGGCCCGCCTTGGAGGCCACCACGGCCGCATCCGACCCCGCTGGGCCCGACACGATCACGGCCTCCCCCATCTGGACCTCCGGTGGCGTGGACTGCGCCGCTCCCTTGGACGCCACTGTGGCCGCATCCAACTCCGCCCGATCCGCATCGGGCACCGTCTCTATGGCCACCGGAGGCGCGGACTGTGCCACCCCCTCAGACATGACCATGGCTACGTCTAGCTACTCCTGGCCTGACGCAGTCACGGTCGCCTATTCAGCAACCACCAAGGGCGCGGGCGCCACCACAGGTGCCGCTGGACCGGCCAACGAGGCCGCGATGCTCCTACCCAAAACAGGGGCGATGTCGGGCAACACCAGCCGTCTCGTCTGAAGGGCAAGGCTCTTCTTGGGCGCTGGCCCTAGAGGGTGGCCCCATCGCAAGAATCTGCAAAAGAGGAAAAAGCGTAAGATCGGAACAGAAAAATAAATGGAACAATGAGGGGAGTCGATGACGTACTCTGACGCTTTTGAGCGGCGGGTACGTTTTAGGGACGAACCCCCAGACCTCTGCTCTAACTCATACAGGTAGGACCATTTCGAGCCTGCCCCCTGCTCCAAGGCAGGGGGGCTCATCTCCCTTGTCTCATGAGGCGCGGCACCAGAGCCGCTCCCCTCCATCACCTATCGGGGCGTGGCGTCGGAGCCGCTCCCTTCCATTGTCTCATGGGGCATAACACCAGGGCTGCTCCCCTCCATCACCTCTCGGGGCACGGCGTCGAAGACGCTCCCCTCCACCGTCTCATGGCGTGTAGCACTAGAGCCGCTCCTCTCCATCACCTCTCAGGGCATGGCGTCGAAGCCGCCCCCCTCCACTAGCACCACGGGGACGATCTTGGATCCAACCCCTCCCATCCACCGATCCTCCACCGGCACCCTGAGGGTAGCGGCAGATCCACTGGCTCCCATCGAACCTAGGGGCGGGCCTAGCTCCACTACTCCCATAGACTCGCTTCCCTCCATGTGGAACGGGAAGGGTCCCTCCGTGGGCAACGAGTCCTCATTCACCAGGTCACCCCAATCCACACCGGCTGCTTCCTCATCCGACTCACCGTCATCATCATTGTCCTTACTGCTTGTCTCCTCTCCTCGACCTCGAGCTTGCTGCTTCCATATCGCCTGCTTCTTCGCAAGCTCCAGCGTCTTCTTGTCCCAACCAGCCGTAGCATGGTTCGCTGCCGCTTGGGTTAGGTCCTTCGGCAATGGAGCCAGGCAGTCCTTGAAGTGCAGTCCCCCTGGCTGGTCCCACCATCCCAAGGTTAACATTAGGGGATCAGAAATTACAAGAGAAGAAAGGAGCAAGAGGCAAGAAAACTTACGAAGTCAACAAACCCTAGTTTCGGTCGCATCGGGGGATGCCTTGGCACTGGATACATGAACTCAAGGATAGTGCCAGCAGAGTCCTTCTAGGCTCCATCACCTCCTTGATTCGCTATGCCACTTCAGAGAAAGGGAGCTCCTCGTCGATGAGCACCATCCATTCGAACGACGCTTCAGGCACCATCTGATACAGGGGAAGTGCGTGCGCCATCAGTGGTGCCACCCTCCTCGCATGGTAGGCACCGATGATCCTCAACCCCTTCACGCCCCTTTGCTTCAGAGTTTGGATGGCGGCAAGAAGGCTGTTGAGTTGCTTCTTCCTCTTGCCTGGGATGCCCCACCCCCATGACCCCGGGGCCTCCAAGATGTAGCGCCCGGTGAAAGTTGGCAAGGGGGCGGCGGCGTTGTTCTTGATATAAAACCATTACGAATGCCACCCCTTGTTGGAGGAGGACAAACACATTAGCGGGTACATCCTCCCTCGGTTATTATGGAGGTGGATGCTGGTGCACCCCACTGGTGCATACAGCTCTTGCTGCCCGACCCGCCTCTTCACTAGATTAACGGCAAAGATATACCACCACCGGTCAAAGTGGGGACCGATCCCCAAGAACCCCTCGCATAGGGCGATGAATGCCGCAATGTGCTGGATCCCGTTGGGGGAAAGGTGCTGTAGTTCCACCTAATAATAGTCTAGCAATCCCTAGAAAAACAGATGGGCGGGCATGGCGAATCCTGGCTCATGGAAGTGAGCGAAAGACACGATGTACCCTTCAGGCGGCTGCGGCTCCTCCTCCTCACTGGGCAGTCACCACTCCTCGGCGGTAGTCAATGGGCAAAGGAGGCCATGGTGGATGAGGCCCTCTAGGCACTGAAGGGAGATGTTGGATTTATACCCCGGGTCCTTTGCGACAACGGGAGCAGCATAGAGAAGAAGGTAGCAGCGAGTTTGACAGTGGTGGCAACACGGGCGTAGGAGGCTAGGGCGATTGGCGGTGGAGGTTTCAGATGCAAAGGCAAGGGGGTGAAATATGGAACCCTAGGGGTGAACCTCGTGGTTTTATAGGGGCGACGGATGCGAGAAGGGCAACCGTCCGCCTCGATCTCCGGGCGTGCCACGCGCACCATCACGTCACGTCACGGGACACGCACCCGCGATCCCTATCCTCTCCCACCAAAATTGTGCTGGATGGTTAGCCTTCCCGAAGCGACCAGACACTTTTCCCACAGAGGGGACATGGACTAGGAAAATCTCTTCTCTAATCCGTCTGGACCCATAACGACCGGGGGTTGGCCCAAACCGACTCAATGGCCACCCCAATGAGGGATAGCCTGAGAGAAGCCGAAACTCAAGGACGCAAGCATCACCAGGGCCCTAGTCCATAGTTGGGTTCCAGCCAGGCTGGCCCTGAATAAAATTCCCACGAATGGAATACCACATTTCCCTTAAAAATATCCTGTTGATAAAAAACCAAGTTCTTCATCCTTACCCGCGAAGGGTCTGATACTACCCCTCGAGCAACTCTACTCGAGTCCTGGGGACTCGGGGGCTACACCCATCGGGTGTGCTCGCACGCACCCTCTGGCAAATTAACTCCGACGAAATTAAAAACACCCCCAGACGATTCTGTCCGAATCGCCTAGGGGCTCGGAGGCTACTGTTGGGGACCTAACACTAGGGTACCCTAGGAGGTGGAACCAATAACCATCAAATGTTAAAAACTTCTAGAAGGACAAGGGCGACGCT
This sequence comes from Miscanthus floridulus, assembly GCF_019320115.1. Classification (NCBI taxonomy): domain Eukaryota; kingdom Viridiplantae; phylum Streptophyta; class Magnoliopsida; order Poales; family Poaceae; genus Miscanthus; species Miscanthus floridulus. Next base: position 6,717,011 of record NC_089590.1, read on the forward strand.
ATGTGATGTGTACAGGCCCGATCTTCCGAGAGGTAGCCGGTAAGTTCGATTTGTGGAGATCTCGACGTTGGCGATCCGGCTTCAAATCAGACATGATTCGAACCCTGCAACCATTACACCACTGCTCCGTTGGTTATCAACCAAGCACAACTTGATTGACCTCGCCAAGAAGGCTTTTCCTGCAAGCGAATCGAAGAGCACAAGCAAGAAGGTAAAACACGCAATCTGAAATTGCAAATATGAATGACGCGAATATCAATAGAGGGTTCAAGAACTTGGTTCCAAAGGACTAATCGACACAGTGGAGGAGATCAAGAACGGGGGCCCTGGATCACTGTAAAAGGATTTGTCACCACAGTTACAATGAACGATTCAGTTTCTCGAGGGAAAACTAAACTCTAAACAAAACCCAATTATGTAGCAGCGGCGGCGGCTGTGTTTATAGTCTAAGACTCGACCTAGGGTTGGGGACGGCCAGGGGTTGGGCGCCCACAACTTGGGCTTAAGGCCCGACACGATACATGGCCAAGTTGGCCCAAATAGGTGACGCAGCACCTTGCCGTGGTCACACAGAATGATCCACGGACCTTCTGGAGCTGGGACCAGATCCAAAACGACGGCGTCGTCGTCCCCTTTCCAACGCATCCAAGAACGGCCCGTTTCGATGTCGTATGAGGAAGTTATGACCGAAACAGTGACGACGTGTCTGCTGAATCCGAGGACGACGTGGCAGCTGAGTTGGAAACGAATTGCAACTTGGGGAAGACCATGGCGTCGATGTGTCCAGCGTGGCGATGTCCTCATCATCCTCCCCTTCTTGAATTGGAGTCGTCCTCGACTCCATCTTGGCGATGTCCTCATCATCCCCTCCTTGTAGAATTGGAGTCGTCCTCGACTCCATCCCATCATCAGCGAACTCCTGCAAAAGGTTAGTGACAGCAGGCAATGCACCAGACATAAAAGGTTGACAAAACATAGTATAACATGGTGCATCAGGATTATCACATAACTCAGCAGTAGCAGGAGTTGTAGCAAGAAAAGCACCTCCTTTTAACTTAATCCCATTATTTTTAGCAATGTCTGTTGGAGGTTTATTTTTGATCTCATTAGCATGTTTAATAATATCCGAAGGAGACAAAGGCAGCAATGTAATTTTCTTGTCCTTATGTATGATAGTGTATGTATTAGTTCTACCATGGTGTAAGGCATCATTATCAAATTCCCATGGGCGACCTAACAAAATGGAACAAGCTTGCATAGGAACAACATCAAAATCAGCAGTATCATGATAAGAGCCTGTGAAAAAGCTAATGCGTGCTGATTTAGTTACCTTAGTCTTACCACTATTATTGAACCATTGAAGTTTATATGGATACGAATGTTGTCGTGTGGTCAAGCCAAGCTTGTCAACCAAATCTGAACTCACCAAGTTGTTGCAACTCCCGCTATCAATGATAGTGAGAACACGACAACCCTGCACAATGAGATACATGTGGAACAAATTGTGGCGTTGGATCTTCATCTCGTCTTCATGACCCACACGTGTACTCAACACACGCTGCACAAGAAGGCTAGGGTAGTCCGCGGCAGCAGCCACAGAGTCAATGATGATGGCCTCCTTGTCATGATCGCCCTCGATGGGATCTGCATCAATGTTAGCAGCAAGGGCTAAATCATCTTCAACATCACTAGCACTTACATATCCATCCTCGGTAGCAATGAAAGCGCGACGACTGGGGCATTCCTTCATGACATGTCCCATGCCTTTGCATCGGTGGCAAATGATTTTAGAGCTGGACGAGGAGGAGCTAGTAGAAGCACCCGGAGTGCCACCTTTCTTCAGCTGTGGAAACTGCACATTAGACAATTTACTTACCCCGGAAGAAAATGGAGGTGTAGATGGCTGTGGTGCAACAGGAAGCTTGGGCGTCTCCGGCTCGGAACGCTGCTGAAAATTCCTCCCATTGTTAGTCCTGAAAGGCTGGTGTTGTTTGCGTCCCTGTACTTCTCGTTCGGCCTTAATAGCAAGATGATACAATTGGGAAAAATTGCGCCATTCTTTGTAATCAAGTATGTTCTGTATATCATGGTTTAAACCACCAAAAAATCTAGCACTAGCATCATCATCATCTTCATTTATACCACAACGTGCTAAACCAATAATCAATTCTTGATAGTATGCTTCTACTCCTTTATCACCTTGTTTTAAAGTTTGTAGTTTCAAACGTAAATCACGTTGGTAATAAGGAGGAACAAAACGAGATTTCATACGTTGCTTTAAAACATTCCAAGTTTGAGGCACAGCAGCAGCATTATTAGCATTGCAAAGATCACTCCACCAGAACAAAGCAAAATTAGTAAACTCACTAGTAGCAAGTCTAACTCTATGCTCAGGAGGAACATTATGAGAATCAAATTTTTGTTGAACAGCAAGCTCCCAATCTAAATATGCCTCTGGATCAACATTACCAGCAAAAGGAGGTAGACTAAATTTAATTTTAGCAAAAGGATCATTATTACCATGATTATTACCTCCCATACCGCGACGATTGAAGTTGAGGCGGCGACGGGCACCACCGTCATCATACGCATCTTCATCACCAGCATCTTCATCATCAGCACGATAAGGTGGAGGGCGTTGCTCAAGCTGTTGAATGCGGGTGACCAGATTGTTCACGTTGCGCGTCAGCTCGGTCATAAGATTGCGTTGTTCAGTCATGAACGTTGCAAGCTCGCCCTTGGACACGCACTCATTGAAGTCCGTCGGAGTTCCTGCCATGGTTAGAAGATAGAAAAAGACAACACCAAAGTATTATCCCTATCAACTAAAAGGAAACAAGTGGTGGTGGTGAAAGTGGAATGCAAAATCACAAGCGGCTTACCACCGTCTTGCCTGTATTCTTACCAACGCCAAACAGGAGCAAAACCAAAGTGGCGAAGCAATCTGTTGTTGAGCGTGGGTAACAGTTGCAAGATGAACCTGTGCTGACAGAAGAATATGTGGAGCTATGGGTAGGCACACAATATGATAGCAAGGATTAGCAATTAACGAGTGCAGAGTAGCGATTGTTCAATCTGGATCCAAAGTACAAATCACAGTTGCTGGCTAAGACGTGTCGAGACGTAGCGCAACAAGGTGAAAACAAAGAACGATCGAAAGAACTCACAGAACAAGCAAATAGCCCAGATTTCTCCTTTTTCCTGAATTTTTCCCGGATTTTCCCAAAAGGCACTAGTAGGAAACAAACTTTTTTTTTTTACTATTTTTTTTATACTTTTCTCTGAACAAGGATCACAAAAGATACAACCACAAAAATTGGCACCTACAACTGAGGTGGGATGTGGTCTACAGAAATTCAGCACGTTCTCTGAAAAGCGTGCAAAAACTTTGACAATTTTTTTTCTTTATTTTCCCGAATTTTTTTGGCAATTTTGACGAAACCAAACAGGGCGAAGCCGAGTTTGGGTCGGGTCCAAATGGTGTCAAGAAGCTGCTCAAAAAATTTCAGATTTTTCTGATAAACGAGCGAAAAGTTATGCCTGTTTTACCGAAGGTATCTCAAAGTATGTTTTCCGGGAGGCACAACACGGCGGCGGCAGTTAGGGCAAAGCGTCCCTAAACTCTAACACCGATCACAGCAGTAGGTATTCGCCTGATGATGTAAGGAGGGCTGCGATGCAGGCAAAATAAGAGCGGCTGGCAACCTATCTAGGGTTTGCGCGGCGGCGAGAAGTTACACAAGGCGGCTAGCGGGGCAAGTCGAGTAATGTGGTGGCTTCGACTTGTTGTTTGGGAACGGTGGATGGGATAGCGGCGGAAAACAAAATCACAGCAACGGGCGATTGAACTACGACCACGAACACAATCCTAAACCAGCAACAAGACTCGACCACGGACACAAACTCAACAACATACCAATTGATGTGTACAGGCCCGATCTTCCGAGAGGTAGCCGGTAAGTTCGATTTGTGGAGATCTCGACGTTGGCGATCCGGCTTCAAATCAGACACGATTCGAACCCTGCAACCATTACACCACTGCTCCGTTGGTTATCAACCAAGCACAACTTGATTGACCTCGCCAAGAAGGCTTTTCCTGCAAGCGAATCGAAGAGCACAAAGGGCGATAGGACAGCGGAAATTGAAATATTTTTGGGCTTTTTGTGGACTCTAGGTAATGAACAAATATGAATCTAAGGCAAACGAGATTATACCTCGCGGTAAACCTGAAAGCTCTGATACCAATTGATGTGTACAGGCCCGATCTTCCGAGAGGTAGCCGGTAAGTTCGATTTGTGGAGATCTCGACGTTGGCGATCCGGCTTCAAATCAGACACGATTCGAACCCTGCAACCATTACACCACTGCTCCGTTGGTTATCAACCAAGCACAACTTGATTGACCTCGCCAAGAAGGCTTTTCCTGCAAGCGAATCGAAGAGCACAAGCAAGAAGGTAAAACACGCAATCTGAAATTACAAATATGAATGACGCGAATATCAATAGAGGGTTCAAGAACTCGGTTCCAAAGGACTAATCGACACAGTGGAGGAGATCAAGAACGGGGGCCCTGGATCACTGTAAAAGGATTTGTCACCACAGTTACAATGAACGATTCAGTTTCTCGAGGGAAAACTAAACTCTAAACAAAACCCAATTATGTAGCAGTGGCGGCGGCTGTGTTTATAGTCTAAGACTCGACCTAGGGTTGGGGACGGCCAGGGGTTGGGCGCCCACAACTTGGGCTTAAGGCCCGACACGATACATGGCCAAGTTGGCCCAAATAGGTGACGCAGCACCTTGCCATGGTCACACAGAATGATCCACGGACCTTCTGGAGCTGGGACCAGATCCAAAACGACGGCGTCGTCGTCTCCTTTCCAACGCATCCAAGAACGGCCCGTTTCGATGTCGTATGAGGAAGTTATGACCGAAACAGTGACGACGTGTCTGCTGAATCCGAGGACGACGTGGCAGCTGAGTTGGAAACGAATTGCAACTTGGGGAAGACCATGGCGTCGATGTGTCCAGCGTGGCGATGTCCTCATGTTTCTTGCCCGAATGATGGGAGTTTGGTTCCGCCTCGCTCGATGCCTTTGGGCTAGCTCCGCCTCGCCCGAGGGCTTAGGGATAGACTCTGCCTCACCCGACCCTCGAGGGCCAGGCTCAGTCTCACTTGAGGGATGCCCACAGCACTGCTTCCTGCTCTGACCCTGCAACTCCGACCCCTCGACCGGGGCTCGCGGGAAGCCTGCTCACCGCTCTTCTCCGATCGGCGCGCTAAGGGCCGATAGGAGCCATCCGACCGGGGGCTCCCTATTTGAAGGGAACTAGAAGACATGCGGAGAAAGGCAAGGCATGGCTCATAAGTTAAAACCACTGTACCAGGGACCATACCCTATGCCTCGGTAGGAAAGGTACTGCTAGGGAACGACGGGATGGGTGCTTTAGACCCTTCCATTCGTAGCAGAGCCTGAACAGTGTTGTGGGCACGTGCTCTTCACCCTACAGAGTTGTAGGCACCACCTTCAGCCCTCGGGCATGGAACCCGATGTAGACATACGACAACCACTACGGTCCAGAAAAAGACTTGCGTCCTCCACAAATGACGGATATGCTATCACCACGATATGGTCCTAAGGGAGCGGCACCCGCTTCATGGCCCCTCGGGTCCACTAGATTGAAGCATTCACTTTGGCCTCCAGATGCCCCCCACAACTTTGACCCTACAACCGGGGCTCATGGGAAGCCTGCTCACCGCTCTTCTCCGACTGGCGCACTAAGGGCCGACTAGAGCCATCTGACCGGGGGCTCAACATTCGGAAGGAACCAGAGGGCATGTGGGACAAGGCTGGGCAAGGCTCATAAGTCAAAACCACTGTACTAGAGTCCGTACCCTGCACGGGGTAGTACTCTATAGCCATCCTGACATTCTATAGTGGCATTGACAGTATTGTAGGCGCTTATCATCCTTTCGCACCCACCGGAATGGACAACAAGGCTTGGTAGACATGAACAACAAGGCTAGGTAGCGTACGCATCCGAGCCCTCTCACTTGTAAAGCCGTCCCCTTCATCTATAAAAGGGGATGTGCTTCCTTCAATGAAGGGACCAACTTTTGATAGCACAACACACAACACACACAGTCAAGCTGCTACTAAGCTCTTGGCATCCTTTTGACCCTTCCATCAGAGACTTGGGACCAGTCCCTCTCTCGATCGTTTGTACCCCCTATTATGAACCATTTTCGGTGCTAATAACACGAGCAGCAACAGACTAGATGTAGGGACATTTGGCCCGAACCAGTATAAATCATGTGTCCTTTAGCGCACCATCCGAGCCTAACGCGCATTACTATAAATTTACTTGTCGGTGCTTGTACGAAACACCGACATATTGGATAGCAAAAACTGGTCCATGGCCTGTTATCACGGCCTGTGTGATTCTGCCTCACACACCACTATTAGCACCGTGGAGTGGGGATCATTATTTGGTAGATCTATTCCTGAGAGGGCATGACCTTAACTGTGCGCTATGTCTAAATCAGCTGTTTTGCAGATATCAAGTGCTTTCACGAACAGTTCGCATCACGAGATCATTGAAGTAGGGATAGGTTGAAAGCTATGTTAGCCCCATGATCTTATTATTGTATTATGGTCTGCATGATTCTACCTCATGCCCCACTGATATTAGTAATAAGTTAGGTCATCGAGTCTATTGTTGTGTCTACAGCCTGCATGATTCTGCCTCATGCCCCACTGGTCATAGCGATAGATGAGATCTAATATATTCATTAGATTTATCTCTATTAAATGGTTGAATGATGATGAACTATTTCTTTCATAAAAAGGGGTTCGGTTACTTGTAGTTATTAGCTTAGCATGAACTAATTATTGTTAATATCTTATTGCTATTGACCAATATTTGTTTAACGAATGATATCCATCCTGAACAATAACCAATTCTTCTTACATAACCCCACGAGCGTTAACCGGTTTATTCTTATGGATATGCTGGAATCGACTATTTAGTCGATCTTCTTTCATATTGGCTCTCAGGACCGCACATTCAGGACTGTCTGGCAACACCGGCACGTTCCACCCTTAATTACTGATAAACTTTATCTCCTTGTCAATTGTAGGGTCAAATTGACTAACACGTCTTGGGAGGAGTGCACAGGATCGACCACCCTTGAGCTGAAGCTAGGCGGATCTCTAGCTCAATCGAGCGAACCCTTCTGACTTGCTCGTGTGTCCTTGGCATGGGACAAAATTCCTTGTCGACACATGTTTCTGGCACACTCGGTGGGACCCCAAAGTCATCATGGCGGTTCATAACAACAATGACATCCTTATGATACATTATGAAGATCTACCTGATGGGGATAAAGGTCTCATCAGTAAAGCTACAAAAGAGTTTCAGAACAAGTGTTTGTTGTCCTACACCAAAACATGTGACAACATAATTGTTCAGAAATTTCCACTACCAAGAGTTTTGTGACATGGGCAGATAGATACAACTGAAGCTAAAGACAGACGTTTCTTTATGGAAGTTGTAAACAAATCTGTTCGTGATGCCATATCAAGCCAAAATGAAGCTTTCTTGTACACATTCCATGACGCTATGAAAGAAGCGATTCATGGGTTTCTAGTTGGTCAAGTTGGGCTGACTTATTACAACATTCTAGATCCGTTGACCCAAGGGACTAATCAAGTCGGTACTAGCCATCAAGAAGCAGCACTAGCTGGTAATGGTGATGTATAGGAAGTTTAGGGTTCATCTGAATAGGCTCAAGGAACTACTACGAATCAGATACAGTATAATCCTAGACCGCTAGTATAGCATGTGCAACAGCCGACGGGGCAAGGTTAGAACCAGGTGATCAATTTTGGCACATCAGGCCACATGCAGTCGTCGACTCAAAAAATAGCACCATCAATTCAAAGGATCCGTAGAAGTATAGATCCTTATGTCTATAATCAAAGACTTCAAGCAGCAAGCCAACAAAGGACCTAGCAGATAGAGGTTCCACAAGGATATCACTATGGATCAGACTATAACACCCTTCACATGATTTCAAATCTAGGGTATCAAGGCACATGGGATTTCAATCCACAGATGGGTGAGCAAGTACAGAGAAATCCAAATTCAATGGCTGATGAGTTGCTGCTGAAGGTGACTAAGATGATGAAGAATTAGTTCGGCCTGATGCCAAAAGGGCTAACCTTCTCATATAGACACACATATCCAGAATGGTATGATTTGGTCACTCTTCCCACAAATTATAGGCTCCTAGAGTTTGCTAAGTTTACTGGTCAAGATAGTACAAGCACGATAGAACATGTCAGTCGGTATCTTACACAATTGGGTGAAGCATCAGTTGAGGATGCCCATCGAGTTCATTTCTTCTCCTTGTCCTTATCAGGGCCAGCCTTCATTTGGTTTTCATCATTGCCAGTCAATTCCATTGCTAATTGGGTTGACCTAGAGAAGAAGTTACATACATATTTTTACACTAGGACCGGAGAAAAGAAAATTATCGATCTAACAACTATAAGGCGAAGACTAATGAATCATGAACTGAGTTTCTTTAGAGGTTTCGAGAGACCAGGAACTTGTGCTTCTCATTAAACTTGGCTGATGATCAACTAGCTGCTTAGCCATTCAAGGAATGCTGCCAATGTGGAAAGAAAAGCTGCTAGGACAAGAATTTGACAACTTGGGTCAATTGGCTCAACAAGTGGCAGTCTCAATAGCCAATTCTAGAGTATGCGCAGAGATACCCGATTCCAAAAGAGTACCATAGTGGCCGAAGCTTATAATCCATATTCAGCTGATGATGGCTATGAAGATGAAGAAGAAGAGGTTGCTACCGCTGAATGGAATTGGGGTAGGAAAACAGTAATGTTGCCAAATCCTTGGGGAAAAGGAGTCGAGGAGAGCTATGACTTTGATGTCACAAAATCAAATAAGCTCTTAGATTTCTTGCTTGAGAAGGGGCAAATCAAGTTGCCCGATGGTCATGTTATGTTGCCCCCTGATTAGTTGTAGAATAAGAAGTTCTGCAAGTTCCATAATGCTACTTCTCATTCCACTAATGAATGCAGAATCTTCCAGTAGCATATACAGAGGGCTATTGAGCAAGGAAGGCTCGAATTTGATACGCCTCGGAAAAATGAAAGTTGATGATAATCCTTTCCTAGGAGATCAAAACATAGTTGATGCTAGGCTACTTAAAGGAAAGACTAAGGTCCTAACATCAGCCAAATCAAGAGAAGCTGGAACAGTTGATCCCAAGATGCAAATATCGGCTGACGAGTATAGAGAAATTAGAAGACGTCGTGACAAGCAAAAGAGCCGATATGAGCAGGGGGAAACATCAAAAGATGGGGTGACAAAGCCGTGAGTTACATCTCAGATCCTATTGAATAAGTGGCAGTAGTAGAAGGAAAAGGATTATCAGCGTTGGTTAAAGGATCAAGAATGCCAGCGTCAACTGGAAAAAGAGAGGTATGAAAGGAAACAAGCTGAATCACATTGGAATTGTCCTTTCTTCAGACATTGCTGGAATAAAGGTTTGAAGTTGCCTACCAGACATGACTATCTAGAATGCAGCAATCAATATTGGAAGTTTAGGCAATCTCAAACCAACCACCGGTCTATCCATGCTCAAAATGCATATTATCGTAACATGGATCAGTGCTTAAAAAAATGGAAGTATTCATAATCGGCTAGGAAAAATAGTTGTTGACCAAGACTAGGCTGATTATGGAGAAGAAGGCCAATGGTGTCTAGGAAGTTTGACAAGAAGCCAGAAGAGAAGGGTGCAACGCCTATGAAATAAAGAGTTGCGACAGGCTCAGGTATCCGGTAAACCTCAAGTATGTATGGTGTACTAAGCAAATAGCCAATAGAAAGCAACCATCGGCTAATATCCAAATGGTTTTTCTATTGCCATCAGAATTTAGAGTCAATGGTGAAAGCCAACAGCCGATCCAAGCAGTCGGCTTTAAAAATTTGTCTTAATGGATAATCCAATAGATGGTACAGATGGCAAACTAGGACATGGCTTCATGTCGGTCGATGAATTGGAAGAAGTAAATATTGGTTCTGGAGATAGACCTAGGCCAACGTACGTAAGTGCTAAGTTGGATCTGGAGTATAAGCGGGAATTAATTGATTTATTAAAGGAATTTAAAGACTGCTTTGCTTTGGAATACTATGAGATGCCTGGTTTAGACCAGTCAATTGTTGAACATCGGTTGCTAATCAAACCTGGGTATCGGCCATTTAAATAGGCTCCAAGGAGGTTCAACCTGAACATGCTTGATGCTATCAAAAAGGAGACTGAAAGGTTACTAGAGGCAAAGTTTATCTGACTGTGCTGATATGTAGAGTGGATATCAAATGTCGTCCCTGTATATAAGAAGAATGGAAAATTAAGAGTTTGCATTGATTTCAGAGATCTGAACAAAGCATTGATTTTAGGGATCTGAACAAAGCCACACCCATGGATGGTTATCCGATGCCGATAGCCAATATGTTAGTTGATGCAGCAGCCGGGCACAAGGTTATTAGCTTCATGGATGGCAATGCAGGATACAACCAAATCTTCATGGCTGAGGAAGACATAGCAAAGACCGCTTTCAGGTGCCCTGACATAATTGGTCTGTTTGAGTGGGTTGTGATGACCTTTGGTCTGAAGAATGCCGGTGCAACTTATCAAAGGGCAATGAATTACATTTTTCATAAGTTGATCGGTAGGATTGTTGAAATCTACATCAATGATGTGATGATAAAATCCAAAGGGTACAAAGAGCACCTAGCTGACTTGCGAGAAACTCTAGAATGCATAAGAAAACATGGTCTAAAGATGAATCCTAATAAGTGTGCTTTTAGAGTATCAGCTAGACAATTCTTGGGATTCATGGTTCACGAGAGAGAATCAAAATTTGTCAAAAAAGCATAAAAGCAATTGATGAGGTAGTTCCCCCGACTACTAACACAGAGTTGCAATCTTTGCTTGGTAAAATCAATTTCATCAGAAGATTCATTTCAAATTTGTCAAAAAGGATCCTGCCATTTTCTCCCTCATTGAAGTTGAAAAATGATCAAGAATTTAAGTGGGGTGACATACAACAAAAGACATTTAAAGAGATAAAAGAATACATAAAGTGTCCACCTGTGCTGGTCCCTCCTCAGTAAGGTAAGCCTTTTAAGTTGTACATATCGGCTGATGACAAGACAATTGGATCGTCCTTGATGCAAGAATTTGAAGGAAAAGAAAGAGTTGTTTTCTATCTGAGTAGAAGACTACTGGATCCAGAGACAAGATATTCTCCCACCAAAAAGTTATGCTTGTGCTTATATTTCTCTTGTACTAAGTTGTGACACTACTTATTATCGGCCAAGTGTATAGTTGTTTCCAAGGCCGATGTGGTTAAGCACATGTTATCAATGCCAATACTAAATGGAAGAGTGGGAAAGTGGATTCTTGCGTTATCAGAATTTGACTTGAAATATGAATCGGCTAAAGCAGTCAAAAAACAAATAATTCCCGATTTTGTCACCCAGCATCATAAGCCAAGCATTGGTTATGTAGAGCCGATGCCTTGGATGTTATTCTTTGATGGATCATCATGCAAGCAAGGTGGTGGCATTGGTATTGTTATTATTTTGCCTCGGGGGCAAGTTTTGAGTTTGCTCTTCCAACTGAACCAATGATTACTAACAATCAAGCAGAGTATGAAGTTGTTCTTAAGGGACTTCAACTTCTTCATGAAGTAAAGGCCAAAGCAATTGAAGTATTTGGAGATTCATAGTTAATTATGAATCAATTGATCAGCCTATATGAGTGCAAAGAAGAGACCTTGAAAGGATACTATGATGAGTGCTAAAGGTTGCTCAAGGAGTTTCTTCATATCTCTTTCCAACATATTCCGAGAGCACAAAACCAAGAGGCTAATCGTCTAGCTCAAAGTGCATTAGGATATCGAGTGTTTCAAGAGGTCTTGAGTAGTGAAGCCTCAAGTGATGATTGGAGAGTCGAAATAGCCGATTACCTTAGAAATCCATCTTAGAAAGTTACCAGAAAGCTAAGGTACAAATCGGCTAAGTATGTTTTGTTAGATGATCAATTATATTATAAAACAGTCGATGGGGTGTTGCTCAAATGCTTAAACCAAGAAGAAGCTAAGGTGTTGATGGGTGAGGTGCATGAAGGGATATGTGGAGCTCATCAATCGGCTTATAAGATGAAATGGATTATTCACAGAACTGGATATTTCTGGCCAACGATATTGGAAGATTGTTTTAAATATTACAAGGGGTGCCAGGACTATCAATGTTTTGGTAATGTCCAGAGATCACATGCGTCGCCCATGAATCCAATAATCAAGCCATGGCCGTTTCGAGGTTGGGGAATTGATTTAATTGGCTAGATTTTTCTGCCTTCAAGCAAAGGATATAAGTTCATATTGGTGGCAACAGATTACTTCACTAAATGGGTTGAGGCAATTTCTTTGAAGACGGTAACCTCAAAGAACATGATTGATTTTGTCAGGGAACACATTGTGTATCGTTTTGGGATTCCTCAAACTATAACTATCGATCAAGGGACAATGTTCACATCAGAAGAGTTTGGGGATTTCGCTGCCAGTATGGGAATCAAACTACTGAATTCCTCTCCTTACTATGCTTAGGCTAATGGCCAGATAGAGGCATCTAACCAGATAATGATTAAGTTGATCAAGAAAAAGATCGAGCTACAGCCAAGGAAGTGGCAATCGACGCTAAATGAGGCACTGTGGGCATATAGGATGGCCTATCATGGATCAATTAAAACATCACCTTACAAACATGTGTATGGCCATAACATAGTTCTTCCTTGGGAAGTTTGGTCTGGATCGAGGCATGTTACACTGCAGAATGATTTGTCAGCCGAGCTCTATAAGAATCTTATGATAGATAATTTGGAGGACTTGAGTTGCCTTTGGCTGCGTGCTCTTGAAAATATCGAAGCCAATAAACTAAGGGTTGCAAAATATTACAATAAAAAGGTCAAGATTAAGCAATTCTCTGAAGGAGACTTGGTCTGGAAAGTGAAATTGCCAATCGGATCAAAGGACAATAAATTTGGCAAATGGTCACCTAATTAGGAAGGACCTTATCGGATCAAACGTTGTGCGCCTACTAATGCTTATATTTTGGAAACATTAAGAGGAGAGGAAGAATTTGGCTGAGCAATCAATAGCCAATTTGTTCGGTCGTTAGCTTTAACAGCCGATATCAGAAAGGTGTCGCCTTTAGTGCAAAAATAAGCCCAAAGGGGTAAAAGCCAGTACGATGTGTATCGCCTATAGAAGCAAAGCAAACATGTACAAAGTAATGTGTATGAAGTGCAAAACAAAGGAAAATCACTCAAGATGAAGAAGTTGTTTGCTAGATATCACCTATTACAAGCTACGGGCTGGAAAACACTTTGCTTACTATGTCATCGGCCAGGGTGTTGAAGGCTACGGAGTTGGCGGCGCTAGAAAAATCCTCAACCAAACGCTCATGCTCCCCAGGGTGCACGGCATTTGGAAAACCGTGGGGAAGAAGATGAAGATTGTGGCAAGAACGGGCTTGTGTAGCAGCCAATGCCATGGCAGTACCATGACAAACATCGTGAAGAGCAACCTCCCTAACACGGTTTGGGATGTCATGCAAGTGAACCACCGGAATGGCGCCCCTAGCATTGACAAATCCCGCTATGTGATCCGCAGCTGATTGAAGGCTTTCCAACTGAGCAGTTAGATCTAAAAAGATTTAATGAAAGAATAATAAAAAATCTTAAAAGCAAGATTAAGAAGAAGACGGAGAGATTGTGGTAGATGTCTCACCCATGATTCTAGCTTTAGCTCTGGCCAACCTTTCCCCCACTAGGCTGGCCTCAAGGGTGATCGGCTTTGAATCATGGCCAAAGCCGACTCTGCAAGGGAAAGGCAGCTGGCCAGGTTCTGGTCAGTCCGATCAATGGAGGCTAGCAGATCATCATTACTGATCTGCCTCCTTGGGTAGCAAGGGAACTGGCGGTGAATTGGTGCTGAAGGTGACCCTAAAGGCTGAACAGAGTTAGCCCTCTGCTCCAGAACGATGGGAGTAGCCCAATTTACACCCTCTTTGCGATGAAGGAGCTGGTGCAATGATGCAAATCCATTGAGGGCCTCCTCAGTAGACCTCTTGCTATTCTCTATGATCTCAAACCTACAGAAAAAATAGGGACTATACTAAAGATGTAGAAGGTTTGAGACGAAATGGGTTGTTGTTTGATCCACAGCCATGGACCGTATATATAGCCTAGGAAGGCGAGAAGATAGATTTCACCGGGGGTGTGAAATTGGAATCAGAAACGGAAGCGGTTCGACACTCTGGGAATTCAGGGGATGGATAACAAAGAGATAACATATTCGAACTTATTATTCCCCAAATTACAAAATATCATGGGATAGATACGAAGAATTTACATTGACCAGAGATCAACCCATCAAGGCTTCTTTGGATTGAAGGGAGTTCAGGTCCCCACAAGGCTGAAGGTCATCAGGAACCAAATAAACATCAGCCCATTGATAAAATTATGCCAGAGAAGAGGAAATGCCACTAGCCTAACAGATGCTCAGCCGATTTCTCGGAAAATTGAGAAACTATGGGAAAGAAACCTGTGGCTTTCCCGATGGGCATTTGGAGGAGCAAACAAGGAGAAGGTGTCCACACATTTTAGCCCTCACAAACACTAGAAGAGCTTTGCAAGCATGGAGAGAAGACTCAGGTGATATCACAAGAATTCTTCTAACCACAAAGGCTGGTCTTCTTGCTCAATGAGGCGCTAGAATGGGCAACACAATCACCATATGCACAAGAATTCTTCTAACCGCTCAAGATCTTCATAGGAAAAGGATAGACCATGGAGGGTCTAGTGGAGTCAGGAGCACTCGAAGAGGCAGATAGAAGAGAAACATGGCTAAATTGTTGAGTTGCTCTCGCTAGGGTTGGATAGATATTTTATAGCCGGCCTAGAAGGATGAATCCAAGAGACCGTGAAGCAAAGATGCTCTCATAAAAGTTTTGAAGCATAGGCTCGTGAGCTGACATAGACGGCGACAAACAGTAGACCCCAGATCAAGATTCTTTACCTGTGACTGCGGACCTATCAGGGGCACAAACGTGATAATTTTGGAATAAAATTACTTTTATCCCAAAATTGGGGGGCATATGTTTACACCAAAATTTGGAACAAGAGTCATAGGGACTCAAAAACTCCCAAGACCATGTTATCAAGGAATCAATTGTATGCAGATCGGAACCAGCTAATTCGAATGCAAAACTAGAATCGGCATTCTTCAAATAATGCCAGTGGATAATGATAAAAGCTATGATTGGCGCCAGGACAAGACATGTTGGACTCTACAAAAAGGGAAAGATTAGAGTCGAAGTTATTTTAAATTAGGAATGTTTTCTCTAGGGTCAAAAATTGTGATGAGTCGTGCTTAGACAGGAGTCATGCGCATGTCCTGGGTATAAATATCAAACCCCGACTATTGTAAAGGACACACAATCAATCAAATACAAGTTATTTACTTTTTTTGGCTCTGGTCATCCCATAGGAGTAGGAGTAGAGTAGATCTCGGCGAGTTCTTTAGCAAGTACGGCTGCATTGATCCGGTCGACCTCCACTGCTTGTCTGTAAGTACCGTCATGGCTTATACCTCTGTTCGTACGACTGCATCAATCTGGTCGACCTCCACTGATACTCTGGTATAAGTTAGTTATCGACTCTTGTCTAGTTCAAGTACGGTTGCATCGATCCGGTTGACCTCCACTGCTCGAACTAGATTAAAGTCAAGTTATCGGCTCTATCTAAGGGTGGCATTCCTTCGGATAGATCCATTAAATTACCGATATTGCTTGTTGCTTCCATTATTTACTTAATTACAGCAATATCACTTCGCCCAATTGGGATTGATCTAGATCGGCCTTATATCTTTGTTAACCCATCGTTTGTTAATCTAAACTGATCTAATCTGCACTTTAAATGATGAGTTATGTTTTATCATCTGTTTTACGTCAATCTTGATCGTGCATAGTGTGCGGTCAAGGCATGTTTGATCTTGAGTAGATCTATTGGCTAGAGAACTGTTCCATGGCCCATTATCATAGCCTGTGTGATTCTGCCTCATACCCCACTGTTAGCACCGTGGAGTGAGGATCGCTATTTGGTAGATCTATTCTTGAGAGGGCATGACCTTAACTATGCGCTATGCCTGAATCAGCTGTTTTAGCCGATATCAAGCACTTTCATGAATAGTTCGCATCACGAGATCGTTGAAGTAGGGATAGGTTGAATGATATGTTAGCCCCATGATCTTATTATTGTATTATGGCCTGCATGATTCTGCCTCATGCCCCACTGATATTAGTAATAAGTTAGGGTCATCGAGTCTATTGTTATTTCTATGGCCTGCATGATTCTGCCTCATGCCCCACTGGTCATAGCGATAGATGAGATCTAATATGTTCATTAGATTTTATCTCTATTAAATGGTTGAATGATGATGAACTATTTCTTTCATAAAAAGGGGTTCGGTTACTTGTAGTCATTGGCTTAGCATGAACTAATTATTGTTAATATCTTATTGCCATTGACCAATATTTGTTTAAAGAATGATATCCATCATGAACGATAACTGATTCTTCTTACACAATCCCATGAGCTTTAACTGATTTATTCTTATGAATAAGCTGGAATCAACTATTTAGTCGATCTCCTTTCATATCGGCTCTCAGAGCCGCACATTCGGGACTGTCTGGCAACACCGGCATGTTCCGCCTTTAGTTACTAATAAACTTTCTCTTCTTATCAATTGTAGGGTCAAATTGACTAGCACGTCCTAGGAAGAGTGCGCAGGATCGACCACCCTTGCGCTGAAAGCTAGGCGGATCTCTAGCTCCATCGAGCGGATCCTTCCGGCTTGCTCGTGTGTCCTCGGCACGGGACAAAATTCTGTGTCGATAGAAGAACGAACAAGAAGCAAAAGCCTCCAATGCATCTTCAAGTGAGCTATCTAGCAGCTCCAAAGATGGTGATGATGATGAGTCCTACCAAGTGCATAGCAAGAAGGACAAGAAAGGAAAGGGCAAGAAGATTGACGACAACAAATAAGCCACCGTATCATTTAACTATTCTTCTATGTCGACTAACCATGATCGCAAGTCCTTCATCAATGTGCCCGTGGGCAAGTTACCTCATTTCGATGGGACTAACTTTGCCAAGTAGAAGCACTTGATGAGAGCCTATCTTATAGGTCATCATCCCGGCATTTGGGAGGTTGCTTGCGATGGATTTGAGCCATCGGTTGGTCCCAAGAATCCAACCATGGAAGAAATGAGAATCATCCACCTCAATGGTCAAGCTACTAGTGTGCTACTTAGTGCCTTGGATGGTGATGAGTACAATAGAGTGATTGGTGTGGATGTTGCCAAGCAAATTTGGGATACTTTGCATCTTACACATGAAGGGGTTGACAAAGTGAGAAAGGCAAGAATTGATTTGTTGATGTCCAAGCTCAATCAATTTGTTATCTTGGATGGAGAAGGGCCACAAGAGATGTTTGATAGGTTGATGACAATGGTGGGCAAGATTAGAGGCTATGGTTGTGATGAGCAAGATGATCATAAAGTTGTCAAGATTATGTTGGAAGCTTATTCACCTAGAAATGAGACTATAGTCACTCTAATTAGAGATAAGAAGAAGTTTGAGTACTTTACACCAAATGATGTACTTGGGAGGATCTTGACCTCTGACATGCAAAGAGAAGAAGCAAATGAGAGGAAGAAACTTGGAGAATTGCAAGAAAAGTTAGAGGGCATCAAAATCAAAGATGTAGCTCTCAAGGCCAACAAATCAAACAAGCAAGGCTCTATAAGCAAGTCCAAGATCAACCAACAAGCTTCAACTATGAAAGGACCTTGTTTGGTTTTGGTAATTGAGTGACAACTTAGGTGGACTAATTGTGTTTATGTGAGATACATAGGTGATTAGTCCACAGATACATATATGTGAGCAACATATGCCATGAAGGTGAAAATGGCTTGGAGATTTTGCAAAGCTCACACATGTGAAGACGAAGGAGCTCATTGCACATGAGACATGACATTGAGTCATGTGATCAAAGGTGGAGAAGATCAAGACATGACTTGGCTTGATGGACCGGTTGCAAGCGTGAAGGGCAAGTCGGAGGCTTTGGAGTGATGGACCACGTGGCAGTGAAGCTTGAGCAAGACTTGGCGCCGATGGACGATGGCAACAGTGAAGAGCAAGTAAAGTCAAGATTGATGAACCAATATGATCACGTGATGATATGAAGTGGACCATATCATTGTTGATCATGTTGGTGCATGTGTTGCATCGACGTTGGAGGAGATGGAATGGAATGCGCAAGGCAAAGGTATAACCTAGGGCATTTTATTTCACCGGTCATAGGTGTGTAGTGAAGTTTATGACCGGGTTTAGGATAGATGGCTGTACTATCAAGAGGGGCAAACTTGTTTGCATATCAGTCATCTAGTGCCACTTGAGTGATCTAACTTTGCATCATCGCTAGGATTGAGTGGCGTGGAAAGTGGAGTGGCTAATCCTTTGAAAAATGATTATGAAAAGCTAACACACATACACATGGTGGTGTTGGCACATTTACAAAGGAGATGAAGTTGGAGTTGATGTGGATCAACTCGATGAAGAAACAGAGATGAGAAAGGTCCCATAGAGTGGACCGGACTCTGGTCACGCAGTGATCGGACGCTGAGGCTCAGCGTTCGGTCAGTGGTGGCAGTCATCGTGCAGCGTCAGTCAGTCAACTAGATGCTAGCTCTGAAAGTGACTAGACACTAGAGGCAGTGTCCGGTCCTGTTGTTGGACGAAGCAGTGTCACTGGAGAGTGACTGGACGCTGGGGCTGCATCTGATCACGTCCGACCGAATGCGTCCGATCGGGGTCGGTACCTTACTATAAACGACCAGACGCTGAGGGTCCAGCATTCGGTTAGTTGAAGCTACTACGTCTGGTCAGAAGATGACCATTGAGAACGGAAGAATGCCGTTGAACGTAGGTGACACGTGGCGTGCATCGCACGACCAGACGCTATGGTCCAGCGTCCGGTCGACCCGACAGTTGCCCAGTGAAGGGGTAACGGCTAGTTTAGCCCTTGGGGCTATAAATAGAAGTGGCCTTCAGCCATGGCTGGTGCTGAGCACCTTGGGGGACTTTGTGTCCATGCTTGAGAGTGCTTAGGAGCCCTCCATCTCACACATACTTGATAGTGATCATCCGATTGTGTGAGTGAGCGATTCTAGTGCGATTGCATTGTGAGGTTGCATCGAGTGGCACTAGGTGATCGAGTTGCAAGCTGGTGGTGCTTGTTACTCTTGGAGGTTGCCACCTCCTAGATGGCTTGGTGGTGGTCTCCGTGGAAGCCCGCAAGAAGCTTGTGTGGCACTCTAGAGAAGAGCTTGTTAGGGGCATTGTGCTTGCCCTGCGGGAGTCACGAAGAGCAACTTTAGTAAAGCATGTCATTGAGCTACCCTCACCTTCGGGGTAGGTTCTTGCGGCGCCCGACATGCGGGCTTGGCGGGTGATGCCAATTAGCCGCCAAACCACCAAGTGAGCGGTCGACACAACGGGGACTAGCGTGTTGGCAAACAAGTGAACCTCGGGAGAAAAATCATCGTGTCAACTTTGTTCTTCCCATTGGTTTGCATCCCCGTTACACAAGCTTGCAATTACTTTCATATACATTGAGCTTGTGTTGTTGCTTTTGTAATTAGTTAGCTTGTGTAGCTTGCTAGTTACCTTCTTGCTTGTGTAGCATAGAAGTAGCTCCCTTGCGTGGCTAATTTGGTTTGTGTAACCTTATTAGTCACATTGCTCAGTTTGTGTAGCTAAGTAATTGCGCTCTCTAATTTGGCATTGGTTGCCTTGTTATAGAACATTGCTAGTGAGCATTAGGTAGCTTTGTGCTTTTGCTTACTAGCATGTGTAGGAGCTCTCTTGTTGCTTAAAGTACTAGTGGCATAGGTTTGTGTGACCTTGCTTCTAGAATTGGTTAGGAGAGCTCTAGCTAGCCCGGCACCTTTGTTGCTTGATTAGTATCTTTGCAAGGTGCTAGTGAACATAGATAGAGGGGTGTAGTCTTGGCTAGACCGATAGTTTTAATTCCGCACTTGTTTCGGTTAGCCAACGTGATTAAGTTTTAAAAAAGGACTATTCACCCCCCTCTAGTCGCCATCTCGACCCTTTCAAACTAGCAAGCCCAAAGCAAGCAAGCAAGTTCAAGAAAGAGTAGAGACCACATCATCTTCAAGTGAAAGTGAAAATGATGATGATCAATATGAGAAAGTTGATGATGTTGCTCTCTTTATGAAGTGGTATCACAAGGGGCTAAATAAGCAAGGCTACAAGGTAGTGAAGAGAAGCTTCCCAAACAAGAAAAAGAAGACATGCTACAATTATGGAAGCACCGATCACTTCATTGCCAAGTGTCCATATGAGATCAAGGACAACAAATACAAGAAGGACAAGAAAGAGGAGAAGGCCGACCGTAGAAAGAGCAAGAAGTACATGGGAGAGGCTCACATTGGGCATGAATAGGACTCAACTAAAGAAAGCACAAGTGAAGAGGATGAAAAGGTTGCAACTATTGCTATTCACAAGTCATCCTCTACACCAAGGCTCTTCAATGACATGTCTGATGATGACTACTCCCCTCACATTTGTCTCATGGCAAAGGGTGTGAAGGTAGAATCCAAATCGAAGGCCAAATCTCCTCCACCTCCTAGTGATATCTCTAGTAGTGATATTAGTAATAGCTCTAGTGACGATAAATCTAGTGATAAAGAAATAAACATGATAACTAAAAATTTGGATGGAAAGACTAAATTATTCATCACTAAGCTAATGGAGGATCTATAGAGTGTCCAAGCCGAGCTAGAATCTAGAGAAGAGACTCTTATTCAACAAGAGGATCTCTACATTGCTAGCAAAGAAGCTCTTGCATTAGAGAGAAGTGAGATGGAATCCTTGTGCAGGGCTTTGGCCAAAGAGCAAGAGGACCATGCTATCACAAAGAAAGCAAATAAAGCTCTCAAGAAAAAGTATTGTGACTTATATAAAAAGTACAAAGAACTTGAGATGCAATATAGCATTCTTTGGGATAGCAACTCACATCTCACTAAGGCAAAGGAAACCTCTACTCCCTCCACTAGTCAAGGTTGTGGAAAATGTTTTAATCTTGATTTGAATGCCTATTCCACTAACCTTGCAAACATAGAAGCTATGAGAAAGGAGTTTCCTAGGCTCAATGAAGTCATTAGAAAAGTGTGGATAAGTGTGACCCAATCCAATGACAAGAAGGTTGATGAATCAAAAGGGCCACAATTCAAGCAAGGAAGGCATCCCTCAATCAAGCATGGGCTTGGACACACAAAAAGGAGCCAAGACAAATGAAAGAAGGATAGTGAATGGATTTGAGTGTGTGTAGTTTGAGAGGAAGGGCAAAATTGGTACAGATTAGCCTAGACAGACCCCAGCAGTGCAGCATCCCCGAGTAGCAGTGCCGCAAGCGGTAGTGCCACAATAAAGGGCGGCAGTGCCGTGCCCTGCAAAAATGGGAAGGCTACCAATTCTGTTCCTGGTCAAATTAAGCCCAAGAAGAAGATGTACCAGGAGAAACAGGTTTTCCAGAAGCCTAAGGAACCAGTGTGGGCCACCAAGAATAAGTATGCCTATCAACCAAAGAATTATGCACCTCGACAAAGCTTGACATCATGCTTGTTTTGAGGAACAACAATAGTGGGAAATTGGTTGCAAAATATGTTGGAAAGGAAACCAACATATATAGGAATACTTCTATTTGGGTTCCTAAGATTCTTGTGACTAACATGCAAGGCCCCAAGTCAAATTGGAGACCTAAATCTAGCAACTAAACTTGTTTTGTAGGCATACTCCTCTGATGGATCAAGTTGGGTGCTTGATAGTGGATGTACAAATCATATGACCGGAGAAAGGAGTATGTTCTCATCATATTCCCCGATGACGCAATCAAATGAAAATATTATCTTTGGAGACAATTCAAAGGGGGATGTGATTGGTCTTGGTAAAGTTGCTATAACCCTTGAGCATTCAATTACAAATGTATTACATGTTGATTCGTTGAGTTATAATTTGTTGTCTGTTTCTCAATTGTGTGAGATGGGCTACAATTGTCTCTTTTCGGATAAGGGTGTGGAAGTCTTTAGATGGGAGGATTCCTCTATTGTCTTTATGTGTCAATTAAAGAACAAGCTTTACTTAGTTGATTTCAACAAAAGTAAAACTAAGCTTGAGACTTGTTTAGTGGCAAAATCTAGCATGGGTTGGCTTTAGCATCGCCGACTAGCCCATGTTGGGATGAGGAACTTGGCCAAACTTCTAAAAGATGAATACATTCATGGACTAACAAATGTTTACTTTGAGAAAGATAGGATTTGTAACGCTTGTCAGGCTAGAAAGCAAGTTGGAGCACCTCACCCACCAAAGAGCATCATGACCACCAAGCAACCATTGGAGCTAATACATATGGATCTCTTTGGACCGGTCGCCTACCTAAGTATCGGGGGTAACAAATATGGTCTTGTTATTGTTGATGACTATTCCTGTTTCACTTGGGTATTTTTCTTACATGACAAGTGCCAAGTTCAAGAGAAGGTGAAGATATTTGTTAGAAGAGCTCAAAAGGAGTTCGGTCTTCCCATCAAGAAAGTGAGAAGCGACAATGGGACCGAATTCAAGAATACTCTAGTTGAGGAGTTTCTTGATGAAGAGGGCATCAAGCATGAGTTTTCAACTCCATACACCCCTCAAAAAATGGTGTAGTAGAGAGGAAGAACCGTACACTCATTGACATGGCAAGGACAATACTAGATGAGTACAAGATGCCGGACATCTTTTGGTGTGACACCATCAACACCGCTTGCCATGCCATCAACCACCTCTACCTACACAAGAAGTTGAAGAAAACTTCATATGAGCTTCTAACCTGTAACAAGCCTAAGGTGTCTTACTTTAGAGTGTTTGGGTGCAAGTGTTTCATACTTAACAAGAAACCCAAAATCTCTAAGTTTGCACCTAAAGTTGATAATGGTTTTCTTCTTGGTTATGGATCAAATGAGCATGCCTACCGTGTCTTCAACAAAACCTCCAGGAGAGTTGAGGATGCGGTAGATGTGATATTTAATGAATCTAATGGCTCTCAAGTGGAGCAAGTTGATTCAAGTGTTGCAGGAAAGGAGGATCCACCATGTGAAGCAATCAAGTAATTTGCTATTGGTGGTATTAGACCACAAGAAGATGAAGTCACTGAAGTGGTGGTTCCTCAAGTTGCTGTTGCACCAATTTCTATTGACGTACCTGATGCTACACTGCAGCAAACACCTGCTACAACTCCAGAGCACGGCAGTGCCGCACTTGAGGGCGGCAGTGCCGCACCTACACAGTCAGTAGTAGCTGATTCGACTCCGGCTCGTGGACAAAACCTACAACCCCCATATTTGAGCAAGATGATGATGAAGATCTAGAAGATGAACAAGAGGCCATTGAGCATCCAAGGATAAGGCAAACAATACAATGAGATCATCCCATTGATAACATCCTTGGAAGTCTTCGAAAAGGGGTAATATCTCGTTCACATTTAGCAAACTTTTGTCAATATTACTCGTTTGTTTCCTCTTTGGAGCCTCTTAAGGTAGAACAAGCACTTGGAGACCCAGATTGGGTGATGGCCATGCAAGAAGAGCTCAATAACTTCGAAAGAAATCAAGTGGGAACTTTGGTGGAACGACCCAATACCAATGTCATTAGTACCAAGTGGATCTTCCACAACAAGCAAGATGAGAATGGAGTGGTGACAAGGAACAAGGCAAGGTTGGTTGCTCAAGGTTTCACTCAAGTAGAGGGCATGGATATTGAAGAAACCTATGCACCGGTGGTAAGACTTGAAGCAATTCGAATGCTTCTAGCCTATGCCGCTCATCACAACTTCAAGCTATATCAAATGGATGTGAAGAGTGCATTTCTCAACGGTCCTATTCAAGAACTTGTCTATATTGAGCAACCACCTGGCTTTGAAGATTATAAGTTCCCCAACCACGTCTACAAACTCCAAAAGGCGCTCTATGGGCTTAAGCAAGCACCAAGAGCATGGTGTGAATGCCTTAAGGAATTCTTGCTTAAACAAGGCTTTGAAATAGGCAAAGCCGATCCTACCATTTTCACTCACAAAGTTGGTAAAGATATATTTGTGTGCCAAATATATATCGATGACATAATATTTGGTAGTACTAATCATACTTTTTGTGAGGAATTTAGTAGGATCATGACGAAGAGATTTGAGATGTCCATGATGAGTGAGTTGAAGTTCTTCCTTGGATTTCAAATCAAGCAAGTGAAGGATGGAACTTTTATTAGTCAAACGAAGTACACCCATGATATGCTCAAGAAGTTTGACATGGTGAATGCCAAGCCTATCAAAACTCCCATGCCAACCAATGGACATCTTGATCTCAACATTAAAGGGAAAGCCGTGGATAACAAGGTATATCGTTCCATGATCGGCTCTCTACTTTATTTGTGCGCATCTAGGCCCGATATTATGTTTAATGTGTGCATATGTGCTAGATTTCAAGTTAACCCAAAAGAGTGTTACTTGGTGGCCGTTAAGAGAATCTTAAGATATTTAGTACACATTTGTTAGCCGATTGGATCTATTGTAACCCTACCGATTGGATCTATTGTAACCCTACCCTAGACAAGGAGCGGTAGGGGCCTCCCGACTGGGATCCTATCTTCTACATTTTAGCACATAGTTACAAGCAGCAACTCCTATAATCGAGCATACGAATATAAGCTACTTCAAATTGGACATATGGCACCGCGTGCCTAAACCAGTATAATCCCTGTATCTTGTGTGCAGCCCATTTGATTTGTTGTACATGAATACGCTGTTAGGTATTACCCGAGCTGATTCTTCCCACACACTGATATCATTCTATCGTTGCCAACAGTCATGTATGAATCTATATTAGTATATAGTACTTCTATCATTTTAAATTGCAAGATATTTGGGTGTTTCTAAATATATAACTTTTGTTATGTGCTTACATAAATAAAGAAGAAGAAGAAAGAATTCCATAGTGTGTATCAATTTCATCTGCTTGCATTGTATCAACTTCATCTTCTGGACGACCTCAAGGACCTTAAGACCAAAACGTCTTACAATTTGAATTTGAAACAGGAGTACAATAATTACACAAAGATAACGATGGAAAGGAGTAGAAGGTACATCTTCTTTGCTTGTTGTATTAGACGATGAAAGACAGGCTGGCGTGCCTTGCCATAAGCCACACGGCCGTGACGAGTTCGCCGCCCATGCTGAGCTGCCTGGCATGAGACTCTCTGCTGCAGTGGTTAGCAACGTAGCACAGCATCTCCACCCAGACCCCAAAAATGACTTCCAGCCCATTTGGTCGGTCGAAGAGCGCATCTGCAAGCCTCACTCCGGCGTCGAAGTATTTATGGGGAACATCGGAGTGGATACGAGCATGGAATCCCTTGCGCAGGGACCAGTCCAGCAGGTCCTGTGGCGATTTGGCACCCGCACGAGCTGCTTGCATGAACTCATCCAGCAGGTCGTGATGGAACTGGCTATAACGGCTGCGCCGCACGGGGCCCGGTAGCATGTAGGGGCGCAGAACAAGGAGAAACATCATGTAGTTGGACAGCACCCTGATGGCCTCAAGCAAACTCGACTCATTAGTGCGGTCACCAAAGAGGCAGATCTCACTGGCGAGGTGCCAGGCCATGATGCTGTCCTCGAAACCGATGTCCTGGATGCTCCAGCCGAGGTAGTTGTCCAGGTTGAGCTCCTTGAGCGTGAGCAGGCCTGGCAGGGAGCCGACCTCCTCGCCCCGGTTCCCCATGCGCAGGATCTCCATCAGCACCAGCTCCTTGGTGGTGTCCGACGGTCGACCGGAAATGCTCCAGCTCGTCCCACCATTTGTCCACGATCCGCCCCAGCCACCGCTTGGTATCTGTGTAGATGGGCGCCCTTGCTGCGTCCTTGGCGCAGGACTTGAGCAGGTTGTACTGGCCAACGACGCCGGACCACCTCCTGTGCCTTGTTGCCCGGAATGTTCGGCGCAGCTTAACAATCTCCCCGTAGAGCAGGTCCTTCCATGTCCTGTGACGCCCGAACCGCGATCCGGAACGCTCGTTCCCGGGACGCGGATATCGGCTACGTACCGCGATCCCTGTGACTGTGGTCCTGTCACTCTGATACAGCAAGGCATATTTTTTTTCTTTTTTTTTCGCGATCAGGTCTTTTACCCATTTTTTATTAAGAGGAAAGGCCAAAAGAGAGGCCGGACAACAGTTACATATGACTCACAAGTAATCCTAGGATTACCTGTGGAATCTGAAAGACACAGACGAACAACAAGAAAACACGAGGGGGGAACCTCTACTTCAAAACACTAACCGACTATGCCTGCAAAAGAAAATTACATCCGCGCAATGGTCGCCAACAGAGGGGATAAAGCCGTGGTGGCAAAGCATCCACCGGTAGAAAGCCCAACATATCCGTAAGCGACCAGGTAGCCGTTGTGAAGAACAAGACGACAGTGTCCGCAAGCGACCAGGTAGCCGCTACGAAGAAGAAGACTACCGTTTCCGCAAGCGACCAGGTAGCCGCTGCGAAGAAGAAGACTACCGTTTCCGCAAACGACCAGGTAGCCACTGTGAAGAAGAAGACGACAGCATCCGCAACCGACCAGGTAGCCGCTGCGAAGCATAAGACGACTGTGGCAACAACAACACCCTAGGCTGACAGACCAAAGCGAAGAGGAAGCTGAAGCACGGCAGGCACAGTACACGCTTGGAGCGGCACCGACGGATGGTGGCCAACAACGAAGCCTCCAAGAAGGGAATGACGTCCACAGACACCAACAACGTTGAAGATGGCACAAGAAGGACTTTCGTCCTAGAACAGGCCCCAACGATCCGCGCGACGAACTGATCCTTCGACGACGCCTTTCAGGAAGGTGGATGACGCAGGCTGCGCCACCACCGTCGGCCCTAAGCGAGAAGCCGGGCAGGGTTTTCACCCAGGAGCTTGTTCGACCACGATCGATGGGGTGTCCCTTGGCCCCGGCCATCGGCCCCCGTATTCCACGAAAGGCAGTGGGCTGCAAGGCGGGACGGTCGTCCACGACCCAGGCCGCCCGCCACCCGCAGCCGCAGGCAGCCAACCCCCCCCCCCCCCCCCCCCGGCCTCCCCTGGCGCAGCCGCCCTAGGGGCGCAAAGCCGACCATGGCCCGGGCAGTTCCGGCCGGCCGTGCAGCCGCCGCTCGCCGTCACCGACCAGTTGAGGCCGCCACGGGGTGGCTTGGGCGGCCAGCCGTAGCGCCCAGCCAGCTGCCGCATGCCCCCATGGTTGCAGGCACCCCGGCCGTGGGTAGCCGTCACCCCGGCCGGCCCCGCCGCTGCCACCACGGCAAGCCGCCGCCAAGGACTCAGATCCGGCCACTGGGGGCCCAGATCCGGCCATTGGGGACCCGGATCCGGCCACCCATCCGCCGAAGCAGAGACGCGCCGCCGTTGGCCCGCCGGACGACACCGCAGGAGGAGGGGTGGCGGTTGGCTGGTCCTGGCTCGTAAACGGTAGATCGGGCCTCGGGGAGACTAGATCCGACAGGCCGCCACCGAACGTCGCCGGAGAAGAAGGTGGAGGGGGCGGAGAAAGAGGAGCAATGGGGAGGGAGAGGAGGTGCGGACGGGTCCCTTTTTTTCGAGGCTGCCGCCACACGCCGGAGGGTGGCGACGGCGGCCAGAGGGGAGGTGCAGAGGGGGGGGGGGGGGGGGAGCTTGGGCGCTGGCGGCGGGGTACCCCCGAGTCGCCCGAGGGCTGGGCGCTCGGGGGATGCGTGAGTTCCGGAAAGGTCGCCCCACAGCAAGGCACATGTCCAGTTGGATCCGATTGCCCTCACCATTGATGCCAGCTCCAGGAGCAAGGCCCCAACCAACAAGACGTGGGTGATGGCTATATCTTTCCTGTTGTGCCCATGCCCATGCCCAGCGTCGCTGCCGCTGCTGCTGCTGAGCTGAAACAGCAAGAACGCAGCCACCGTGGACACCAAAGCGATGACACGGATGCAGCATCCCTACCATGTGTGTATCACAACCGCCTTGGTGTAGAGGATGTCATGCATCAGGGAGAGCTCCATCTCCATTAGCTTGTCGAGTTGGCCATAGATTTTGAAAGACCGCATGGCTTCACGTAGCCACTGGCGCCGCCCTCTCTGGACGCCGATGAATAACCCCATGCAAACCTCCAGCAGGCCATGCATGGGCTCCCATCAGAATGGTCTCCTCGTCCATCCTGAACCTTCGCTCCAGAGCATGATGCAGAAGCTCATTGCTTCTGGATTCGCGAGAGCTGGCATCCAGTTCGTCAAGGGAGTTCCAGATGCTGTCGAAACTGGCGGACCGGAGCGCCAGTATCCTCTCGACCTCTCCCCATACTTGAGGATGCCCACCGTAAAGATGAGCACGGCGGCCACCATGAGCAGGATGTCGTCGCTCAGCGTGTACTTGTAGAGAACATAGGAAACCCCTAACACCTGCACCACAAGAGTCTGCAGCTGGCGCAGACAGAGCCTGTTGTCCTCGAAGGAGTAGGCGCTGATGGTGCCTGACCCCCAAGATGTACCAGGAGGAACGGAGCCCAGAACGCCATGAGCGGCTGCTCGTCCTGTGACCGGCTGCTGATGGCCATGTGGCCCAGTGTGAACAGTGCAGTGGAGTACGCCAGCTGGTACGCCAGCCACAGGAAGAATGTTGGCAGGATGGAGACGTTGTGCCGACGGATGGAACCAAACATGAGAAGGAAAACTTGCAGGGAGAAGCTGAAAAGAACCAGGACTTGCACCCCCCATTCATTACGAAGGTCCACCAACAGCCTGCCCATTTTTCTAGTTTCCCACTGAAATAGTACGATTGTGAATACAGTTAGGTGCTCTATTTATGACGAGGGGACATGTCAAAAACCATAAATAATAATAATATAAGGGAGTAACTATATATTTCAAGTGTCTAATTCTTTAGAAATTTTTCATGCTGCAATAATGTACACAAGGTCACAAGCAACTAGTAGAGCTAAAAGTACTACTCGTGAGAAACTATTTATAATTTTTTTCTATAGTCAAATAATAGTAAAATTATATATTGTCTGAACAAAAAAAATAGACACCTCCAAGAGAAAGGTAAAAGAACTTAATCCAGCGGCTCAGATGTACATTATGTTGTTTGGTTGCGGCTCATACTATACTACTCTATATAAGAATATAACCAACGCAAAAAATAAAGGAAATTAATTTGCAGAACACTTATCAATAAAATAGCCTTTAGGGGAAAAAAGAGACCTACTAGTTAAGCATAAAAAATGCAAACAAGAATGAAATTAATCCACTCAACCTTTCACAAATACTGAATATATAAAATCTGGCAACGAATTGTAGCTCAAATTCCCACCGGCAATGGAACTTTGGTGACTGAATGATATACGCTAAGACTATATAGGTGACTGAAAACTAGCAAAACGCTAAATACATGGAGTTTCTTCATGGTTGACGAGACCCTTGACATCATAGAGATGCTCTAGGATTGCCTCACTTGCATCATTCCGCAATTATGGATACATATATAACGCATATATATTCTTGAAAAAAAAAGTTATAGAAACAAATGCATTCAATCAAGATATATAGACCATGCAGATACTTGGTAGATATTTGATAGCATATCATTCAAAGGGCAGGGCAGTGGGTGTACCTTAATCCAGGAAAGAAACAAATTGCAGAGTACAGCAGTACGAAAGTCCTAAGATTTTGGAAATCTGGTTCGACAGTGCTCCTGAACGATCGCTTAGTTGTAACTCTGGCTTGGTATGGATCGTCAACAAAAGAACTTCTTGTTGGCCCCCATCGGAAGTTGTAGCTTCGACTGCCTTTTGTTACCCTCTATCCAAGGAAGGCATCATTTGGCTTGCCAGATTGTCCCAAGTTATTCGAAGCGTGTTAACGTTAGAAGTAACGATGATACATTATCAGTTTTTAAAAGCTGGGGTTTGCAGTTGCAGGTGAACATGTTTATATGTTTATATTATTTTATTTTGCTCTCTATATATAGGAAGAAGAGTAAAATGTACATTTGGGTCACCAAGCACGGCACGGGCCATGCTAGGCACGGCCAGTGACAGCACGACACGCCTCACCCCTCGTGCCACGCCACGAGCCTGACCAGACCAGTGGCCTAGGCATAGCAATATGGGCCGTTCACTACTAAAAAAAAATTGTAGCAACACCTCTTATTTTTAGGGGTAGCTCTATATTGAGCGGCCCCTACAAATCCGTGACTGACCAGTGAGGGCCTCACCAGATTTAAAAAAAATCTATTTTTTTGTCCAGATTTGTGATTTTTTTGAAACAGATTTGTAAGAGCGGTTGTGGGGGTTATAACCCCGGGTACCCACGGCAAGGGTCATGGGCCGAATCATCAGGGACGGTCCAGCCCACGACATCAAGACTTGCGGCGCATGCCACTGGTCTGCGTACACTGCAAGGCATCTAAAAGATATGATTTATTAGGACTCTTTTAGATATTGTAATCCAAATAGATTACCTACCATATAACCGACTAGGATACTTTTCTTGTAACCCTACCCCTCCAGAGTATATATATAAGCTGGTAGTGGTTTTTCAGTCGGGCTAGCCTAGGGAGCACAACCAGCTTAGCAGGCCATGCCAAACACCACAATATGCTCCTCCCAGAAAACTCAAAATAAAAATCAACAATTCTCATTCATTTACAGATTCATTCATTCACAGATTCTCAATTCAATTCAAAGATCATAGATTCATTCTCTCTCTCTCTCTCTCTCTCTCTCTCTCTCTCTCTCTCTCTCTCTCTCTATATATATATATATATATATATATATATATATATATATATATATATATATATATATATATATATATATATATATATACATATATACATATATATATGTATATATACACAGATTCATTCATTCACAGATGACAGATCACAGATGAACATAGCACTTGAATCACTTGAAGTACAAGTCTTGAAGCAACCAAGAAGGCAAGAATGTCAACCAGACCCCAAGACTTGAATCAAAAGTTCAAACCAACCAAGCAGCAGCAGGCAATAGATCAAACAATGCAAAAGGTGATAGTTGAGTTGTTTAGTGCAATGCTGCCTCATCTACACAAAAGATGTAGTAGATGATGAAGTAGTGGCAGAGACAAGGGAAGAGCCAACAACACCTATTCCATGACCTTCAAAAATTTTCCCCATGCCTGTTTTTTCTTATCTATAAGAGGACGGTCGTGCATTCCTCTGAGACCTAGCTGCACCAAACTTGTTTTTATATCTTTAAATAGCTTATAAAAATCAGTTTTCACCTCAGCGTAGTATGAACTATAATTAGTACTAGTACATGCATCAAGCAGTTGCAGAACATTAAAGAAACCTTTCATATTAGCTCTAAGAATGAATGCATATGAATATAACATTGGCATATCCTGCCAGTAGGAATTTAAGCTTCATATGAAAAACGTTTCTTAGATTTTGATCATTTTCATAAGCATGCAAATGAGAAGCAATCTCTAGAATATGATGCACAACAAGTGGACTTGTGGGGTTAATAAAAACCAGATAGAACAACAATGGAGTCGTAGAACTCCAATATCTTCTGAGCAACATACCAATGAATTTCAGACGATAGTTGTGAGCCATAATGAGAATTAATGAACACAAAAAATGCTCCTATATGAAATCAAGTTAGCATAAGGTATGTTGCATTCCATCTAACATACATATCCCAACCAACCTTTTGAGAGCGAACACCCTTGGCAATGCAATAGTTCTTGAACAAAGCAACATATATGCTGATTAGAGGAATTTAAGAAGTTAGTTGCAGTTCTAAAATCATCTATGAAAGGCTTCAATCTCTTCAAGCTAGATTCTACAATTACATTAACAGTATGACAAGCACAATGTTGATGCACAAGACAATATCTACAGGTCTGAGGATCAAAAGGATCATGTGAAGGATTAGACCCAATTAACTAGCAAACATAGGTGTCAAAGTGTTCATGGCACTTGAATTAGAAGAAGCTTGTTTATAGTGATAGAGAAAATCTTGTCAACAAGACCATAGTCCTCAACTACAACAACGATACATTCAGCTATATTATATATTAAAACCAGAATGTGGCACCTCAATTAGCATAAGACCAATAACTCTTTATGTAACTCCCTATCAACATTGAGAAAGTTAGCAACAACACTAATGTATTCCTCCTTAGCTTTACCAGACCAAATGTCTAAAGTCAAAAGCAACAGAAGAAATAACAAATCAAGATAGAATATTTAAGCACATCACGACATTCAGTAAACAAGTTATCAAGATCTCTGATAGTGGTTTGCCTAGACACACTAACCTAGAATTATGAGCCTGAGTGATAGGATGTAGTCCTCCCAAACCTCTATCTCACCTACACCTAATGGAAGATCAAGCCTAGCAAACAACCGACACAACTCAGATCAAGCCACAGTAGGTTTATAATCCCAATTATGAACAGAACCATCAGGATTCAAAGAAAGCCTAGATTGAACCTTAGTAGATTGATCAGCCTTTCTCTTATAGAATTTTTTATGCCTAACCAAATGGCTAGTGCTAGCAAAAGAGATGTAGCAGACAATTCATGCTTATAGAGCTTGCAAATAGCAACATATCAAACACGTTTACAATTCATAACCTCAAACACCTCATCAGATTCCTCCCAGACACTACATCTAGGATGCATACCAACGGATGAAAGCAATGTGTCCATCTGTGCTATTGGAGCTGATTGGCATCCCTATCCCGACCATCGCCCCATCACCATTGTCGTCTAGATCGATTGGAATAGAACCTCTACTGATGTTGATTCCAAACAAGGCAATAGTGTGCTCACAGACATTGTCATCATCCTAGGGGACCAGACCTATCACAATGAAGTATTCATTGTTGGTGATAGGATAGACAACATCATCATCATGCACCATGGTGTTGACGGTAGTTAACACTCATCATAAACCATCAATATAACTTGTATAAATTCATAAAAAGGATCACCAACATAGGTTTAGGCATTTAAACTAATAAATTCCACAAGTTTTGGTAAATCTGTGAATACAGGAGGATTTATCTAGAAAACAAGCAAGGTGGACCCAATTGTAAGATTAAATCACGTTTATCCGTGACAAAACTGACTTAGGAAGACTCTAGAAGCATCCAGAAGACAAATCACCGAAGATCGAACCAAGAGGCTGGCTGGTGGGGCTGGCCTATGGGTCCCACAGGTTAGCCCCTCCTTCATACATTGGTTCCCCACTGCCTTAGAGATCAAATCTACATCGTTGCTCAAGGTCAGTTTGATCCGAGGGTCTAGGATTGACGTTGCCCCCTATATATAGCCACCTATACCCCCTCTTGAGGCATCTCTCCAAACTCCAATCTTTAGAGAAATCCATCAGAGATCAATATCAAGATATACCAGGAGGATTAGATCTAGAGCTCTCCAATGTAGTAGATTAGTAGCTCAGGAGTTAGGGTCGAGTTGGGCTCATGCTCAGGTTCCGGATCTAGTCTCAGAGGCTCGGTAAAGCCATTGTATCTTTACTTATTTATCTTATGAGACTTTGTTACCATTATATCATTCTTATCTACATGGCTATACTTACTTTGAATATGTATCTTGCTTAGTTAAGGTAATCTTTACTTTTATGTGTGGGTTCAAAGAGCGCTTAGCCTGCTAGTTTATCGATTGGGTTAAGTAACCAAGCCTCATGTTAGCATGGTGCTTATACGATGCTTTGCCAGTGAGTGCACCCTGTTCCCTAGTTGTGTGGTAGCAGCGGGTGGTGATAGCCCCATTTATCCTCTATAGTCCATCCCATGTTGAGTAGGTTCTTAAATTGTAGGACCATAGTCGCTTCAGTAGAGTTATCTTTTGTGATGCTCTACCATCTAGCGACATCCTGAAGTGCATAAGAGTAGAGTGAGTCTTAGCTATAGTTGGGTATATGTATACTTTGACCCTGTAATAAAAATATCATAGGAATCTACCTCACCCATTGATCTCCTGAGTTAACTAGTTTATATTATCTTTATAGATTTATCCCCTTTGTGTCATTCAACATAATTCCTATCATTACCCCCCTACTCTAGTTGTGTTGGTATGTTAGTAAATACTCATCTATTATTTAATAAATCTTTACTCCATTGTTTCCCTGTGGTAAAATATAAATAACAATACCTAGAATACTCCCGATAAAATGCTACACTGGTGCTCTGTGCACTTGCGAAATCCTTAAATTTTACATTTTCACTCACAAACGTCAACGAGCATTTTTGGTGCCGTTGCCAGGGAAACAATTGGTGTAAAGATTTAGATCATTAACATACCGCTAGCTTTAGTAGGATTACCCCTATTCTGTTATATTGTGAAATAGACAGGACAACAGATACCGTTTCAACCTTCCGACAAGCTTCCACAAGAAAAGAAGAAAGACCTTGAAGAACATAGGGTGCCTGAACATTCAAGATCCATCAACACTGGAACCCTGCCATCTCATAGGTTTATATAAACATGTATATTATTCTAACCATGTGTAGATTGGAGAAAAGGTCGACGTCACAAAAATTCAAATCACATCTCAAGTGATGAATACAAACGCTGCACTACTCACAAATTCCATCATGTGAGTCATGGTAAGTATGATCAAGAAAGGTGAGATAGTCTTGCTCATGGACTTTAAACTTGATGAGTAGTTATCTTTTAATGTTTTGCATTGCATGTTTCCACTTCGTTTAAATTAAATTTTCTCATACTAAATCCACAACATGTTTTGTTACCTACATATATCCATATCGTTTGCATTAAAAAGAAATAAGAAAATGTGAGCACATGAAGGCTCATGCTTAGTAAAAAAAATCTCACCAAGATCATGCTCTTTCATCTCTATTTGAATAAATCTCTATAGTGCTTTCATGCTACCTTTGTTTGCCATAGTAAGTTTTAGTTTGGAAGTACTACACGTAGTTCCATAGGTGTTTAAATTAAGCGTGGTGCTTAGGTTAAATAGCCTTCCTTAATCAAATTAGACATGGAGTCTAGTTTGGTTATTGAACTAAAAATTGCTTGTATAGACACTGGATATTTTGTTGGACTAACCCCTGTAGAAAAACCCTCAAATTTGATTTTGAAAAGTCCTGAGATGAATTCGCATCAGAGATGAATCAAGTTTTGTGATGAACTCTATTAACTCTGCGCAAAGAAGACCCAGCTCATTCTTCGCGAAAGGAAGAACTGTGAGTATCAAGGTTTATTCACTTATCTCTTGTCAAAAGTTATCTTTGCCTTGAACCATGTTGGAATGTAGCAAACACATAAAACATGATAAACAAAATCTATGCTAAAGCAATCCTAAAACTATCCTTTCATTAACATAGAGAAAAATCACAAAAATTATGGACAACAACCGATGTCTCAAATTCGTTGTATTCCCTCGGGTATGCGTCCACTAACATTTGTAGAAAGAATCAATAGAAGCTATGCATGTTCATGGTTTGGTATGAACCTACAAACCCAAAACTAAACCACCACTACAGCTGTGGAAGTGGATGAACAAATCGACAGGCTATGAGTAACATGAAAGACAACCTAGTATTGAGCCTTTCCAAGACTCAAGCTAGGGTGCTGATGAGACACAGGAAGCAACCCACCTCGTATTAGCCAGAATATGACTGCTTTCATCATCTTCGCAAAGACCAATTTGCACATCGGTAGCAAGAACTAGGATGACAAATGCCACTACATCATGGCATGCATCCTCGTATCAACAAACAATATCAATTAGTAGTGGTTTGCCGATAGTGTCTCATGGAATCATGACCATAGGCACAAGAAGACATCCCTAAGTCATTGAAAATGAAGCTTCTATGCAAGTACCAAGGAAGTTCCTTCTTTGACAATCATGATGGCTGGCATGTCACTAACAAACAAAGAAAAACAACTCTCCGCCACACCGCTAGACAATCAAGGAGGAACTTGAGTTCGCATCCCCAAAGAACACCAACTTGTTAACCAAGAATCAATGAGAATCAAGAAGGGTTGATGGGAGAAGAACATGCAATTGTCCGAATGGTACAAAGAAAAGCTTAATACCAGGAAAGGTCCTGCTCAATGGGCTACGAGCTCTCACCAACAGGTTAATCAGATAAGCCTCCTTCAGGTATGTTTGTCACTAATCATTGCAATAAAAAGAAGGAAAACACGAGGTATATCTAACAAATCATTATGCAACATAGAATCACATTGACAGAAGAATTCTATCATCCAAACTTGATTTTGCATTCTGCAAAATTTAAGTGTGGGGGATGGATTTCTTTAAAACATCTCATGCCGTGTTGCTAATTTATCTTGGTCATATCTGCCCTTATGATATTCTCAACTTGCAAAATCATTAATAAATAAAATTTTAAATAATCATGTTCCTTTGGATCACCATACATATTCTTGTTTCTACTCGAATGAATCTCTTTAGTCTTTCAAGCTTCCTTGTTCTGTTATAAGTATGTTTTAGAATATTATTCAAAACATAATTATTGAATCAAAACATACTTAAATAGAATTCCATTGTACATATGGACTAACACATGCAGGAAAATATTCAAATTTTGTTGGGAATGTTAGGAGATCGTTCGTAGAAACAAATCAAGGTTTGAGGGATTCTTCAAAACAATTTTACACATTTTGCCTTAACCTTGTTGAAAATTTGAAGTAGTAGTGAACAATAAAGGCACATTATATAAAACATGGGATAAAGACTCTATGCTAATTAAAATGTTAAAACCAACTATGTTATAGCATAGAGGATGACCTTTAGTTGTACATAACACTATCCTTGCTTTGAATCAATTGTATATTCCTTTGGGTATGTGTTGTCCACTAATATTTTGTAGGAATGAAACATTAAGAGGAGCAAAAGGTCCAAACAAAGTGCTGAGATCCACAAAAGAAAGGATAAAAAGATGGCATGACAAAAGAATGAGAAAGAAGTGCAACATTGGAGACAATATACTCTTAAACAACTCAAGAAAGGAAAGCTTCAAGCATGAAGAAAAGACTACCATAAGTCATCTACCCCTCATCACATGGTGTCATCAAGCTACAATGATGAAGCTTCTACTACTGATTGACTTCAAAAACGTTGAACAAGGAGGAAGAACAAGTCAAGAAGAATGAACCTATTAGACAAAAATCAAACTCAAAACCAATATGGGTTTAGCAGAAGAAGGTAGCACCACCATTGGACGCGCCCCTATTGGAGGCGCCACCACAATAATCCTCATCTTCAAGAGCGAACCAAGGTACTCGATCAATGAACTTTGCAAGAAGGAGTCCCGTTCGAAGGACTTAAAATACCAAACCCTCACTGAAAGGTAATTCGGTAGTTATCCATGTTTATTTATTGAATTTAGCATTCATGTCTTGCATCTAAAAAATGATAAAAATAACAATAGCATAATCATATAATTTAGATACATAATTTCAACTTTAGCATGTTTAAATTCTACGTTGCATTTAGAAAAACTTGTATGCATGGCATATATAAAAAGAAAATAAAAAGTTGTAACTCTGCATAATAAAATTTGACTTAGTTTAGTCTCATTCTAAGTTTTGCATCATGTAAATCTTAGAGCCCCATATGAGCACCTTTGTGGCGTGTAACAACCCATATGAATGTTCATTGTGGTGGCAATATAATAAAAAACCATAAAACTTATAAAGCAAAAGAAATTAAA
The DNA here is from genome assembly GCF_019320115.1 of Miscanthus floridulus. Taxonomy (NCBI): domain Eukaryota; kingdom Viridiplantae; phylum Streptophyta; class Magnoliopsida; order Poales; family Poaceae; genus Miscanthus; species Miscanthus floridulus. Next base: position 6,755,071 of record NC_089590.1, read on the forward strand.
AGCTAGCTTGGGGAGAAACATCCCCATGAATAAACCAGCTTGGGGGAGGTGCATCTCCAACTATCCAGGTAAGTATCTTTTTGTTTCATTTTTTAAGCATTTTTGGCAATAAGATAAAATAAAAATTGTGTGTGATAGTTTTCTTTAATATGCTTAGTACCAATAAAATAAAATAAACATAGTTGGGAGTTTAAGACTTTCTCTTCAATAAACTTTTGATGGATATGATGAATAATTGCTCTGTTGTAATTCCTTTTAAGTGCCTAGTTTTTAGTCCAAAATTCTCCCGAGTATTGGATAGACTTGATTTGATATAAGAATTTACTTTGAACTTGATACTCGTGGGTAGCATATGCTTGATCTAAGTCTAGGTGGTTGACGGATATGATATGAGAAGGTTTGAGCTATTATTTGTCTAGTTCTAAAGTGAAACTAAGTTTCAGAGTATTTTCTTTTGAAAAATAATAAATCAATCATTGTAACAACCCGAATTCGTTACAACCACCTAGGCTCTCAATTTTGGATAATTGGCAAAGTCCCTGCACAAGCCAGACAAACATGAAGTCAGCAATAGTCAACACAAACACTGAGGAACGCATGGTCACAACTTAAGTTGTCATTGATCAGGATTATTAACCTTTAGGACAAGCGAAGTGACCCTATTGTCAAATCTCGAGTGTTGGGACCAATTCCCCAAATTTAGAGACCACTGGATATTCCGATGTGATTATCGGATGATCCGTTAGTATTCGAACTGCATGTAGTGAGTGGAAATGAGCTGTCCTCCACTCAACTCTTGGTCCCGCATGTCATATGCACAAAATGGATACACCAAACCTCAGCTGAAGCAACACCAACTCATCCCACTCTCCCATTTCTCACCCTCTCCCTCTCTCTCTAAAGGAACAAGAGTGAGGAAGAACTAGAGATAGAAAATGAAGCTTGGAGGTGGAGATGGAGGTAGAAGATGAAGTGAAGGGATGCAATCCAAGGTCCTCATCTCATCAAGGTCAAGTCATCCTTATCTCATGATCATGGTTAGGTCATGAGCTCGCACCTCTTTAATTGAAGATTTATCTCAAACCCTAATCTCAACCTCTCATGCATGTATGGATCATGGAGTGTGGTGATCTCTCATTCATCACAAAGGCAAGATTTGTTCAACCTCTTACCCTAGAGTCTAGCATCTCATGATACTCAAACCTTGGAGATAAGTCTTCTTGCTCAATCCCATGTATTTGTCACAAGTGGTTCATGGGAAGAGATTTAGCCAAACCACTAGATGCACTAGTTAGCCAAAACCAAGGACTCAACTAGCTTTACCCTAGCATATCCCTAAGATCATCCTAGAAGTCTAATGCATATGCATGGATGTTCACCACTCCAAAGTAGCAACTAACCAACCCCAAAACATAGAGCATAGGTTCTGTCGCTCGGTTGGCAGAGTGTTAGCCGATGCAGCAGAGTGTCTGATAAACCTCCCCAATTTGGTAAATCCCCCAACAGAGGCACCTAGACCGTTATGAGTGTGAACATCGGAGTGTCCGACTACCGATCTAAGTGTATGCTGAATTATAAAGACCCACAGCCAGAAAACCTAAGAGCACCTGGTTCCCACTGGATCATCCATCACACATGCTGGAGCACTCGATGAATTATATACATAGAGTAACCTAGTAACCCGAGAGTGCCCAAAACCTAACGGAGCATCCATGATTCTCGCGGAGCATCCGCTAGAGCTTGAGCAGAGTCAACCAGAGATAACCCACCTTGATACCTAGCATAGCAGAATGTTTGTCAGACAGTATGGAGTATCCGACAGTCACCGAGAGTGTGAGTTTAATTAACAAGCTTACCCAAACAGTTAACAATACTAGTTAGTATCACCAGCCAGCAATACAATAGTAGAACCCTTGTTGTCTCTTATCAGGATCCAGTAGTGACCCATACATTTTCCTTATCATCATCTCAAGTCATCGGTGAATCTCTCCAAATAGATCTCTCTCATACCTTTCAGGAATCATGTCGGTGAGAAGCGTGTATAGAAAGTCATCATTAGCTTTTAGATGTCTGAATGGCTACACCATTAGGCAGGCACCCCACTATTATGAACCCTACTTTGGATACTTACCAAGTTGCATTATGAGTTATGCATCGCATGTAGAGTTAGATAATGATATTTCTCACACTATGCTTAGAGTTACTTCTTAATCTGTTTGAAGCCTCTCACCTCAACAATGGGAATGGGAATGCCTGATGCTTATTGCTTAGTTGCTTGGGCAACGGTAGAAGTCAAGCATGAGAAGGGAACTCATACTCACATGTGTAGGATGCTTCACCTGGATAATTAACTACTAAAACCAATGAGGGTACAATTTGACTCACCTTACTAATCCAGCTAAGGAATAATGTCCCTAATGTGATAATCATGACGAAAACCTGGATATCTTGCTCATGCGAGGGGTAGGTCATCGTGTGGGATCTCAAACGACATAGCTCGTGGAGCAGTAAGGACCGTGTATTGGGATATGTAAGTCCAAGTAACCACCCGTACAGACCACATGTCGTGGATGGGTCGGCAAGCCATGTAACTAATTGTGGCCTATTTATCTATGAAACTGGCAAGGGGGTGGCATCGGTCGGGAATGTCTCGGAGATTGACTGGGAACCTAGTTGAACATTTCATCGGACACTCGGGCCAGATTTGGGAAAGGTTGGAGAACGTGATGCAACCCTTACTATCAGACCTGGTGTATGGTGTTTAGTCCTATTTTTTCATGTGAGTACAATTGTACACCTCTGTAGAATCTTGAAAGCCCGAAGTCCCTCGGGACAGAACTATTTGGTTGTTCTTTCTTTCTATACCCATGGTAGTATGAATGATGGACTATGAGCACTTTGTTATAATGATAAATGCTTTAATTCTAATGCCAATAATAGCATGTCATATTCTTAATGAACATCATTGCTTTACGCACTTGTACAAATACCTTATAATCACCTTATGCATCCACCAAATATTATATGTTGAAATTAAGTCCTGCGAGTATACAATGTGCTCATGATGCTGCCATTAAGTTGTTTTGTAGGTAGCTAGGGCCCCTTCCTGAGTCTAGTCTCAGTGAAGGCAACGGTTAGCAGACCTTAGAACGACGTCTTCCAAGATGAGCTGCGTATAACTCAGCGAATAGATGAGCGACAAGAGCGGCAACCCAGTGTACAAATAGAGCTACCCAGAGCATTAGACTTAGTGGAAATCTTATACTCTTGAACCCTATCTTATTGTCGACTAAGCTTTAATAATGACGTAGACTGGAATGTGTATGCGATCTAGTTGTCTGGTATGCATTGTATTGGGTATGTGTGTGTAACTCAACGCAAAGGTCCTAAAGAGGAGTTGCTACGTGCGCTCCTATGGGGTCCACGGTGTTGATCTACTTAAATTGAGTTGGTCAAGGACGACACTCGGTTTAGGTGGACTAACGCAGCGGGTTCCCCCACAATCATGATGAGTTCCTGTATGACAAAGCTAAAATTCCTGCCAATGCCATATATATTTAGATTAGGAAAACCATACACCTTTGTGCTGCTTGCATATGTGTTGAGTTTTGTCAAGCTTTGTTGACCCTTATGAGAAGCTTATCATGCTTTTAAAATGAAGATCATGTACACTCCACCCAAATATGCACTACTCCTACACTGGGAGTAGGCACAAAAACTTGCCTTCCATTTAGATCCACCCAAAAAGGTTCTACTCCTACACTGGGTGTGAACACAAAAACATGTCTGTTAGGTCTCCACTCAAAATAATGCTCCAAGTTCTTGTTACTATCTCTCAAAAGTTTTGTTGTAGAAAAGAGACATGGGGCAATGCAAAAGTTTATAAAAAAAAGAAAACAAATGGACACAAAAGAGTTCGAGATATTGAAAACAATGGGTACTTAGATGCCTGCCTGAAAAAAATAAAAATGAATAAAGATAGCCCCTTTTCTCCTACAAAAATATTTCCATGTTTTACAAGAGAGATATGTTTTCAAGGAGCAAGTAGAATTAGGTTAACCACCATATATATCCAACACATATATCCACACACATGCACATCTTTATTTGATTGTATGACACTTTTCTCTTTGGATCCATTGTTTGACTTTACAATATACGCATTGCAAGTATGCTATCTAGTTTTACTCCCTACCTATAAACTCCAAAAAGGCTCTTGGAAGAAAAGGCAACAATAAGATATGCCTTGGAGAGGATCCACAAATACCACATATAAAGGGAGACTAGAGAGTGAGGATCCAAAAATACCACATATAGAGGGATCTAAGAGTGTCATACAAAGGAATATCTGAGCTTTATTTGAAAACTTATAAAACCTCTAGAATAAGGTGGAACAAAAGAACATGAGACATAGTGCTTGACTTGATCGTTCTGTCTTTCAAGTGCTCAAGACCCAAGTGAAGGCTAAGAAGCCCCATGGTTGAAGGTAATATGGGTAAGTTTCAAAGTTAAGTTAATTTATTTTAATCCAGAGGAGAATTTTTTATTGAACGTCTATGCACTTTTTAGGAGTGATAGCATTGTAGCAACTACTAATCCATTGCTGAGTTTAGCTTTGCTCAGGGACTGGCATAGGTTAAGCTTGGGGGAGTTTGTTGATGGTAGTTAACACTCATCATAAACCATCAATATAACTTGTATAAATGCATAAAAAGGATCACCAACATAGGTCTAGGGGTTTAAACTAATAAATTCCACAAGTTTTGGTGAATCTATGAATACAAGAGGATTTATCTAGAAAACGAGCAAGGTGGACCCAATTGTTATATCAAATCACATTTATTCGTGATGGAACTGACTTAGGAAGAATCTAGAAGCATCCAGAAGGCAACTCACCAAAGATTGAGCCAAGAGGCTAATAGGTGGGGCCGGCCGGCCTATGGGTCCCATAGGTCAGCCCCTCCTTCATCCGTCGGTTCCCCACCGCCTTAGAGATCAAATCTATGATGATGCTCAAGGTTGGCTTGATTCGAGGGTCTAGGATTAACGTTGCCCCCTGTATATAGCCACCGATACCCCCTCCTAAGGCATCTCTCCAAACTCTAATCTCTAGAGAAGTCCATCAGAGATCAATATCAAGACATACCACTACTACAGATTGATTTATCACTGTCGCCACTTTCACTACCGTAGCGATAGAAATGACCGTGTGATACTTCCACCATCGGTTGAAATGATAGCAAGACCTCCTAGGAATGAAACCGGTAGTTCATACTTCTACCACCGATGGGTTGACATTAGATGTGGCAGTGGTATTGGGGTTGCATTTGCACCGTCGCATGAAAAGTCAGGTGTTGACGGTAGTTAACAACCATTATAAACCATCAATAAAACATGTATAAGAGAACAGTTGTGATCACCAACAAAGGTCTAGGGGTTTAAACTAAGAAATTCTACAAGTTTTGATGAATCTATATTTTCTGCAGGGTTTATCTAGAAAACCATCAAGGTGGACCTACATATCAGAATTCATCGTTCTTATCCACTGTGAAATGGGCACCAGAAGGTTCTAGAGGACTCCAGAGGACACCACACCGAAGAAAGAGTTGAGGGGATACCATGTGGGGTTGACTGGCCCCACCTGTAGGCCGCCCAGCCCCTAGGGCCACCTGTTAGCCTCCGCCTCGTTATGTCGGTTCTCCACCGTCTCCTAGGTTGCATCTATGCCATTCTTTAAGTTAGTTTGATCCAAGGGCTCATGATGGATGCCCTGCCCTATATATATCAGCCCCTGCCCCCCTCTCTAAGTAGATCCCTAAAACCCTAATTCATATCTTTAGGATTAGAGCCAGCAATTAAGAGAAGATTAGTCCTCCATAGGATCTAGTCTTAAAAATAGAATAGTGAGATAGAGAGTGAGGGAAGAGTTTAGAGGAGGTGCTGGCCTGTTAGTGCTCACTCTATGGCTTGTACCTTGGTAGATCCAAGTTCTACTTAAGCTTGCTTCTGAGGATTCTCTGGTAATCAACTTCTAATTCAAGTAAGCATCATGTTTATATTGCTCATCAGGTTCACAACTCTTTGGGTGCTTTAATCTATAGGATGCTCTAGGTTAAAGTCGTAATTGTAGGTGTAAGCATGGTGCTTAGACCGGGTTACTTGTGGATGTACCCTATATTCTAGATCGGTGGTAGCTCACGAGGGTGACTCTTATAGCCTCGTTGAATCCTCTATAGTCCACCTCCCGTTTGTAGGCCTAGCAGGATTTAGTTACTATAGGAAACATACTCTGCTTGTGCATCCCTTAGTAATATCCCTAGTTGAACAATAGAAGACATAGCTTACCGAAGTTAGAACTAGAATACCTTTGTGATCTCCTCTATATTGCTATTTATCCTAACCTTGTTGCTACCCCTAGTTAAGTTAGACCATAGTTAGTCTCACATGTTTCCCTATGGGTATGATACTTGGAATACCTCCAGGTGAAAGCTACAACGGTATCCATGCGCTTGTGGATTTATCTATGCGCATTAAAATATACCAACAAGTTTTTTGGCACCATTGCCGGGGAAACGATTGCTGAATTAACTTCGAGCCTAGCTTAACATTTTATCTTTTGTTCTTTCTTTTGTTTTACCTTTTTGTTTAGGATGTATTCCACTCCTATCTATCAATATGCTAAACCCACGAGGGCAAGCCTAAAGCCACCAAAATCCTTAGACCCTATCATAACACCTGGTTATGAGCTACGCTTGTATTTAATAAAATTGATTCTGGATAAATCCTTATCGGGAGAAGGCGATGAAAACCCATACTCACACCTATGGGAGTTTGAACAGACCTATGCATGCCTACGTATCGCTGGCATGTCTGACAAAACCTTAAGATGGAAGTTGTTTCCATTCTCTTTGATGGAAGAGCTAAACAATGGTACAATATAACCGTAAGAAGTATGCAAGGAGATTAGGAAACGTTATGCTCTAAATTCTATTTATGTTTCTTTCCCATCTCTAAGTAGTCAGCCTTCAAAAAGAGGTTTTGAATTTTAGACAACTAGAAGAAGAATCCCTTAGTACATCGTGGGAATCATTTTAATGAACTCATCATCACTGGCCCGGACCTTGTCATTCAAGACCCTATACTTCTTCAACATTTTTACATGGGTCTTAGCAAGGATTCCAGGGAATCCCTTGATGCAACCTCTAGAGGACCTTTACTTCATTTGTTTGCTAGTGAAGCAAGGGCTATGCTTGATAGAATTAGTGGAAAGACTCCCTGCACTAGCATTCATTATGAACTCCTCAAAGAAGAGAAGGAATCCTCTTCAAAACAAGAAGAGGAAGTCTTGATAGCCAAATCACAACCACTATGATCCCAAGATGTAGCTATCAATCCTAAACCACCAATACCCCCAAAATCCCCCAAAAGAAGAAGGAATTCCACCTTTGGAAATCCCTATTGAGATTAAGGATGACCTCTTTGGTGCTGATTTTGGAAGAGCATTAAATTCTCATAAGAGACCTTCAAGCGAATATAATTCAAATACTCTAAAGAAGAGATCTCTTAGAAAACATCTTTATTCCCATATGGGACATTGGAAAGAATTCAAGGATGACATGTCTAGTAATGCCATAGAAGGAGAGCCAAGCAATTTAGAAGCCAATCCTATCTTCTTCCCTTCTATACCCACATTAGATGTCTTATTTGAATCCATCTCTCAACCCATCCTTGACCCTAATGATCCCTCTTATGCTCTTTCTCCTAAGTCTCATGATGACCCTAGAAATTCATTAAGACAACCAAAGCATAGGAGTCATGAAGACCATAAGGATGACCAAGAAGAGCAACGACAATGGCTAAAATATATTAAGAATTGGCTAGAATGTATTAAGAATTCATATGCCATTGTTAAAGAATTAATGGACAAGGACGAAGCCTTATGGGTAGAATCCAAACTTGGCCTAGATTCAAATAGTGACTTTGAATCAACCTCTTTAATAAACATGACTCATCCATGTTTAGAGGAAGTCTTAGACAAGATCAACCCAAGAGCTACCAATCTAAGGAAAATATTGCACATTCAGGAAGAAACATCCTTGGAGCGTGAAAAGGAAGATGACATTGATGAGCTTGGGAGTTATTTCTTGAACACCTCATCAAATCCATGATCACATGAGAAATCTCTTGAATCAATTAGTCTCTTCAACATTGCCACACACAAGATCTTCAACCTTCTCATGCTTCCTATTCATAAAATTGTTGAAAGGGTGGTTGTAGATGCATATGTTTATCACAAATATTGCGAATCTCGTTGGCATGAATCTTGAGATAGGCACACAAGGGTTGGTGTTGGAGGGGAAATCACTTCACCAATTTGAAACACAATTCGAAGGTTTCCCAAGGACGAGCTTCTATCCTAAAACAAGCACTTTCTAGAGATAATATGAGTTTTCACCTTCTACTGTGATACCCTTATGAAATAAGCATAGAAACATAGTTGTGAAATATTTCTTTGGGTATTTCTGTCACTAACTATTTTAGGTTTGAAGCAAAAAGAATGAACGATGATGACTTAGGGTATGTCCAACCAATTATCATGCAACATTGAATCACATCCATCCAAACTTGACTTTGCCTTACAAAATTCAAGCCTGGGGGACGGGCTTCTCTGAAAAATCTTATGCCATGTTGCTAATTTATCTTAGTTGTCTGCTCAATAACAATCATGCTTTTTCATCTCAAATTGAATAAATCTCTATAATGCTTTTATGCTACCTTTGTTTGCCATAGTATACTTAAGGTTTGGAGTATTTTCATGCACCTTTTAAATTAGGCATGGTGCTTAGTTTAAACTATTTTCCTGAATTAAATTAGATATGGTGTTTAGTTTGATTCTTGAAACAAAAGGTGTGCTGATTTCCAAAGGCTTTTAAATTAAGTGATGTGCTTAGGTTAAAATGCCTTCCTAAATCAAATTAGACGTGGTGTCTAGGTTGATTTTTGAGCCGATAAGTATGCTATAGTAGACACTTGATATTTTGTTAGATTAACCCCTATAGGAAACTCTCAAATCAATTTGGAAAAGTCATGAGATGAATTTAAATCAGAGATGAAGCAAGACACATGATGAACTCCAATAACATTGCGCAAAGAAGACACAACTCATTCATGGTCATTCGCTTTGTCTTTAGCTACAAGTTACCTTTGCCTTGAGCCATGCCTGTACAAAATATGATAAACAAAAACTATGCTATAATAATTCTAACACCATCTTTTCATTAGCATAAAGAAAACTACAAAATCCTAGACAAACAACCCGTGTTTCAAAATTGTATATTCATTCGGGTATGTGTTGTCCACTAATCATTTGCAGGCATAAAACAATAAGTGAGGAAAAAGGTCTAACAAGGTGTTAAAAAATCAAAGAGTAGAAAGATGGCATGAAAAAAAGATGAGAAAGAAAGGGTGCAATCTAGGAGACAAGAAGCTCATGAACAGCTCAAGCTGCAAGGCTAGCCAAAAAAGGAAAACTTCAAGCAAAATGGGAAGGACCATCATCGAGTCATCTACCCTTCATCATATGGTGGCATCACAGCTCCAATGACAAAGGTAACATCCAAAGGTAAATGGTCATTATTTAAAAAGCTTTTCCTTGATTCTGGTAGGCACATAAATAAGAAACAAAATATGTTTGAGTTACAATTTACTTGATCCAACCTGATTAACTCAACATGTTTAGTTCTTCAAGCTTGTTCCTAGCACCACTCTCTTGTGACCATAGTCTTAACCAAATGAGCTAAAAAATGCACATCCTATCTCTGGAAGCTGATAGTCATAATCATGTAAAGATTGATACATTATGCACAGATAGACAATCTTTCCATGGGTTAAGCAACTCAATCTTTTCTGCCAAATGAACTTAAATGCTACATTCATGCTCAACCTTCTGATCTTACCACCTATGTTATAATTGAACAAAGCACATAACATCAACTTCATCTTGTTAAATGTGCCTAAGGTTAGAGAAGAATAAATAAAGTTTTGGTTCTAGTTGGTGTTTTCCCACCAACAGAGCCCATGCACTTGATCTCTACCTTATTTATAGCAGGACACACTTCAAGCAAAGTGTGGGGAAATCAATTCCCCAATTTCTATAAGTGAAGGTCCTGAACCTGTCAAACCAAAATCAAAACTCAAAACTCAAGACAGGTTTGGCGGAAGAAGGTGACATCACCATTAGAGGCATCATCACAAGAATCTTCGTCTTCAGAACAAACCGAGGTATCAATGAACTTCACAAGGAGAAGTCTAGTTCGAAGGACTTACAATACCGAACCCTCACTGAAAGAGCTAGCTTGGGAGAGAAGCACTCCCGTGTATCCTAGGTAAGTATTCTTTCTCCTTTTGTTTTAGATTTTAGTTTCTTTTTAAATAGTTAAGAAAATGATGAATGAAACAAAATAAAAAGTTATCTTTATAATTAATATATATAGCTATAGTAATAATGTGTGATCTAGTAAAATTAAAAACAAAATACATGGTGTGTTTAGTTTGCTTTAATTTATTTTTAGGAGTCGAATAAATAAAGAGGACTCAGAATAATCTCTTGAATGGAAATAATGAATAGTTGCTTTGTTGTAATTCCTTTCAAGTACCAAAATTTCAGTCTTGAATTCTCCTGAGTTTAGGATAAGATTATTTTGATATAAGGATTTACTCTGAACTTGAAACTCATGGGTAGCATATGCTTGATCTAAGTCTAGGTAATTGACGGATATGATATGAGGAAGTCTGAGCAGTTGTTTATCTTGTTCCAAGTGGCACTAAAGTTTCACAGATTTATCTTTTGAAAAACACAAAAATGCTACATGATGAGTTCCTGTATGACAAAGCTTGAATTCACACTAGAGCCATATATTAGGAAACTTCCACATATATGCTGCTTGCTTTTGCATTGAGTTTTGTCAAGCTTTGTTGACCCTTATGAGAGGTTTATCATGCTCTTAAAATCAAGATCATGTACACACCACCCACATATGCCCTACTCCTACAGTGGGGGTAGGTGCAAAAACATGCTCTCCATCTAGATCCACCCAAAAATGTTTTACTCCTACACTAGGGGGAGAACACAAAAACATGCTTGTTAGGTTTTCCATCCACCAAATAAATGCTCTAAGTTCTTGTTGATATCTCTCTCAAAGTTTTGTTGCAGAAAAGAGACATAGGGGCTATGCAAAAGTTATTCATAAAAAAAAGAAAAGAAAAAAAGAGTTGAAAAAAATAGACAAGTGTTCGAGATATCTAAAACAATGGGTACTTAGATGCCCGCCTGAAAAAAAGAGATGAATAAAATAGCCCCTGCTCTCTAGTAAGTGTTTCCAAGTTTCAAAAGAGAGATAAGTTTTCAAGGAGCAAAGTAGAATCAGGATTAGCCACCATATATTCCACACACATGCACATCTCGATTTGATTGTATGACGCAACTCTGTTTGGATCCATTGTTTGACTTTACAATATATGCATTGCAAGTATGCTCTAGCTTTCTCCCTACCTATGAACTTAACATAAGCCTTAGTGGTAGGAAGAGAAAAAGGCATAACATCTTTATTGCCTTGGTGAGGATCCACAAATACCACATATATTGAGAGATTTGAGAGTCATACAATGGAATCTCTGAGTTTTATTTTGAAAACTTATAAAAACCCTGGAACAATGGTTGAGCAAAGAACTTGAGACATAGTGCTTGACTTAATCATTCTATCTTTGAATTACTCAATACCAAAGTGAAGGCTAAGAAGCCCCATGGTTGAAGGTAATATGGGTAAGTTTGATGTCAGATCGGTTTATTCTAATCCGGAGGAGAATTCTAGTTTCAATGCTTGTGTACTTTTGAGGAGTGAAAACATCGTAGCAACTCCTGATCCATTTTTGCTGAGTTTAGCTTTGCCAAGGTACTAGCAAAGGTTAAGTTTGGGGGAGCTTGTTGATGGTAGTTAACAACCATTATATACCATCAATAAAACATGTATAAGGGCACAATTGTGATCACGAAAAATGGTCTAGGGGTTTAAACTAAAAAAATCCACGAGTTTTGATGAATCTGTATTTTCTATAGGGTTTCTTTAGAAAACTATTAAGGCAGACCTACATGTTAGAATTAACCGTGCTTATCCGCTGCGAAACAGGCACCACAAGGTTCCAGAGGACTCTAGAGGACACCACACCAAAGCAGGAGCCGAGGGGATGCCATGTGGGGCCGGTTGGCCCCACCTATGGGCCGCTTGGCCCTTGGGGCCACCTGTCAGCCTCCGCCTTGTTATGTCAGTTCTCCACCACCTCCTAGGTTGCATCTACGCCATTCTTTAAGTTAGTTTGATAAAAGGGCTCATGATGGATGCTCTGGCCTATATATCAGCCCCTACCCCCCTCCCTCTATAGATCCCTAAAACCCTAATTCATATCTTTAGGACCAGAGCCAACAATCAAAAGAAGATTACTCCTCCATAGGATCTAGTCTTATAAATAGAATAGTGAGATAGAGAGTGAGGGAATAGTTTGGATGAGGTGTCTGCCTGTCGGTGCTCACTCTATGGCTTGTACCATGGCGGGTCCAAGTTCTACTTGAGCTTGCTTCTGAGGATTCTCTGATAATCAACTTCTAATTCAAGTAAGCATCATGTTTATATTGCTCATCAGGTTCACAACTCTTTGAGTGCTTTAATCTATAGGACACTCTAGGTTAAAGTAGTAATTGTAGGTGTAAGTGTGGTGCTTAGACCGTGTTACTTGTGGATGTACCCTATATTTTGGATTGGTGGTAGCTCGTGAAGGTGACTCTTATAGCCTCATTAAATCCTCTGTAGTCCACCTCCTGTTTGTAGGCCTAGCAGGATTTAGTTACTATAGGAAATATACTCTGCTTGTGCTTCCCTTAGTAATATCCCCGGTTGAACAATAGAAGACATAGCTTACCGAAGTTAGAACTAGAAGACCTTTGTGATCTCCTCTATACTCCTATTTATCCTAACCTTGTTGCTACCCCTAGTTAAGTTAGACCGTAGTTAGTCTCACACATTTCCCTGTGGATATGATACTTGAAATACCTTTGGGTGAAAGCTACAGCGGTATCTGTGCGCTTGCGGATTTATCTATGTGCGTTAAAATATACCAACACCAGGCCGACTAGGATATGCATTTTGTCCACCGGCCCTAAACTAGCATTTGGTCAAGTGGCAGTAAATTCAGCGTGAGTGTTGAATTGCCTCAACTTCTAAGGCCTTCAAATCACCATTACCTCCATCGCCTAAAGCCTAAGAGCCATACCCACTGCTCTACATATACTTCAAGCCCGGTGCCCTCTGAAACCACCCCTCTTCTTCATCCATCATCCCCTTCTCTTCCAATCTACAAAGAACATGTTGGCCAACCCCATCAAGTTTCCAAATAGCTTGTCATCCAGCGAGGACGACTTGCCAGCCCACCAATCCTCCGAGGAGGACATCTCCTCCAATGACTAGAGGTCTTTTGATTATAGTCCTCCATGGAGCTTCGAGAAGGAGGACCTAGAGGAGGAGGACGAGGAGGATGAGGACGATGCTGATGCCAAAGACGACGATGACAACTCCGACGACTCCAACTCCGATGACTTCAACTCTGACTCCAACTTCATCTCACCTCCTCCCAAGTGAGCGAGGTGAGCATGGTCCTCTCTACAAGAGGATCATATACTTAGACTAAGTAGTTTATAGTTATGTAACACCTCGGGTGTTTAAATGTTAAAATCTGACATGTCATCATATGCATTGCAAAGCATTTGGCATTTGGTGAAAACTTTGATGTGCATTTACTAAAACAAGTTTACATTTGTGTAATGAGTGTTGAATTGTATTGTTTGACTCAAGTTCAAAGTTTGACTGGGTTTTGAATTTTTCGAGAAAACCCCGCGTTTCAACATGTAAACCCTACCCTAAAAATCCATTTCAAAATCTAAGCATATTTTGGGGTTGGGCCCAAAAGCAAAAGTGTAGAGCTTGGCAAGTTATACAAAGTTTGTTTTTGGAGTTTTTCAAGTTGTTTAGAAAATTTTTGAGTAAATCAAAAAGGCGTAATTCGGTAAATTTCCCTATTCAAATTCAAAAGTTCATTTCAAAATCTAGACCGAATTAGGAGATGGTTATAAAAGCAAAGTTGTAGAACTTTTGATTTTGAACAACTTTTATTTTTGGAGATTTTTGAGTTGTTATGAAAATTTGAGAGTAATTTGTGAAATTTGGCGAATGGCAAACTTGTAATTTCTATGAACAGTACTCACCGCTCAGGCTACACCGGCGGCGATCTTCGGCTTGCTTCCAGTCGCGCGCGTGGCCGTCTGGGCGTCGTGTTGGCGCGCTGAAGGCTGCGTCGTGGCTTCCTTGCGCTTCCTTGGCTGCCCTATAAAGCTCTGGAGCCGCCGTCGTTCTTCTCTCTTCGCTCTCTGTTTTTCCCGTCGCCGCTGCTCCATCTCCGGCGAGCCCGCACCGTCTCCCTAGCGCCGCGGTCGTCTTGGTAAAGGCCGTTCTAGTTCCGTCTTTCTCTTGCGCATCCACCCAGCCAACTGTGGTCGGCTGATTTCGCCGAGAACTCGCTGACCACGCTTTTCTTCCTCGCGGCCGGCAGAGTCCCCGTCGAGCGAGCGCCGTCGTGGCCAGTACTCTACGGTGAGCTTCTGATCTCGGGAAGCATTGTTTCAGCTTCTCCGTGATGCCGTGGTGCTTAATGTCTTGTTGATTGCTCGTTTTGTCCACCACAGCCACTGGAACACCGCCGTCGTTATTGCTCGCACCGCCGTGATCGCTGTGAACGCCGCCCCGCTTCACCGTTGCTTCTTCGGCCTTAATTCTTGCTTGAACGTGTTCGTGGTGAGCTACTGGATCTTCCCATGCCCTCTGTTTCCCCATTTTCGGCTTCGTTTCGCCGGCGTAACGTCGCCGAGCCACCGCATCCGCCATGGCCGACGCCAAGCTCGTAACTCGTAGTAATTCGTCTAGCTAGTGCCTTCAGTCGATGCACCGTGATGATGTGGTCATTTTGGTACCTTGACCGTCGCCTTTGGACTCACCGTCGGTGAGTTTGCGCCGGTCAGCGTCGTCGTCATCGTAGTCAACACGTGGGAGGTAGATGATGACAGGTGGGGTCCGATGTCAGTGACTCAGCGTTCAAATGGATTTTTCTATTTTCAGATTTGAATGAATAGTGTCTGTTTTTGTTATTTTTGTGTAGATTTATTTAGAGCGCCAAAAATTATAAAAATTTTTGTGTGACTTCTATGAGATGTATAGTATTTAAGAAAAATATGAAATAGTGTTTTTCAGTAAGTTTTAAATGTGATAAAAATTGCTCAATTTATTCATAAATGGATTTCCAGGATTTTTCTAGGCTTATTTATTTATCCAAAAATTATGAAATTTGTTTTGCCACTTAGTTAACATGTAATGAACATGTACTAAAATTTTGGGCTCAATTAGAATAAGTTGATTTATTTCATAATTTTGAATTAAATAATTAATTCATAAAAGCAAATAGTAACCTTTAGTGATTTAGGTTTTGTTTGAAATTTTGGATTGAGTGATGACCTTGGGTCATTTGTTGTTAACGATCCTTGGCAGTTGATGTATGTATTTACAAAAAAGAATTAGTTTGTTTGACTTGCAACTGTACCGCGAAGGAAAGTTGTATTCAAATTTTTAATTTTTCATCCCTCATCGAGCATCATGTTTCGAATTCCGCATCATGTTAAACATGGCATTGTTATTACATGTAGTGAACGAAGGTGAAAACGTGGTAGTTAATCAAGCTGTTGAAGAGGTTAATCCGTCTGTTGAGGTCGGGCCGAATACTTGTGTAACGTCGCAGGAACCGGACTTTTCCGTCAACGAAGGCAAGCCCCGGATGCATACAACCCTACCTTGTGTTTTATAAATTAATTTCGCTTTTGCTTTCCATTACTGCATTAAGTGATTAGGAGTTAAGTAAAAGCCTAATTGTTGCATTACCACCCTTGTTATTCCATATTTACCATATTACCAGTTTTAAACTCGTATATGCCTAGTCTTGCTTAGCTATGCGTAGAACGATGAAAGTCGGGTGACTACCTGCCACCCGCAAGTTACAAATGGAACACTGGTTAACTATGTTAACATGTGATATGGGAATGTGGAGTAATAAATCTAGACCGGGCGGACTCGGTGAGTGTGAGCCACAAGACATGGAGGTCTTGTGAGCGGGTTCTTTCCGCCTGTGTCGATTAAGGCACGTCCGTTGTTGAATTGCATGAGGTGAGAATTTGTAGTACTAATCACATACTCCGGTAAGCCTGAACTTAGCAATTCTACTACGAGAATGGCTACTCGCGCACTAGGAGTGGAGAGATGGCGGGAATAGCGTGTACCCACGTGGCCATGGGCTGGAATGGTGGAGTACTGTGTTCTCGGGTGGCACGGACCCGTTCTTGTTTTAGAGGATCCGAGGGTAGGTTGGTATATGTAGGTCGGGGACCTGCATATGTCGTGTGGTCTGGAATTCCCAGCTGGGTGTTAATCGGTTCGAATCGTCGTTGCTCCTCGGTTATGGAGACTCAACTCACTGTTCATCATCGTAGAATTAATAACCAGAACTTAAATAAGGCTTGTGAAGATGTTGGATATGAAGTTTCATGATCTCAGTGCGGATCGTGTCAGCTTTGTATATAATTCTCGAGAAGTTTTCTATATAAAGAATGTTGTTAAAAGAGCTTTTACGCAAAAGAACTTTGATCATTGTTAAAGCTATACCTTGAATCCTTGAGCCTGCATTACTGAGTCTATCAGTTAAGATTTCGGATAAGTCTTGTTGAGTACCTTTGTACTCAGGGTTCGTTGACCCCTTGTTGTAGGTGAGCCTCATGAGCAGATCTGTTTTGGATCGTGCTGCATGACTATCGTTCGTTCTGACGATGAGAATTAAATGTGTGATCCTTGGGCAGGATGTTTATTTTGTGTGTTAAGTATATGTTAGTTATGCCACTCTACTACTACTATGGTTTGTAATAATTATGGAACTTAGTTTGTAAGGTTTGAAACAACTGTTTGTAAACTATGTTATTGTAAGACTTCCGCTATTTTTACTCTGGTTTTGATATTTGAATAAATGTTGTAATACTGCAATGACTCTGTAACGTGATCCTGCTCGGAAATCGTGGATGATTCGGGGTTCCCCGAGGACACCCGACAGTCTTTTTAAGTTATTGGAAACATATGCATAAATGTCAAAGGTCGTCGGACAGTGACAGGTGTATGTGGGCCCTATAACTTAGGAGGTTCTGCCACAGAATGGTATCAGAGCAATCATTACAAGGTTTTTGTTGTATTGTTTTACAAAAACTTCAAAATGAATTGGGATGACTAAATTTAACTTGATAATTTGGTCCAAATTGCTTCTGACTTATCTTAATTCTTTCTCACCATTCCCTATTTGATTAAAATGTTTTGTGTGGTGGAGTAGTAATTATACTATGCCCTATATAAAAATAAATGTTGTTTATATGTATTATAAACTTTGATGTTTTTGTTCGTAAGAACGATTCATGCATCATGAATAATTCACTCGTTACTTCCTTCACCTCTTTTCTGGAGTTAAGTAGTGAGACTGGTTTGAGGAATGTAATCCATCTTAGCTACTCTTTGGATTTTGATCAAATGGTCTTACTTGGATTAAATTGGTTTCCTACAGTATGGCTCGTGCCAAGATGACGCCCCGTAAGTCCATCGGACCCAAAGGAGTTCCTCGTCACCAACTTGCCCCTAGAAATGATGGTCCTAGCAGTAGCAGTACTAGGCCTGATCCTCAGGCAGAGATACAGAGGATTTCCGCAGAGTTAGCACAATCTACTAGAGATAGGGCTTTGGATGTTATGCAAATAGGTGAATTACAGGGTCAATTGAGGCAGCTCACCACCGTGCATAGGAACTGCGAAAGTATGTTAGTTCGTACGGTGGAGGGAAGAAATGAAGCTTGGCACAGGGAAAATGTAGCTAGAGCTAGAACTCATGAGCTAGAATTCTATGTAGAAGATTTAGAAGAACATAATACATATCTACATGAGGAAGTTCATAGGCTTAGCAATCTACTGAATCCAAATCATGAGCCTCAAGCTGATGCCATGGACCTCGGTGTCATCCTTGCCGATGATGATGAATCGGGAGAGGAAGAAGAAGAAGATCCTGAAGAATTAGTAATGATCGATGAAAGTGATGATGAAGGCGATAATAATTCCGGAATGGATACCGAGCCTGAAGTTTGAAGAAATTGAGGAAAGGAGGAGAGTTGTATAATAGTAGCTCTAGTTAAGTTATGTAGTTCTGTTTTCGTACCCGTAGGTTTGTTTGTACATTAGTAAGCTCCATGTAATGTGTCTAGAGTAAGCTTTGGTACAATTCAATAAAGGCATGTGAATAAAGTTTGGTTTGTTATGAGCAGATACGTCGTACACGGGGTTCGTTTATTCCGGGAACTTCACAAGATGAGGACGGTATTCCTGATCTGCCACCAATTCCAACCAATTTAGCTGATGCTATAACCGCACTTGTCAATGTGACGGCTGAAAATTCTCATTTGCTTCATGAGATGGCTCAGAGTAATCAGAATCAGATGTACGGAAACCGTGGACGCCACCATAACCGACAGGAGGCTACATATGTTGATTTCACAGACACAAGACCCCCAGTGTTTACCAAGGCAGATGAACCATTGGAGGCTGATGACTGGCTTCGAACCATGGAACAGAAATTTGATCTTATCCCATGCACGGAGTATCAGAAACCTACGTTTGCCGCCCAACAACTTAGAGGAGCAGCAAGTGCTTGGTGGGCAAACTTAGTGGCTATGCAACCAACTGGCATTCCAATAACTTGGGCTGAGTTCCGTATAGCCTTCAGAGCCCATTATATCCCTGAAGGAGTAATGGCTATGAAGCTAGATGAATTCCTTGCTTTGAAACAAGGAGATCAAAGCGTGATGCAGTATGTGGGAAGATTTAATCATCTGTCCCAATATGCATCCGAACATGTCAATACCGATGTCAAGAAGAAGAGGTGGTTTATGAGAGGCCTGAATACCAAGTTGCAGACTATGATGACCACTTGCACCAATGTCACTTATCATGAGGCAGTAAATATTGCAATTGCTTCAGAATCAAAGTATCGGTAGCACAAGGAGCTCAAAAAGAAAAAGAGTGTGCCGTCTGGATCTTTTGGGGGAAATCCGAAGAGGCAAAGGGTGATTTATCATCCAGTACATCATAATCGTCCTCCTTATCGTCCGCCGTAGTTCCAAGCCGGGCAACAGTCAAATGTCCGTCCTGCTATAACCTATCCGAGTTCACAGTCAACCAATGCTCCTGGTGGCAATGCTCCAACATCCCAGGGTCACAACTATCCATGCTATAATTGTGGAAGGACTGGTCATTTTTCCAGGGAATGTCCATATCCTAGGCAGGCTAATCAAAATTATCAGAAGGCTCCTGCCAATCAACAACAGGGTCAGGCACCAAACAAGAATCCCAATCAGAATGCTCAGAAGGGCAAAGATGAGAGGAAGATAGGACGGGTGTTCTATATTCAAGCTGGAGAAATTCCAGAAGGGGAGCCAGTAATGATGGGTATGTTTCCTGTTGCCAATCACCCTGCAGTTATACTTTTTGATTCTGGCGCATCGCATTCATTCATCAATAGAACATTTGTCGTGAAGCATGAAATTTTGATTGGTGCAACAAAGGAAAGTTTCTTTATACAGTCGCCCGGGGGACGTCTGTGTACTAAGGAGATGGTATACCAGGTACCCGTAAACCTGGGTGGGCATATTTTTCCCACTACCATGATTATCCTTAAGGATCAGGATATAGATGTAATCTTGGGAATGAATTGGATGTATCAGCATAAGGCTGTTATAGATGCTTTGAATAGGACCTTAAGAGTGAGTTTGCCTGATAGTAATTCTCAACTTCTTATCCAACTTCCAACCCTAAGAAGATCAGTGAGTAAGATTTGTGCAACTATTGTCAAAGAGATTAGAGATATTCCGGTAGTGTGTGGATTTCCGGATGTGTTTCCTGAAGATTTATCCGGTCTACCACCTGATAGGGATGTACAGTTCAATATAGAGTTACAACCTGGGACAGCTCCGATTTCTCGGAGAGCTTATAGGATGCCACCTAAGGAATTGGCCGAGTTGAAAACTCAGTTACAAGAATTGATTGAGAAAGGGTTTATCCAACCTAGTTCTTCACCTTGGGGATGTCCGGCAATTTTTGTGAAAAAGAAAGATGAGACCCTGAGGTTATGTGTTGACTATCGTCCATTGAATGAAGTGACCATCAAGAATAAGTATCCATTACCTCGGATAGATCTGCTTTTTGATCAACTGGCCAGAGCCAAAGTTTTCTCCAAGATAGATTTGAGATAAGGATATCACCAAATCAAGATAAAGCCTGAGGATATTCCCAAAACGGCATTTACCACAAGATATGGGTTATATGAATACTTGGTAATGTCTTTTGGTTTGACAAATGCTCCAGCTCATTTCATGTATCTTATGAACTCAGTATTCATGCCGGAGCTAGACAAGTTTGTAGTGGTGTTTATTGATGACATTTTAGTATATTCCAAGAATAAGAAAGAACATGCAGAACATCTCAGAATTGTTCTGACCCGCTTGAGAGAACATCAACTATATGCCAAGTTCAGCAAGTGTGATTTTTGGCTTAAGGAAGTGCAATTTCTTGGACATGTCTTGTCAGCCGAAGGAGTTGCAGTTGATCCTAGCAAAGTGAAGGATGTGCTTGATTGGAAACCGCCAACCACAGTTCATCAAGTTCGGAGTTTTCTGGGTTTGGCGGGATATTACCGTCGGTTTATTCTAGACTTCTCAAAGATATCAAAGTCCATAACTGAATTGTTGAAGAACCAAGTTAAGTTTGTCTGGTCATCAGATTGTGAAGAGGCTTTCCAGACTTTGAAGAGACTGTTGACTACTGCGCCAGTGTTAGCCCAACCTGACATCGAGAAACCGTTTGATGTTTATTGTGATGCTTCAGGTATTGGTATTGGATGTGTGTTGATGCAAGAAGGCCGAGTCATTGCCTATGCATCCAGGCAACTTAAGCAACATGAAGAACATTATCCGACTCATGACTTGGAGTTAGCGGCTGTGGTTCATGCTCTAAAGATTTGGCGGCATTACCTGCTTGGTAATATGTGTCATATGTATACAGACCACAAAAGCTTAAAGTATATCTTTACTCAGTCAGAGTTGAACATGCGACAAAGAAGATGGTTAGAACTGATTAAGGATTATGATTTGGAAGTACATTATCACCCTGGTAAAGCAAATGTGGTTGCAGATGCTCTCAGTCGCAAAAGTTATTGCAATTGTTTGACAGTGAGAACAATGGGTTTGAATTTATGTCAAGAAATGGAAAAGTTGAATGTAGAAGTAATTCAACAAGGAAGTTTGACCAACATAATTGTTGAAGTCACTATTCAAGATCAAGTTATTGTTGCTCAGAAGGAAAACAAGGGTATAGCCCATATTAAGGAAAGAGTCAAGAATGGGAAAGCGGAATGCTTTAGCATTGACAATGAAGATGTGTTGTGGTTCAAGGATCGCCTGGTGGTACCAAAAGTTCCTGAGTTGCGGCAGTCAATTCTAGATGAAGCACATGCTACTAGGTTATCCATTCATCCGGGAAGTAACAAGATGTACCATGATTTGAAGCAAAGATTTTGGTGGACTAAAATGAAAATAGAGATTGCCAGATATATAGCGAAGTGTGATACTTGTCAAAAGGTGAAAGCTATACATTTGAGGTCTGCTGGTGAATTACAACCATTACCTATTCCATCTTGGAAGTGGGAGGACATAAGCATGGACTTTATTGTTGGTCTACCCAAGACATCAAAGGGATTTGACTCAGTATGGGTTATTGTAGATCGACTCACTAAGTCAGCGCATTTTCTTCCAGTCAAGACAATATATCCTACGATCCAATATGCCAAAATGTACTTAGCAAGAATCATGAGTCTCCATGGAATACCCAAAACTATTGTGTCAGATAGGGGTACACAGTTTGTCTCCAACTTTTGGAAACAATTGCATTCTTCGTTGGGTACTAAACTTCTGTACAGTATAGCTTATCATCCGTAGACTGATGGACAGACTGAAAGAGTCAATCAAGTACTTGAAGATATGTTAAGGTGTTGTGTCCTTAACTATTCCAAAAAGTGGGATGAATGCTTACCTTTAGCCGAGTTCTCATACAACAATAGTTATCAGGAAAGCATTAGAATGGCTCCATTTGAAGCACTCTATGGTCGTAGATGCAGAACATCATTGAGTTGGTCTGAGCCTGGAGAAAGAAGATTCTTTGGAGTTGATCTTGTGAAAGAAACAGAAGACAAGGTTAGGCAAATACAGAGTAATTTGAAGATAGCTCAGTCCCGCCAAAAGAGTTATGCGGATAGACGACGGAGACCATTGGTATTTAACAAAGGAGATTTTGTATATCTGAAAGTATCACCAATGAAGGGAGTTAACCGTTTTGGTGTTAAAGGAAAGTTGGCACCCCGATATATTGGACCCTATCAAATTTTAGAGAGGTATGGGAAAGTAGCATATCGTTTGAAATTACCTGAACATCTTGCAGCTGTGCATGATGTGTTCCATGTTTCTCAATTGAAGAAGTGTCTCCGAGTGCCTGAAAAAAAATGTTGAAGTTGAAGGAGTGGAACTAGAACTGGATTTAACTTATTCCGAATATCCTATCCGAGTGTTAGATCAGAAAGATCGTGTTACTCGAAGACGGACAATCAAGTTCTATAAAATACAATGGAATCAACATTCAGAAGAGGAAGCTACTTGGGAATCAGAAGATTACTTGTTAGAAAAGTTTCCCAAATTTTTAGCGTCAATATAGAATCGAGTAATGTTAGTTGAGCTCGGTGGTACATATTGTGTTTTGTAAAAGTAACCTTAGCTGTTTTATGGACAGAGTTTGTATGTGTTCTTGCGACACATTTCCTTTTCCATTACTTACCCTATGGCTTTGAATCTCGGGGCGAGATTTCTTTTAGGGGGAAGGATTGTAACACCTCGGGTGTTTAAATGTTAAAATCTGACATGTCATCATATGCATTGCAAAGCATTTGGCATTTGGTGAAAACTTTGATGTGCATTTACTAAAACAAGTTTACATTTGTGTAATGAGTGTTGAATTGTATTGTTTGACTCAAGTTCAAAGTTTGACTGGGTTTTGAATTTTTCGAGAAAACCCCGCGTTTCAACATGTAAACCCTACCCTGAAAATCCATTTCAAAATCTAAGCATATTTTGGGGTTGGGCCCAAAAGCAAAAGTGTAGAGCTTGGCAAGTTATACAAAGTTTGTTTTTGGAGTTTTTCAAGTTGTTTAGAAAATTTTTGAGTAAATAAAAAAGGCGTAATTCGGTAAATTTCCCTATTCAAATTCAAAAGTTCATTTCAAAATCTAGACCGAATTAGGAGATGGTTATAAAAGCAAAGTTGTAGAACTTTTGATTTTGAACAACTTTTATTTTTGGAGATTTTTGAGTTGTTATGAAAATTTGAGAGTAATTTGTGAAATTTGGCGAATGGCAAACTTGTAATTTCTGTGAACAGTACTCACCGCTCAGGCTACACCGGCGGCGATCTTCGGCTTGCTTCCAGTCGCGCGCGTGGCCGTCTGGGCGTCGCGTTGGTGCGCTGAAGGCTGCGTCGTGGCTTCCTTGCGCTTCCTTGGCTGCCCTATAAAGCTCTGGAGCCGCCGTCGTTCTTCTCTCTTCGCTCTCTGTTTTTCCCGTCGCCGCTGCTCCATCTCCGGCGAGCCCGCACCGTCTCCCTAGCGCCGCGGTCGTCTTGGTAAAGGCCGTTCCAGTTCCGTCTTTCTCTTGCGCATCCACCCAGCCAACTGTGGTCGGCTGATTTCGCCGAGAACTCGCTGACCACGCTCTTCTTCCTCGCGGCCGGCAGAGTCCCCGTCGAGCGAGCGCCGTCGTGGCCAGTACTCTACGGTGAGCTTCTGATCTCGGGAAGCATTGTTTCAGCTTCTCCGTGATGCCGTGGTGCTTAATGTCTTGTTGATTGCTCATTTTGTCCACCACAGCCACTGGAACACCGCCGTCGTTATTGCTCGCACCGCCGTGATCGCTGTGAATGCCGCCCCGCTTCACCGTTGCTTCTCCGGCCTTAATTCTTGCTTGAACGTGTTCGTGGTGAGCTACTGGATCTTCCCATGCCCTCTGTTTCCCCGTTTTCGGCTTTGTTTTGCCGGCGTAACATCGCCGAGCCACCGCATCCGCCATGGCCGACGCCAAGCTCGTAACTCGTAGTAATTCGTCTAGATAGTGCCTTCAGTCGATGCGCCGTGATGATGTGGTCATTTTGGTACCTTGACCGTCGCCTTTGGACTCACCATCGGTGAGTTTGCGCCGGTCAGCGCCGTCGTCGTCGTAGTCAACACGCGGGAGGTAGATGATGACAGGTGGGGTCCGATGTCAGTGACTCAGCGTTCAAATGGATTTTTCTATTTTCAGATTTGAATGAATAGTGTCTGTTTTTGTTATTTTTGTGTAGATTTATTTAGAGCTCCAAAAATTATAAAAATTTTTGTGTGACTTCTCTGAGATGTATAGTATTTAAGAAAAATATGAAATAGTGTTTTTCAGTAAGTTTTAAATGTGATAAAAATTGCTCAATTTATTCATAAATGGATTTCTAGGATTTTTCTAGGCTTATTTATTTATCCAAAAATTATGAAATTTGTTTTGCCACTTAGTTAACATGTAATGAACATGTACTAAAATTTTGGGCTCAATTAGAATAAGTTGATTTATTTCATAATTTTGAATTAAATAATTAATTCATAAAAGCAAATAGTAACCTTTAGTGATTTAGGTTTTGTTTGAAATTTTGGATTGAGTGATGACCTTGGGTCATTTATTGTTAACGATCCTTGGCAGTTGATGTATGTATTTACGAAAAAGAATTAGTTTGTTTGACTTGCAACTGTACCGCGAAGGAAAGTTGTATTCAAATTATTAATTTTTCATCCCTCATCGAGCATCATGTTTCGAATTCCGCATCATGTTAAACATGGCGTTGTTATTACGTGTAGTGAACGAAGGTGAAAACGTGGTAGTTAATCAAGCTGTTGAAGAGGTTAATCCGTCTGTTGAGGTCGGGTCGAATACTTGTGTAACGTCGCAGGAACCGGACTTTTCCATCAACGAAGGCAAGCCCCGGATGCATACAACCCTACCTTGTGTTTTATAAATTAATTTCGCTTTTGCTTTCCGTTACTACATTAAGTGATTAGGAGTTAAGTAAAAGCCTAATTGTTGCATTACCACCCTTGTTATTCCATATTTACCATATTACCAGTTTTAAACTCGTATATGCCTAGTCTTGCTTAGCTATGCGTAGAACGATGAAAGTCGGGTGACTACCTGCCACCCGCAAGTTACAAATGGAACACTGGTTAACTATGTTAACATGTGATATGGGAATGTGGAGTAATAAATCTAGACCGGGTGGACTCGGTGAGTGTGAGCCACAAGACATGGAGGTCTTGTGAGCGGGTTCTTTCCGCCTGTGTCGATTAAGGCACGTCCGTTGTTGAATTGCATGAGGTGAGAATTTGTAGTACTAACCACATACTTCGGTAAGCCTGAACTTGGCAATTCTACTACGAGAATGGCTACTCGCGCACTGGGAGTGGAGAGATGGCGGGAATAGCGTGTACCCACGTGGCCATGGGCTAGAATGGTGGAGTACTGTGTTCTTGGGTGGCGCGAACCCGTTCTTGTTTTAGAGGATCCAAGGGTAGGTTGGTATATGTAGGTCGGGGACCTGCATATGTCGTGTGGTCTGGAATTCCCAGCTGGGTGTTAATCGGTTCGAATCGTCGTTGCTCCTCGGTTATGGAGACTCAACTCACTGTACATCATCGTAGAATTAATAACCAGAACTTAAATAAGGCTTGTGAAGATGTTGGATATGAAGTTTCATGATCTCAGTGCGGATCGTGTCAGCTTTGTATATAATTCTCGAGAAGTTTTCTATATAAAGAATGTTGTTAAAAGAGCTTTTACGCAAAAGAACTTTGATCATTGTTAAAGCTATACCTTGAATCCTTGAGCCTGCATTACTGAGTCTATCAGTTAAGATTTCGGATAAGTCTTGTTGAGTACCTTTGTACTCAGGGTTCGTTGACCCCTTGTTGCAGGTGAGCCTCATGAGTAGATCTATTTTAGATCGTGCTGCATGACTATCGTTCGTTCTGACGATGAGAATTAAATGTGTGATCCTTGGGCAGGATGTTTATTTTGTGTGTTAAGTATATGTTAGTTATGCCACTCTACTACTACTATGGTTTGTAATAATTATGGAACTTAGTTTGTAAGGTTTGAAACAACTATTTGTAAACTATGTTATTGTAAGACTTCCGCTGTTTTTACTCTGGTTTTGATATTTGAATAAATGTTGTAATACTGCAATGACTCTGTAACGTGATCCTGCTCGGAAATCGTGGATGATTCGGGGTTCCCCGAGGACACCCGACAGTCTTTTTAAGTTATTGGAAACATATGCATAAATGTCAAAGGTCGTCGGACAGTGACAGGTGTATGTGGGCCCTATAACTTAGGAGGTTCTGCCACAAGTTAGTATAAGTAGTTTTAATAGTTTAGGTTAGTTATTAAGCTTCCGGACGAGTACAATCATATACTTGTCCAAATTATATCTATATGTTACATATACATAATGAATCAATGAAAAAATTATATTCGTGCATATTTGATCTCTTCAATGTCACCTTTTTATATGAAATGCAAAGCAAGTTCTTTCCAATACTACTGCCAAAATGCCAATGCACGAATTTGATCTCTCGATGACTATTTTTTTGTTTTTCTATATATTTGTGAATGAAAAGGGGAAAAACTATCATGTACGGTTGCAGTTGTTTCTAGGAGAATCTAAAAGCAGTTTAACAGTTGAAAATTGCCATATTATAGCATTGGATTAGCATGGCAATGGTCGGCTTAATATGGACACTGTTTAACTTATCCCGTGCCTTCCGTTCTCGCTGCCGATCAATCTAGACCATCCATTTGGCAACAAACCTAGAAGCGCCTAGCCCATTCCCAGCTCCCCTTGGGTCCTATCGGTGCCTTGGTGGCAGTTCAACCAACTAAAAAACCCTAATATGAATCCATTAGTTCTCCCCACCCGTTGTTGCTTCATCCTCATTCTCTCCACCCATTGGCTCATCTTCATTTTGACCCATCGCCAGTACTTGCCCTACCTCGAGCACCTTGCATTATTGTCATGGACAATGCCCCATGAAGGTTAGATGGATTCGGTCACCCCCCTATTTGCATTTGGTTCCAATTGCTATTGGGTTCGGTATCAGTTTTGTTCATATTAGGAATTTCTAGATGTCTTACTTTGGAAGAAGCCATTTTAATGTGAGCAACCTTGTGTTTTGGTGGCTAGGGGTGGCACCAGGACCCTAGATGATGTTTGTTGGTGCAGAAAGTGACCAACACATAAATATTTGTAGTTTTGTCGTACATTATGATCAAATGTGGCCTAGCACTCAATGACATAGGGTTTATACTGGTTCAGGCAATGTGCCCTATGTCCAGTTTGAGTCGGTCGATGACTTTATTCCTGAGCCTAGGTGCTCGTAGTTTGCTATGGGGTTACAAACGGAAGGGAGAAAGATGGGGGTGCTAGAGGTCCGATCAAACTCTGGTTTGAAGGGCTGAGAGTGAAGGGAGCTTCGCTATGCGTTAAGTGTTTGAGCGTGTGCTCAAGGTTTGAACCTGGTGGTTCTGTTGTTGTGTTTGAGTGAACTGATCCTCCCTTGGGAGAGAGCGCATCCCCTTTTATAGATGAAGGGGACGGCCTTACAAGTGTGAGAGAGAGAATACGTATGCTGGTAAGTCTTGTTGTCCACGTTGTCGGGTACAAGATCATGGTAGGCGCCCACAACACTATTATTGTCAGATGCATGTGGGAGGTTTTTACCATGTTCACTATGTATGGTAAATGATAGCGCCCACAACACTGTTGATGCCCAGAGGCATGTGGGGATCCTTACCATGTTCGCTTGGTATGGGAATTGATGATGCCCATAACACTGTAGGGTAAAACTTCAGCGCCCACAACACTGCTTGGGTTCTAACATGCCTAGAAGGTTGCAGGGCACCCTTCTAACATGCCCTATCGGTACTATCCTATAGGTGTATAGGGTACGGTCCTCGGTATTGTGGTTGACTTGAGCGCTCTATCTTACTTGCTTCGCCCGTTTCCTAGTCCTCACCGAGCGGGCGTCCCCGGTCGGTTGGTCCTAGTTGGCTCTGACTACACCAGTTAGAGAAGAGCTATAAGCAGAGGTTCGGTGTATCCTCGATCGAAGACACAGGTTGGAGTCAGAAGCTGGTGTTGTTCCTCCTTGGCTAGGCCTTCTGGTCGGAGAGGTGGGCTAGAGTCAGAAGCGAGGCCTTCCCGTCAGAGAGGCGGGCCAGAGTCATAGGTGAGCGAGCGCTATTCTGGCCTGTCATTAGGTTTTTGGGCCAGCCCAGGCATCGTACATTTGTTCGCGACGTTGTCTACTGGGCCGTGCCTTTGCTAGGAAGCTGGTCCATGAGGGACCTCGAGTTTATGAACCCGACAGGAGCCCCCGGGTGATTCTGGTAGAATCGACCGGGGGATTTTTGTCTTTGACAACGGGTGCACGCAAGGGCACCCATGGGTTTAGCCCCTGGGGCGATTCGGGTAGAATCGTCTGGGGGTATTTTGTCTTGTTAGTGGGGGAATTTTTTATTTGTTTTGACAGCGGGTGCGTGCGAGCGCACCCACGGGTGTAGCCCCCAAGCCCCTGGGTGATTTAGGTAGAATCGCCCGGGTGGTTTGTGTCGGCGGGCATGTGCACCTTGATCGAGACAGAGTCCTCAACCAAGGCATCGGGCGCAACCGAGGACTCGCGGACCCATTGTGCGCAACCGAGGCAATTTTTAGGGATCAGGTGAGATGAGCTCGTGGACCCAGGCATCGAGCATAGCTGAGGGATCAGGCAAGATGGACTTGTAGACCCGTCGTGCGTAGCCAAGGTAGTTTTTAGGATCAGGCAAGACGAGCTTGCGGATCTAGGCATCAGGCGCAGCTGAGGGATTGGGCGAGATGGACTCGTGGACCCATCATGCATAGTTGAGGTAGTTTTAGGGATCGGGTGATACGAGCTCATGAACCTCGGCGTCAGGCGCGGCTGAGGGATCAGGCAAGACGGACTCACCGACCCATCGGGCGTAGCCGAGGTAGTTTTTAGGGATTGGGCAAGATGAGTTCGTAGACCCAGGCATCGAGCGTAGCCGAGGGATCAGGTGAGATGGACTCATGGACCCATCGTGCGCAGCCGAGGCAGTTTTAGGGATCAGACAAGACGAGCTCGTGGACCCAGGCATCGGGCACAACCGAGGGATCATGCGAGATGGACTCGCAAACTCATCATGCGCAACCGAGGAAGTTTTTAGGGATCAGGAGAGATGAGCTCACAGACCCAGGCATCAGGCACAGTTGAGGGATTGGGCAAGATGGACTCACGAACCCATCGTGCGCAACCAATGCAGTTTTTAGGGATTGGGCAATACGAGCTCATGGACCCAGGCGTTGGGCACAACTTTAGGATCGAGCGAGATAGACTCATGGACCCATCATGAGTAGCCGAGGTAGTTTTTGGGATCAAGTGAGACAAGCTCATGGACCTAGGCGTCGGGCGCAGTCGAGGGATCGGGCAAGATGGACTCGTGGACCCATCGTGCGTAGCTGAGGTAGTTTTAGGGATCGGGCAAGACGAGCTCAAGGACCCAGGCGTTGGGCGTAGCCGAGGGATCAAGTGAGATGGACTCGTGGACCCATCATGCATAGCTGATGTAGTTCTAGGGTTTGAGCCCCGTTGGGCTCGGTAGGGGTTGGTTTCGTGTGTTACCCTATCCACGATTTTTGTAACCGGATGGGCTGAGCTAACATCGCTTGCCTTGATGGCTCGAGTGACGTGCTCGGTGAGCTCGCTAATGGGCTTGTTCGAGTGAAATCTAGGTCCATCGTTCATGACGGGGTTAGCATAGCCCTCATGAGGCATTCCACTACTCCTTAACTCACAACCCGATAGATGTCTGGGTCATTCCGGAGACTGACCTAGGTGGCCTGCTAGCCTCCCCTCAATGGAGATTCTATGGGCATGGCTCGAGGCTAGGATCAAACGAGAAGGTTGAGATGACCCTATCAGCTATAGAGCAGATCGGGTGAGGGCCGTTCGGGGCTCATCTACGTTTTCTCCCCTAGCTCTGTTTGACATAAGGCAGCCTCAAGCCCTTTGTGGGCCAGCCTTCGAACCTTGGTCGGTCATTGCTCATGTTGAACGAGGAAACTACCGTTTTGTGATGCAACACGAAGCGTTGAGATGCATTAACTCCATATATGATGCATCAGATGTATGGGATGAATGAATGAGTGTGTGTAAATGAATGAAATAGAAGGTTTTAGTAAAGTTACCTTGATGACTTGAGTGATGGGTTTCGAGGCGTTTTTATCAGATATGTCTGATCGAGACCCATGCTCGTCATTCATGACAGAGTCGACATGGCCCACATGGGGCATCCCTCTACTCCTTACCTGTCTCTTAGCATTTGCCTGAGCTATCCAATTGACTTAGGAAACCTATTGGTCTCTCTTGGATAGAGATCCCATTGTTGGGCTCTTCCAAGGCTTGCCTGGGAAGGCAGAGGGCTGCTTGTGCATGGCGGAGCTTTATTTCTCATGCCCGGTGTGCGGTAGTGGTGGGCCATGCCCAAACCACATTTTGTCTAACCAGGTGGCATCTCATCAGGTAGGGTGCATCCCATTGGTCAGGGCATGTCTTGTCGCATTCTCATCCATATTGAATGGGGGAAGGGAGAGGGTTTTTTGCCTCGATCCTTTGCCCTCGTTCCACCGTTGCATATCCTCCTTAAATAGGGGAAGGGAGAGGGAAAGGAGAACTCACAGACCCATTTGTGAATCTAGAGCGCAATGTCGAGCTAGAGGTCATCCTAGCGTAGATGAGGTGGTGCTGGCTGCCTTCGCCAAGAAGGGGCTGCTTCCGTCGAACAAGGTGGTGCACTAGAGGGTACAACACGTCAGCTGGTTTCATCACCAGTCTATGAGGCCTTCATCGGGATGGAGCCATACGTGGACTCCTTCTAATGAATCTTCTCTAGGGTGAGTCTTGTCAGAGGGGAAGCCGCCCAGGACTATGATGGTTGGGGGTTTCACACTTGCAGCTGCTCAGGTAGGCCTAGTTCATAAAGTTTGATGAGACATCCTCCAGCCATGGCGGCCATACTTTGGTGGGCAGCATCCCTATCCAGGAGCTTCCTCGACTACATGAGAAGGTCTAGAGCTCCATGTTCTTCTACTGAGCATCTATGGGTGCGATGCCCTTCAGGTACCCATTGCGCTCGCTGAAGTCAGAGGGAGCAGAACCGGGTGGGGCCGTTGCGGTCATGGTGATGTCTGGTGGCATGTGTCGTGGCCTCACCTTTAGCATTAGTCGATGCCGCTGAGCGGCCACAGTAACATTTAGAGTAGAAGTAGTCAGCAAATGTACCCATTAAGTTCATGGGGGAGCCCCCGTGTGAACATTTTTTGTATCAATGAATACATCAGTTCTACTTTGTGATAGAATCACTATATGTTCCTTGTTTTTTGTCCTAGCATAGCTTTGTTTTCATCCTTTCTTTTTCACACCTGCCCATTCGTTCTATAGGCTGCAACTTTAAGAACCTAGGCATGGCCCGTGAGGCTCGGCTACTCGTAACCATAGGTCGTGGCGGGGTGCGCTCGGTCGGGAGTAAAGACAAAGTCACATAGGGTAATCAAAGCATTTGGGCAACTCCCTTTTGTTCGGGCAACTCATTTTTGTTCAGGCAAAAAGAGAGGTGGTATTGTACCCTCATGGAGC
This sequence comes from Miscanthus floridulus, assembly GCF_019320115.1. Lineage (NCBI taxonomy): Eukaryota > Viridiplantae > Streptophyta > Magnoliopsida > Poales > Poaceae > Miscanthus > Miscanthus floridulus. The sequence goes on from NC_089590.1 coordinate 6,787,158, forward strand.
CCTCGAGCGACCTAGGCTGAAAGTGTTTAGGCTGGGGCGCTTTACAGGAGCAAGCATTGAATAAAAGCGGTAAGATTGAATTTTGGGGAAAATGATGTAGCTGTTCAATGTTCCAAGTGTTGGTGAGAACATTGCCGTTGTCGTCCTTCAGTCGATAGGCGTCCGATAGGATCACCTCAGGTCACTATATAGGGACCTTCCCATGATGGAGAGAGTTTGTGTTTCTCCTTCGTTGATTGGGTCCTTCAGAGTATGAGATCTCCGACTTCGAGGGATCCTCCCCCTGATCTTTCTTTCATGGTACCTATGGAGAGTTTGCTAGTAGCGAGCAAAGCAGATGACGATCGCCTCATGGGCCTCCTCGAGCAGGTCAACTACGTCTTGCTGAGCCTCCGTGGTTCGGTCATGGTCGAAAGACTTCACTCTTGGGGCATCATGGTCGAGGTTGGAGGGCAGCACTGCTTTAGCTCCATAGGCTAGGAAGAATGGTGTGAACCCTATGGATTGGTTCGGGGTCGTTCTCAGGCTCCTAAAGGATTGCTGGGACCTCTACAACCCATCGCTCAGCGTATTGTTGAGTCGGTCGAAGATGCGTGGCTTAAGTCCCTAGAGGACCATGCCATTGGCACTGCTCGACCTGACCATTAGTACATGGATGTCCGACTGAGGCCCTAGTCAATCCTGATGCCAGTATCCATCACTGAAGTCTAGGAACTTCTTCCTGATGAAGTTAGTCCCATGGTCAGTGATGATGCGGTTAGGAATGCTGAACCGCTAGATGATGTCGAGGAAGAATTTGACTGCCTCCTCTGAGTGGATGTTGGTGATAGGTTTGGCCTCTATCCACTTGGTGAATTTGTCGACTGCTATGAGCAGGTGAGTGAAGCCACCTGGGCCCTTTTTGAAGGGTCGTACCATGTCAAGGCCCTAGACCATGAATAGCTAGGTGATGGGGATGGTTTGGAGCTCTTGTGCCTAGCAAATGGGTTTGTCGAGCGTAGAACTAGGCATCCTTCACACCTGCGAACGACCTCCTCTACATCTCATAGTGCGGTGGGCCAGTAAAAACCTTGACGAAAGACTTTTCCTGACAAGCGACCTTAGGGCCAAGTGATGTCTATAGATTCTAGCATGGACCTCATGGAGGAGTTGCTTCCCTTGGTTGGTAGGGATGCACTTCATGAGTACCCCTGATGGACTTCGTTTGTAGAGTTCATCACCTGAGCATGATGAAGGTCATAGCACATCGAGCGATCCTTCATGCTTCAGTCCTCTTGGGTGAGAGAACCTCCTTGAGGAGGTAGGCTAGTAGCGGTGCTCGCCAGTCGGTTTTATCGAGTGCCATCACGGCGACAGTCGGCGGGTGAATTCATCATGGAGGCACTGGGGTCAGAGCCCCTGAGCGTCGGGCTAGGCGTTTGGGTCAGAGACCCGAGCACTGAGTTGGTGTTGGGTTGTGTCTAGATCAGGCCCTTCTAGGATGTGGGTTGATGGCTCATGGAGGTCATTGATGAAGACCTCGTCCTGGGGACAAAATCCAGTCTACCAGCCAGCTTCACTGAGAAAATCGACGGCAGTCATTGTCCTTTCGGGGGACACGATGTAGCTTGATCCCCTAGAATTTGTCCTCAAGCTTGCACACCTCCTTGGTAGTATGCTGCCATGAGGGGGCTTTTGTAGGAGGACTCCTTCATGACTTAATCAATGACCAACTCTGAGTCATCACGAACGTAGAGTCACGTAGCGCCGAGCTCGATGGTGATGCATAGTTTTTTTATGAGGGCCTCATATTTCACGGTGTTGTTTGAGGCCAAAAAATGGAGGCGGATGGCATAGCGGAGCCTACTCCCAGTTTGGGGAGATCAGAACCACTCTAGCCCTGAGCTGGGTGCCATTATGGACCCATCAAAGTATATTGTCCAGTACTCGTGGGTGACGTCCGGGGTTGGTAGCTGGACCTTCCGTCCATTTGGCAACAAAATCTATGAGAGCCTGAGACTTTATAGCGGTATTAGGGATATACCTGATGTTGTGGCCCATGAGTTTCGAGTGCCCACTTGGAGATCCATCCCACGGCATCATGGTTGCGGATGATGTCTCTGAGTAGGTATGAAGTGATGACCGTGACTTCATGGTCGGTGAAGTAGTGTAGGAGCTTTCGGGTACACCATCAGCACGGACATATAGGAGTTTTTACACCTAGGGGTACTAGATCTTGGGGTCGATAAGGCACCTCCCTAATGAAGTATATGGGTCGCTAGACCTTAAGGTGGTGTCCCTGCTCCTCCCTTTCAATGACCTAGGGCGGCGCTTACCACGTGGTTGCTTGCCGCAACATAGAGGACTGAGGGGCTCTCCCCATTTAGGAGTGACAAGGATTGGGGCTGATGTTAGTGACTGTTTTGAGGCCCTCCAAAGCCTATTGTGCTTCCTCAAGTCCAGACGAAGGAGTCCGTCCTTTTGAGAAGCTTGTAGAGAGGCATCCCTCGCTCGCCGAGCCAGGGAGATGAATCAACTTAGAGCAGGCAGATAGCCAGTGAGCCTTTGTATGCCATTGACATTGTGTATAGGGCCCATGTTGGAGATGGCCGTGATGTTTTTAGGGTTGGCCTCGATGCAGTGCTCGAACACAATGTATCCAAGCAGCTTCCCCTTCGGAACCCCAAAAACACATTTTTCAAGATTTAGTTTGATGTTGAACCTTTAGAGGTTCACGAACGTCATGGCCAAGTCTACGATCAGGTCGCATGCTTGATCCGTTATGACCACTATGTCATCAACATAGATGGCAATGGTTGGTTTTGGCCAGTCGACCTGATCAGGTTGGTCGAGTGGGTCGATTTGGTCGGTGAAGTATTGCAGCATGCACTGTTGACAGGTGGCACCAGCATTCTTCAGACCAAAAGGCATGGTTACGTAGCAGTACAAACCATATGGGGTGATGAATGAGGTTGCGAGCTGGTTGGTTCTTTCATTGCAATTTGGTGATAGCCTGAGTAGGCATCCAGAAAGGAGAGGATCTCACAACCCAAGGTGGAGTCGACTATCTGGTCTATGCGCGGTAAAGGAAAGTGATCCTTTGGACATGCCTTGTTGTGGCTAGTATAATAAACGCACATTCTCCATTTCCCGGTCTTCTTCTTGACAAGAACAGGATTGGTGAGCTAGTCGGAGTGGTATACCTCTCTGATTAATCCAACTGCCAGGAGTTTGGCGATCTCTTCGCCTATGGCCCTGTGCCTCTCATCGTCAAAGCGACGTAGGCATTGCTTAGCGGGCTTCAAGCCCGGGATGAGGCACAGTGCATGCTCGGCGATGTCCTGTGGTATGCCTGGCATGTCAGATGGCTTCCATAAGAAGGCATCACAATTGGCGCGTAGGAAGTCGATGAGCTCGCATTCTTATTTGGCCAGGAGCTGGGTCCTGATCCGCACCATCTTGGTTGGGTCAGTGGGGTCAATCCCCGCTGCCTTGGTTCCTCATGTGGGTGGAAGGCCATCGAGGAGGTTCATTTGTTGCAGTCTAGGACTGCTGGGGTTGACGACTCCCCAAGCCATGGGAGCTCGGATGAGTTGATGACAGCGGTGGCGAGCTCAAAATGCTCACAGTCGCACGTGAAGGCATCCGAGAAGGCGCTACCCACAGTGATGATGCCATTTGGTCCTGGCATCTTCAACTTGAGGTAGGTGTAGGTGGGGATCGCCATGAACTTGGTGTAGCATGGCTACCCTAGGATGGCATGGTAGGACCCCAGGAAGTCCACCACCTCAAAGGTGAGGATCTCCTAGCAGAAGTTGGCTCGGTTGCCAAACATCACGGACAGGTCGATTTGCCTAAGTGGGTATGCCTGTGCTCTAGGGATCACATCATGGAAGGGAGAGCCCGCTGGGCAGAGCTCCGATCGGGTGATGTGCATGGCGTCGAGTGTGTCGACATAGAGGATGTTGAGGCCACTGCCTCCATCCATCAGCACTTTGGTAAGGCGCTTCTTGTGAATGATGGGGTCAACGATGAGCGGGTAGTGCCCTGGTCCGGCAACGTGAGAGGGATGGTCCCTCTGATCAAAGGTGATCGGAGATTCTGACCAGCTAAGGAAGGAGGGGATGGTTGTCTCGGTGGCGTATGCCTCTCTATAACATACCTTGTGCTGACGCTTGGAGCAGATGGCATCAGATCTAATGAAAATCATGATGCATTCCTCAGGATCGGGGAAGCTATCCCCATCCTTGCTCACCATGCCTCCTTTCTTAGCTGTCGCCTCTTTGTCATTTCCTTCTTTCGGCCCACTAGCCTATCGCAAGAAACGTTTGAGGAGCTCGTAGTCCTTATAGAGCTGTTTGATGGGGTAGGCATGGTTGGTGCATGGGCTATCCATGAGCTTGTTGAAGTGGTTAGGTATGCCCTATAGGGGCTGCTTTTCCACATGATGAGCCACGGCGACCAACGCGATGTTGGTCGATCGGTGCTAATCCTTTTTGTTCTTCTTGCCCCACTGTGTGGAGGGTCCTCGTCTTAGTCCTCATGCTTGGCCTTGCCTTTGTCCCAGCCTCCATTGAAGACTACTCCGACTGCCTCCTCATCAAAGGCGTGGTTCGTGGCGATGTCAAGCAGGTCGTGGGTGGTGTGGGGCTTTAGATAGCTAAGCTTGTGGATCAGGGACTCGTAGGTTATCCCAGAGAGGAATGCGCTGATGATGTCCACATCGACGACATTAGGGAGGGGGTTGCATTGTTGGAAGAACCTGTGGATGTAATCCCATAGGGACTCACTGGGCTCCTGCTGGCAGCTCTTGAGGTCCCAGGAGTTACTAGGGTGCAACATACGTACCCTAGAAATTTTTGACAAAGATCCTTTTTAGGTTCGCCCAGTCGCGGATGCTATCATGCGGGAGGAATTCCAGCCATGCTCGAACAATGTTCCCGCACGCAGATGGGGAGATATTGAATGATGAAATGGGCATCATTCACCCTTCTGGCTCGACAGGCGAGCCAGAAATCTTTGAGCCATATACCAGGGTTTGTCTCCTCAGTGTACTTGGCGATGTTGGTGGGCGGTCAGAACTACTATGGGAACAGGCACCCTCTAGATGTGTCGGCCAAAGGCCCATAGTGCCGGGCCATCCAGGCTAGGACTCCGGTCATTTGTCCGGTGACCATGCCTAGGGCACGTTTCACTGCCCCCTCGATGGTTCATCTGGGGCCCATGTCGCCTGCCCTCACCGCCGCCTGGTGGACGTCATCATCATGCTAGGCCAGATGCCGATTACTGATGCTGCTATGAGCATCTTGGTTTGGACCGAATCATTCGTGTACCAGTGGTCGGTGTGGAGCAGGCACTAGGTCAGACCGCGGCGCAGCTATGGCCTCCTATGCCATGCTTGGCAGCTGTAGCGGTGAGCGGATGGAGCGATCTATCTGGTGCATCCCCACTCCCCTAGTGGGGAGAGAGCCCATGAGTTGGAGTCATGATGTGGAGCTCTCCGCCTGCTGAATGACGGTGGCTTCTACCAGTGCCTAGAGGTTCCGGTGGACTGCCTGCTCCTGAGGGTCAATGGGCTTAGCAATGTCACGCAGAAGCATTGCCACAGCGGCGATGTTTTGGCTAGGCTGAGCGAATTATGGGGGATCGTTCCCCTCATCCATGATGTCACGCTGGACCTAGCGGATGCGACCCTAGGCGCCGCTCGCTGGATTACGCGCATGGGCCACAACGTGCTGCACCAAGAGCGCCAGCGCAGGTGGTGGCTAGTTCTGCCACCGTCATCGTAGCTCCCCGCTGTGCTCTTGTGTGAGCGTGAGGGCCCCCGCACAAGGGTTCGGAGGGGTGTGAGTCTACAAGGACTCCGCTACCACCGATGGCTATCCTAGAGCGTCCGCCATAGTGCACTCCAAGGACAGATGGTGGCTAGGTGCCACATCGCCAATGCTAGAGCCCTTGCTCTCAACCTCATCATCTAGGAGCTCATGGAAAGTGGTGGGAGCATAGCTCGCCATTCCCATGAATTCAAATGTGAGAGGGGGTGGTGCCAGCATCCTTTAGAGCCCTCAAGCGTACGCGTCCATGGGGGACGTGAGGCTATAGGGGAACCAGTCGCATGGCGGTTGCGGCGTGGATAATGTGGTCTCTTTAGAGAATCGGTAGGAAATAGTAAATAGCGAGTAAATAACCGTATGTATGTTACTCGTAGTAGGGTTTGAGCAGAGCATATGCTCAGAATGAAGCGTAGGTGCCTCGTCATTGAAGTTGCCAAGAGTCCTAGAGCAGAAGGAGGGTGCCCCTCCGATGGGTGCCGAAACAAGTGCCTCCTCGTGGAGGTGTAGTACGCCAAGCCGGTCATCAACGAAGTCTAGGCTTATAAATAGGAAGGCCTAGGATGGCTCGAAGATGGGAGGCCCCCACATCCCAATAGGTGAGAGTGTGGGGAACTCTAGTGAGCCAAAGCGAGTCATATTGCTTGAGCGCACCATGGCGATGGTGGCAGAAAGGTGGGCCATCCGATGACCAAAAAGCGTGAACATATAGCGTCTTCCCCACGGACGACGCCAACTGTCAGTGCAGAAAGTGACCAACACATAAATATTTGTAGTTTTGTCTTATGTTGTGATCGGATGTGGCCTAGCACTCAATGACACAGGGTTTATACTAGTTCAGGCAATGTGCCCTACGTCCAGTTTGAGTCGGTCGGTGACTTTATTCCTAAGCCTAGGTGCTCGTAGTTTGCTATGGGGTTACAAACCGAAAGGAGAAAGATGGGGGGTGCAAAGGTCTGGTCAAACTCTAGTCTAAAGGGCCAAGAGTGATGGGAGCTCTGCTTTGCGCTAAGTGTTTGAGCATGTGCTCGAGGTTTGAACCTGGCCGTTCTGTTGTTTTATGTGAGTGAACTGATCCTCCCTTGGGAGAGAGCGCATCCCCTTTTATAGATGAAGGGGACGGCCTTACAAGTGAGAGAGAGAGAGTATATATGTTGGTTAGTCTTGTTGTCCACACCATCTGGTAAAAGATGATGGTAGGCGCCCACAACATTGTTGTTGTCAGATGCATGTGGGAGGTTTTACCGTGTTCACTATGTATGGTAAATGACGGCGCCCACAACACTATTGATGCCCAGAGGCATGTGGGGAGTCTTATCGTGTTCGCCTAGTATGTGAATTGATGGCGCCCATAACACTATAGGGTAAAACTTTGGCGCCCACAACACTGCTTGGGTTCTGACATGCTTGGAAGGTTGCAAGACACCCTTCTGACATGCCCTATTAGTACTGCCCTATAGGTGTATAGGGTATGGTCCTCGGTATTGTGGTTGACTTGAACGCCCTGTCTTACTTGCTCTATCCATTTCCTGGTCCTCACCGAGTGGGCGTCCCCAGTCGATTGGTCCCAGTCAGCTCCGACTGCGCCAGTCAGAGAAGAGCTATAAGCAGAGGTTTAGTGTATCCTCGGTTAGAGACATAGGTCAGAGTTGGAAGCGGGCGTCGTTCCTCCTTGGCCAGGCCTTCTGATCGGAGAGGCGGGCTAGAGTCAGAAGCAAGGGCTTTCCGTCAGAGAGGTGAGCCAGAGTCGAAGGCGAGCGAGCGCCTTTCTAGCCTGTCGTTAGGTTTTTGGGCTAGCCCAGGAATCACGCGTTTGTTCGCGACGTCGTTTGCTCAGCCAAGCCTTTGCTGGGAAGCCGACCCATGAGGGACCCCGAGTTTATGAACCCAACAATGTTGTTTGCTACTTGGGGGACAATGCATTCACCTGGACCGACTATTGATTGTTGAAGCCACTGTTTGTCACCTTCTCGGACCACAAAATTTGTCAAGAATCATTCAAGACCCTATTTGTGGAGAGATTTTTGTGCTTTGCAGGACTGGTAGGAAGTAGACATACTTTATAGATACAATGTGTCTGTGGACGGAGATGTTGTCATCTTTGCTATGGTTCACTACCTCTGGCTTTCAGGACCGCATCCACCAATTGAGTACCTTAGCAACTGCCTACCCATTTGACATTAAGTCTTAGAATTTGTGAAACTTTTATGTTAATGAAGTTTATATGTACTGATGAAACCTCTGGATTAGTATGTATGAGTACTGCATAATTGTTGAACTATTACTTTGGTTGAACTATTAATTGAATCAGTTGGTCTTGATTGTGGTCCTCATGTACTCCTCTATGTAAGCACAGATGATCCAAAATAGGCCTTCTTCTACAAGCGGATAGAACCCTGAATAGGCGGTGACACATTATTTCATCTAGGTGGGAGTGCAAGGGTTTTGAAGGATGTTTTGGCACCTTGGCGGGAGGTAAAAGCATAGACAAAAGACCTAGGCCGACCTCTTCACTCAGAGTGTGCAACACTTTGAACCCTGACTGCTCCATGGCTGTATCTAGCTCCAACTCCTCTGAAAGGATCAAGATGCCCAAGAGGGAGGGTGAATTGGGCTAATTCTAAATTTCTTTGCAATAATTAAATCCTATGGTTAGCCTAATTAACCCCATGTGCCTAGAAAGTGTTTCTAATTGTTCTACCGCACAAAAGACTTGCAACCTAAGTTCCAATCCTACTCTAGCATGGCAATTCTATCAATGTAAAGACAAGAATTGAATTGCTCAAAGTAAATGCTCAAAGTAAATAGAGATAGAGGAACGCGGCGATGTTTTGCCGAGGTATCGAAGAGTCACCACTCCCCACTAGTCCTCGTTGGAGCACCCGTGCAAGGGTGTAGCTCTCCCTTGATCTGCGCAAGGATCAAGTGCTTTCTACGGGTTGATTCTTCGACACTCCGTCGCGGTGAATCACCCACAACCACTCACAACTTGAGTTGGGTCATCCACAAGCTCTCCGGATGATCACCAAGCTCCAGATCACCACCAAGCCGTCTAGGTGATGGCGATCACCAAGAGTAACAAGCATGAACTCTCACTTGACCACGACAAGCCTAATGAGAACGGTGGATGCACACTTTGCTACTCTTGATCTTCACTAATGAGTACTCTCTTTGGGATTCTCAAATCTCAATCGCCTCACTAGGACCTTGCTCTTCTTGGCACTCTCTAAGGTGTTTCTCAGCTATTGGAATGAGCAAAAGTACCCCCACACATGAGTGGAGGTTGTATTTATAACACCGACTGAAAAACAAACCGTTAAGTGCCTCTACGGGGTGACCGGATGCTCCGGTCATGTTGATTGGATGCTCCGGTCAGTACACCCCAAACTCCAGTGGTTAAGAGTTGACCGGACGCTGGCCAGCGTCCGGTCAGCACTGACCGGATGCGTCTGATCACGTTTTCCCCTCACTAGAACCTTACTGAAATCGACCGAACACTGGACCCCCAGAGTCCAGTCACTTGCTGAGCAACATCCAGTCAGTAGTCGGAACCTGATCAGCGTCCGGTCAGCATTGACCGGTCGTATCCAATCAGGGTTCTCCCTCTCTGGGACCTTAATGGAGTCGACCGGACGCTGGCCGTCAACATCCGGTCACATGACCTCTCAGCGTCCAGTCACATCCAGATGCTTTCACCTTGGTCAAATGAACTGACCGGACCCTAAGCTAGCGTCCAGTCACATCCGGTCAGGATTTGACCCTCCATTCACTTCCAACTCTCGATCATATGTGAATGAAGTTTGATCCATTGGATCAAAGGGCTGTTATGGAGCTACCTAGTGCTAGTTTTAACAAGTGTGCACCACACCTAACTCACTAGACTCACCTAGGTCAAGCTACCCATTCATACCCCCTTAATAGTATGGCCAAAGGAAAAACAAAGTCCTAAACTACTCTAAGTGTCTCTCCAACTCCAATCGACACTTAGAACTAGTCCATCCTTAACCTTGTCGTCCATCCTTTGAAAACCGAAATGATTTCCATCGTAGGGGCATGACCACCTTGATTGCCCAATTGATCTCCATTACCGTGACCTAACTTAATTGCCTCTGCAAAACACACATTAGTCACAGTAATCATGTATTGTCATTAATCACCGAAACCCAACTAGGGGCCTAGATGCTTTCATCCTCCTAGTGGTCGGCACCATCCTAGGGTGCCCTCACAAGAAGAACCACCGGCTTCCAGTGAAGGAGGCCACAATAGGAGGGGCTGCCCATCCCATGCCGTGTCCAGAACCACCCATACACATACCAGCCACCACTTTTGTGTCGCTGCGACTTGAAGATGCCTCGGTGGATTTTGTGGAGTGATGGAAACCAAGGATGTCGGTACCACATATGCTACAAGGCAAATAATGTAACTTGATTTCTTTCTTGTTCATTCTATTTTCGCAATGCAAATGCTAAACTCCCACTATACTTATGGTAATTTGGTTTTTTCGCAGCCCAACTTTGATTGCGGGTTCTTTAAGTGGCATGATCTCCCATATGAAAAATTTCTGAGGACTTTGATTTTGGATTTACATAACAAGATTTGGGAGCTGAAGGCAGAGGCCAATGTTACAACAAATGAAGAACATCTGCAGGAGAAGGAAGAGATTATGCCATAGATTAAAGAAATGGTCAGGGTTCCAACAAAAATGATGGAAGATTTCATACCTTAGAGAAAGAAATGTGCTTCCTATTTTTCTTTCACCTATTTTGTACATACCTTAGTTCTTGGCATGTTCATTGGCAAGTTGCTTAGTTCACCATAGTAGATTTAAGTACCAATTTATGATGTAGCAGACTAAAATCTATCACTTTTGTATAAATATTGTTAAACTAAATGCAAGGTGATTATCCAGTGTTCAATTTATTAAAATGTAAATGCTAGTACATCCAAGTATCAATTGATGTGTCAGACTAAAATCTATCACTATTGTACAACTATTATTGAACTAAATGCATGTTGATTAACCAGGTGTTCAATTTATTGAACTGTAAATGATAGTAGATCCAAGTATCAATTGATGTGTTGGAGGCATCCTACTTCCCTGGATACTAGCCCTGGTACAGGGGCAACCAATTTATTGAACTATATATACACTCCTACGGTTCTACCACACCTTCCTCCCATGCATTCCCCACTCTGCTCCCTTGCTCTGCTGCACCCTGCTAGCATCGGTCAAAAGGCAGTTGTTGGTATTTATAAGTGCAAATAGAATATGAAGAATTCCACAAGGGCACATAATACCATTGTAGCATTTTATCGGGAGTATTCCAGGTATCGTTATTTATATTTTACCACAAGAAAACAATGGAGTAAAGATTTATTGGATAACAAAGGAATGTCTACTAATCAACATACCAACATAGCTAGAGGAAGGGGTAGAGGTAATGATAGGAGTAATGCTTAATGACACCGAGGGGATAAATCTATAAGATAATGTAAACTAGTCAACTTAGGAGAACAATGGGTGAGGTTGATATCTATGATATTCTTATTATATGATCAAAGTATATATATACCCGACTATAGCTAAGACTAACTCCACTCTTGTGCACTTTGGGACACCGCTTAGATGGTAAAGTACCCACAATAGATAACTCTACCGACGTGACTATGGTCCTACAATTTAAGAACCTGCTCAATTCGGAGTGCACTTCAAAGGATACATGGGCTGTCACCTCCCACTGCTACCACCCAACTAGAGAATAGGGTGTACTCACAAGCAGAGCATCGTATAAGCACCATACTTGCATGAGGCTCGGCTACTTAGCCCAATCGATAAACTAGCAGGCTAAGCGCTCTATGAACCAGCACACAAAAGTATGATAACCTCAACTAAGCAAGATACATACTAAATGTAAGCATAGCATGTAGATAGGAATATCATGAATTTATAATAAGTCTTACAAGATGTGGAAGTGAAGATACAAGGCTTTGCCAAGCCTTCAAGACTAGGTCCAGAACTTGAGCATGAGCTCAACTGGACCCTCACTCCTGAGCTACTAATCTACTACATTAGAGAGTCTAGACCTAATCCTCCTGGTGTATCTTGATCTCTGAATGAGAGGTATGAATTAGGGTTTTAGGGATGCTCTAGGGAGGGGGGTAGGGGCTGCTATATATAGGTCAGAGCATCAAATCTAGACCCGTAGATCAAACTGACTTGAAAGAATGACATAGATGCAATCTAGGAGGTGGTGGAGAACCAACATTCAAAGGAGGGGCTAACAGGTGGGCCTAGGGGGCCGGGTGGCCTGCTGGTATGGCCGGCCGTACCCACATGGTAGCCACCTACCCTCTGCTTTGGTGGTTTGGCTTCAGGAGTCTTCTAGAGTCTTCCCACATCGGTTTCGCTGTGGATAAACATGATTTGCTTTGATGAATAGGCCCTCCTTGACACTTTTCTAACTAAATCCTCCTGCAAACACAGATTCACCAAAACTCATGGAATTTGTTAGTTTATACCCTTAGACCTATGTTGGTGATCCTTTTTATGCATTTATATAAGTTATATTGACCGTTTATGATGAGCGTTAACTACCATCAACAAGCTCCCCCACACTTAACCTTTGCTAGTCCCTAAGCAAAGCCAAACTTAGCAATGGATTAGGAGTTGCTACAATGCTTTCACTCCTCAAAAGTACACATGTGTTCAATCTAAAATTATCCTCTGGATTAGAATAAACTGATCTAACTTTCAAACTTACCCATATTACCTTCAACCATGGGGCTTCTTAGCCTTCACTTGGGTCTTGAGCAATTGAAAGTCAGAATGATCAAGTCAAGCACTATGTCTTAATGTCTTTGTTCCACCATTGTTCTAGAGTTTTTATAAGTTTTCAAAATAAAACTTAGAGATTCCATTGTATGACACTCTAAAGTCTCTCAATATATGTGGTATTTGTGGATCCTCACCAAGGCAATAAAGATGTTATGCCCTTCTCTTCCTACAACTAAGGCTTATGTGGAGCTCATAGGAGTGGAGAAAGCATGAAAGAGCATACTTGCAATACATATATTGTAAAGTCAAATCTCGGATCCAAAGAGAGTTAAGTCATACAATCAAATCAAGATGTGCATGTGTGTGGATATATGGTGAATACATATAGTGGCTAATGTAATTCTACTATGCTCCTTAAAAACATATCTCTCTTTTAAAACTTGGAAATATTTGCTAGAGAGCAGGGGCTATCTTATTCATTTATCTTTTTTTAGGCGGGCATCTAAGTACCCATTGTTTTAAATATCTCAGACACTTTTATGTCTATTTTTCTCAACTCTTTTTTTCTTCTTTTTTCTGAATAACTTTTGCATAGCCCATGCCTTTTTTCTGCAATAGGACTTTTGAGAGATAGCAACAAGAACTTGGATTATTTATTTGAGGGATGGAAAACCTATCAAGCATGTTTTTGTTATTCACTCCCAGTGTAGGAGTAGAACATTTTTGGGTGGATCTAGATGGAAAGAATGTTTTTGCGCCTACCCCTAGTGTAGGAGTAGTGCATATTTGGGTGGTGTGTACGTGATCTTGATTTTAAGAGCATGACAAACCTCTCATAAGGGTCAACAAAGCTTGACTAAACTGAATACAAAACAAGCAGCATATATGTGGACATTTTTCTAGTCTAGATAACATGTATGGCTCTGGTAGGAATTCAAGCTTTGTCATACAGGAACTCATCATGTAGCATTTTTGTTCTTTTCAAAAGATAAATCTACAAAACTTTAGTGTCACTTGGAACAAGATAAACAACAGCTCAGACCTTCTCATATCATATCCATCAATTACCTAGACTAGATCAAGCATATGCTACCCACAAGTTTCATGTTCAGAGTAAATCCTTATATCAAAATAGTTTTATCCAAAGCTCGAGAGAATTCAAGGATGAAAACTAGGTACAGTGAAAGGAATTATAACAGAGCAACTATTCATCATTTCCATTTTAACAGATTATCTTTAGAGTCCTTTTTATTTTATTCAGCTCTTAAAATAAATTAAAGCAAACTAGACACACTCTCTTATTTTATTTTCATTTTTTAGATCACACATTATAACTATATATATTTCTATAAAGATAACTTTTATTTCATTTTTAGCTATTCATCTTTTGTTCTAATATATATAAAGCAAACTAAGAATAATAAAGGGAAAGAAATACTTATCTAGATACACAGGGAATGCCTTCTCCCCCAAGCTGGTTGTTGTCGTGGTTGCTCAACGAGGTGGTCGGATGTGGAGGTGCTAGAACAGAGCCTTCCAATTTTGATTTTGCTATTGTTGTTGTTGCTAGGAAGCTGGCCATCTCCTATCCCATGCTTACCTACCATTATGTATGATTGTGTAATGTACCTTGGATGGCAGGTGTCCTCTCATCAATGGTTGTGAGTTTGTTGTCGAATTCCGAACTTCCACTTGTAGAATTTGGGAGATCGACCCCCCCACACTTTATTCGAAGTGTGTTATGATAAAAAAGACAAGGTAGAGATCAAGTGCATGGGTTCTATTGGTAAAAAAACACCAACAGAACCAAAACTTTATTTACTCTTCTCTAGCTTTAGGCACATTGAATCATGATAGAGTTAATGTTATGTGCATTATTTATTCTTATAACATGGGTGGCAAGATTAGAAGTATAAATGTGATTTGCTTTGACGAATAGGCCCTCCTTGATGGTTTTCTGAGTAAATCCTCCTGCAAACACAGATTCACCAAAACTTGTGGAATTTGTTAGTTTAAATCCCTAGACCTATGTTGGTGATCCTCTTTATGCACTTATATAAGTTATATTGATGGTTTATGATGAACGTTAACTACCGTCAAGCAGCAACCTCTCGCTGTGCTCACTGCTCCTTCACCTCCAACCTCACCGGTGCACAAATCTTCAGCGCAGTCGTCCCTGCTTCTCTGCTCCATCTAGGATCTAAGGTAATTGCACTTCATCTGCTCCTCCTTCACTAGAATCTATATTCTTTTGTATTGCTCTCTCATGCTCTCTGCTCCTTCACCTCCAACCTAGCTATAGTAATTTTGTTGGACATACAGATGAAAATGCATCTTCTCGTTCTGGAGTTTATGGCCTTGTATATCCATGGAGTGCAGCTTGTGAGCCTTATTGTCCTCAATATTGCTTCACTAAATCAGTCCTTTGTGAACAAATTCGATGAGCTAAATGAAAGTGTACCAATGGATGTGGATAGGGTTGTAGTGGTCAAGGCTCGGGATGACATGGAGATTGACAATGATCTTGTGGAGGCCAACAATGATCTGCAAGATATTATGGAGATTCACAATGATCCCATGGATGTCGACTAGGATTTGCATGGAGAATGATTAATTATGCAACCAATGATGTACATATGAAGGACTTTTAACTTTTGCATAGTGTCTGCCTAATTAGTATCTGCATTTTAGCTTTCGGCATGCTTGTTAGCTTGGTAGTGTCCACCTACTTATTCGATATGAATGCATGGAACTCAAGTTGGATTCCTTTCAATCCAAGAGTACTAGCATTGTGGTTTTCTTATGTTTTCTAAGTGCATGTTTTGCCCTTCAGTCTCAATGTAAATTCGGTATGCCTTATTATTCACCATTGAACTCAAGTTGGCTTCCTTTCAATCTGAGTACTGGAATTGTTCTTTTCTTAGTTTTCTAAGTGCGGGATTGTGTGCCTTAGTGTTCATCACCATATCATACGGTGGTCTCTGGGTAGTAATAGGACCTAGCCACTAGTGATGGTACTCTGCATTCACCAGTCGCTTAGTTGCATAATTTCCAATCCCGCGTTTGAACCCTCTCGCGCATTAACTCATGAAAGTTTGATCCCCGCGTGCCATAAAAGTTACACAAAGAGCAAGCGACCCCTAACCCAACATACCTCCTTACCCCCCCCACCACCCTCCCTCCCCCCACACACATAGCTTTTCTTTTCCTCATGGCTATTGTTCATCATTGCTGCTCCTTGCACATCAACACTGCTCAGCTCTTGCTCCGCACCGGTGCACATCGCCGGCTTGCCCGCTGAAATTATCTCAATTTCGATGAAGGGAAATCCATAGATACGAAGTATAATGTGATAGTCCCAGGTGATCATTCCATCACATTATCCAATAACAGTTCGATATCACAGTCATACATCGAATACCTATATTAAAGAGAGTACAAATAGCAAGGTTTACTCATTATTATATCGCCACTTGGCGAAATCACTTAGAGCATGCAGCAACTAGAACATCACCAAGTAGAACTAGTAGCGAGCATTGACTCCATTCTCCATGAACCAAACTTGAGCATAGGAACAAGACCTCTAATCCTCCCAACCATCTCCCTGGTAGTCATACTTAGACTCAGAACCTGCCAAACAATTATCAGTACTGATTTGTATCGGCCACTAGCTCCCACCCTATGTTTCGATAGAATTTTGTCGGTAGTCCTCCGAGGGGTATCCCACTGAAGGTAGATTGATCAATAGAGATGCGTGTAATCAAGAACAAGAAGGCAATAGAGACACACAAGTTAGATAGGTTCAGGCCGTCAGCGCAACATAATACCCTACTCATGTGGTCTGTTGGATTGTATTGGCTATCGTATGATATTGCGTGTGTTTGGAGGGGGGTCCCTGCCTGCCTTATATAGTCTGAGGGTAAGGGTTACAAGGCATTTAGATCTAGGAGATAACTAGAAAGTAATAATAGATTACAGGAATCATGGGATCATACGTATCCTAACTAGATCTTGTAGTATCTTTAGGATATCTTCCTGATGTCTTGCGAGATGCACCGTGTAGCGTCGTGCCATGCAAGGCTTCGTCTTGTGGGCTGGGCTGCCCCTAGGGGCATAGCCCATGTGGTCTGCCATGGGTATCTAGGGTCATACCCCCCATAGCTAGTCCCTGAGCGCCTTGTATCCATTGTGCAACACCATCTTGAGCTTGTCTGAGCAAGGTGCGAACAAAGCCGGGTAGTCAAAATCATGGTCTGACCACCGTGATGAGTTGCCTGAGCAGTTGTGAACCATCGCCGAGTAGCAGTATCCCAAGTTAGGCTTGCCATAAGGATGTAAGGAGCTCAAGATAAAAATCAAAATGTTCTCCATAGTGGACTAAGTGTGCCCACTTAGAGTTCGACCATGAGAAAGGCAGATAGTCTTCTTCAACTTTAGGAGGCACGGAGTCTTCTAGATTAAACCAAACACACTCACCGCAAGGTAAAGTGTGCCCACTTAGTCCTCGAGCCGGATAGTAGGTGACATAGTCATGTGGTGCCAGGGTCCAAAGTAGAAGAAAAGCAGAAGACCAGCCGAGTAGGTAGCCTAGTCCTCGGGCGTAGCCCCGAGATGAGAAAAGCACACATTCACCGCAAGGTGAAGTGTGCCCACTTAGTCCCTGAGCCTGACAGTAGGTGACATAGTCACATGGTATCAGGGTAAAAACAATAGCAACCAGAAGAAAGTCCCTAGTGTGGTGAGGAACCAAGCCAGTAGTGATGACGTAGTCCCCAAGCCACAAGTGGAAATATCAGAGAAATCAAACCATGGAGAAAAAACCAGAGTAATGACTGTATAGTAGCGGTTACTGAGCCTTAATTAATGGTAGAGAAGTTAGTGAATATTTGGTGGGTAGTAACAAATTACGGCGATTAATGGGTGATATGGGTTTGTAGTTGCAGTGATAGCCCAGGTAACGGCCCATTATACCACTTTGGAGAATTCGGAGAGGCGCAAATCATGGAGCGGTTTCCCAAAAACCCCTGAATGCGGAGAGTGGGGGGAGTGCTTTATAATTACATTGTCACACTCTGCACTCCCATGTTTGCCACTTCGCCATTTCATCTTCCTCCTCAGCCCTTGCGCTTCTCGATTCATATTCACATGCGCATCCGTCGCCAATCCCAAACCAGATCTAAAAGATGGCGCCGAAGAAGGGAGTTGGTAACCCGAAGAAGGCGAGCGTCGTGGTCAGCCGTGATGATGAGTGGGGGCTATCGTGCATGGGGGAGGCGGAACTCAACAAGATGGTGGAGGCGGGCATTCTTTCTGACTGTGTCACCGCCAGATGGCGCCCAGCTAGTGGTGAGCCCTTCCCGATGCCGCACACTGACGAAGTAGTAGTTTTTGAAGATTATTTCTGGCGTGGGTTAGGATTTCCCGTTCATCCTTTCTTGAGGGACCTATTGGAGTTCTAGAGAGTTAGTCTATGCAATCTCCACCCAAACACTATCTTGCACATCTCAATTTTTATCCACTTCTATGAGGCATATCTCGGAATCCTTCCCCACTTCAACCTCTTCTGTCATCTGTTCTGGCTGATGAAGAAGGGTGGTGGTGGTTCCAAGGTGGTCGGCAGCATTTATCTACAACTCCATGACGGGATGGCAGGCGAGTACCTCACTGTACCACTAAACACGTCCCTAAAGGGGTGGAATGCCAGGTGGTTCTACATGAAGCAGAGCCACCCTACCATCTGTTGTGACATTGACCACATTCCAGAGAGCCAGAAGAGCTGGTCGGAGAAGCCAAGCAGTGCTGATATGGATCAGGTGAGGGAGTTCCTCAGCCTGATAAAGGGCATAAAGGCAAATGACAAACTAGTGTGGCAAGCTTCATA
This sequence comes from Miscanthus floridulus, assembly GCF_019320115.1. Lineage (NCBI taxonomy): Eukaryota > Viridiplantae > Streptophyta > Magnoliopsida > Poales > Poaceae > Miscanthus > Miscanthus floridulus. The sequence continues at coordinate 6,805,624 of NC_089590.1, forward strand.
GTGCGCCACATCCAGCCCAGCAAGGAGAGGGCCCATTCTGGCTTTGACTTCAAGCGGGACACCAATGGCACCTGGGAGAGGATAGAGATGCTATCGAGGGACAATGTGCTAGAGCGGGCTATAGAGCTATTCGCTCCATTTGCCTCATTCCGCGTGTCAGGGTAGACAAGACCCTTCAACTGCACGAATCCACCTCCTCAAGTAAAAGTCTCAATTGTTTGTTCCCGGTGCCTTTTATCCTATACCGTTGCCGAGCAGTGGACTGATTCACTTGTGGAAAGATACATTCATAGGAACGAGCAGGTGTACTTCTCGGGCATGCCGAGGGGCGATTGGCCATAGGCAATAGATGCCCTGACCACCATCTTAGCCTGAGGAAGGTGCCATCAGCGCCTCATTAGAGTCCTGGAGGTGCAGACGCTGGTTAGACAGGAGAGTCCTCCCTCGGTGTTGGAGAAAGTCTGGGGGAAGAGGGCAGTGGCAGATGAGCTAGCCTAGCAAAAGAGGAAGACTGGTGGGTGCCAATCCACATAAGTCAGGGTGGCATCTTGCTTGGTGGTGACCAGACCATGTGGACACAGAGTGCGGTGATGTCCGAGTGGTCGGATGACTGATGGGCTCTAGTAGCTCCTCCTCTGATCACTGAAGCGCCTCTATGCAACACGTGCACAGAGGAGCAATTGAAGGGACAGGAGGGAGTCCCCGAGCAGTAGGTGCAAAGGGAGTCCCCGAGCAGCAGGTGAGGGGAGTCTTAGAGCGATAGGCGAAGGAGAGATCGATGGCAGAGACCAGCAAGACCTCCACCCCAGGGTGCAGGAGTCGACCCTAGGGCCACGCCTGGGGGCTCGGGTAGGTAGTGTTGGTTCAGAAAAAGTATACCGATAGGCCAACACGTAAGTATCCTTGCCTTGGAGTTATTTTGCTATTAGATCCTTATCACTGCGATGATTAACGAGCTAATCTGATGAAGAGCGAGGCGTACAGAGGATTTGAATCCATCCATCCAGACCATCGAGCAGCAGGGAGCTGGTCCTTAACATGGAGGCGATGCCGGTAGACCCTGTCCTAGAGTCCCTAGGTACTCGATGGCCTATGGAGGAGTCGACCGCCACTACTAACGTACTTGGCGGCGGAGAATGGTTGGCGTCGGTGGCTAACGAATCAGCGGTGATGCCCGAGGCAACAACGAAAGCCGCTAGGTCTTTGGAGGCAGAAGCTGGAGTTGCCAACATCGTGCCTGAGTCTAGGGCAGGAAGGCCGGTGCAGCCAGAAGAGCTGGCTGTGCTCCCTGAGATGTCGGAGGGTGTGGTTAGATGCGTTGTGCAGCCACCAAGCCCCCAGGTGGCACCAACAACTATGGAGGAAGAAGACGAGGTGGAATAGATTGAGCGTGAGGAATCATGACCTCAAGCCATCCTAATCCTTCACAAGCAGGGGCGACAAAGTGGTGGTTGTTGAAGAGGAGGCACACCACTAGGGAGCTCAGGAGGCTAGAGTCCACTCTTTCCATAGTAATGAAGCAGATCAAGGTTAGTACTATGTCTACAATGCTCGTCTTTGACTGTTGGCGATTGGAGTTCATAATAATCTTGGTGCTTTTGCAGAGCATAGCTTGAACTACCGAACAACGACGATAGCTGATCAAGAGGATGGAGCCCCTCAGCTGAGGAGAACACAAAACTAAAGGAGGCGATGAAGCTCATGGAGAAAAATGTCTAGAGGGCCTAGCGTGAGCGGGATCTTGCTGAGTCCAATGCCAAGGACCTAGGAGTACCAGAAGGGTGTCCTATCTGTATAGCTAGGCGAGCGTGTCCAAGTAGTTGTAGAGCAGCTCCAAGCAGCTGAAACGCAGCTCCTAGCTAGTGATGAATCTTTCCAAGTAGCTAGAGCGCCTATCTGAGCAGCTGAGAAATGTCTTTGAGCAGAGGAAAGGTATGGCGAATAGATGAATTTGCTTTGCATTGTTGAATAGTCATATTGTTGTTCTCGACCATTATGCTAGCAGAGCAAGATGCGGAGCTCAGCCAGCTACGCCAAACCATCAGGCAACTCTGAGAAGAGAAGAGGAAGGAGTCAGGGTGAGCGGAGAAGCTGACCGAGGAGCTAAAATGTGAGTAGTTCATGGTCAGAGTTGTTGCTAGGAGTGATTTCTTTTGGCTTGATGGATCCTTGTGATGCCTATAGACTATCATCAGAGGACCAAGGTGTAGTTTGACATGCTAGAGCAAGAGGCCAGAACCTAGAGGAGTAAGCTCGATGCCATAGTTGCTGGAATCAAGCTGGTGCTCGACTGCGTTGACATGGAGTTAGGTTCCCTAGCCCGACGACAGGCTACCCCTGTCCGAACACCTTCAGTCGATAGGTGCAAGGCGGACATGAGAGAGCTTCAAGAGCTACAACCACGACGCCACTAGTCTTCGTAGTGACCCATGCCCTAGCGATGGTCCTGAACCCATTATCCCTACCATTAACCTTCAAGTGATAGGGGCTGGATTCACTAGAGGTATGGGCGCGACGGAGCATCAGTAGCTGAAAGATGAGGTGGAAGACAGCGGCGAAGAAACTGGCCAGCAACATCGACCTATTCGGTGAGATGGATGGAGAGGGCTAGACATACTGACCTACTCGGAGAGTGATATATAGTAGCTGGAGAGGACAATTAAAATGCGCGAGGGCATAGAAAAACATTTATGTATGTATATAAATGTTGTAAAGTGACATGTGCATGTTTATGTAGTTTGCCTAGTACTTTCAATGAAAAATAGATGTAGTGTTAACACTAACACAATTATATGTGGTATAAGTTCCATCCGAGAAGTTAGTTCGTTACTGAGCTCTTGGCCTCGGCTAGCCTGTATTCCATAACGTCGAGCACGGAGCCCATCCACGTGTAGGAGGAGCAGGCGTGATCGAGGAACCTTAGCTGACCACCCATAACACACTGCTTGGAGCCCATAGCATGTGTAGGGAGAGATTGGGAGACTGGGTCTTCTCCAAAGAACATAGAGCAAAACATGTGCTGCTCGGCGGTGGCGAAATATCTTGGAGATTTGGAGAAACATGGCAGAGCGTTTATGGAGATCACGTATTGGAGTTCATAAAAGAGTAGCCTATAGCTAGCAACCGCAAATGGAGATTAAAACATAATGGAGAAATAATGGAGACAAAATATGGTGACAAAAACTCTATTCATTATGGAGTGGAGAGTACATATCTAGAGCGTTTCAAGGATAGAAACGTATATGGTGCTTGATGTGCCACTGAGTTGGGGATATCGATTCCATCCAAGTCACATAGCCGGTAAGACCCTGGTCAGGTAACCTCTTTGACCACATAAGGCCCTTCCCATGGGGGGGGAGAGCTTGTCCATCCCTTTAGTTTTCAATTTTCTACAGGAGAATGAGGTCACCAACTGCAAATGAACAACCTTTGATGTTGCGGTTGTAGTATCTTCGCAATCCTTCTAGGTATTTGGCTATGTGGATACAAGTGATTAGGCATTCTTCCTTGGCCCTATCGATGTCCTCTATCCGAATAGCTACGGCTTACTCTTCATTAAAATGTTCCACCCTAGGTGCTCGGAAGGCAATGTTCACTGGAAGTATGGCTTCTGAGCCATAGACCAAGAAATATGGAGACACACCTAGTGCTGCGACTAGATTGAGTGCAGTAGTCCCCAGACCATAGCTAGGAGCACTTTGAGCCATCTGCCCGAATGTTTTTCCTCTTTCTGATATAGCCTCTTTTTGAGAGCATCGAGGATCATGCCGTTCGCCCGTTCGACCTGGCTGTTGGCTCTAGGATGGGCGACAGAGACGTATTTGACTAGAGATGCATCAGGTCTTCGCAGAAGTCCCAAAAATGATGACCAATGAATGTTGTTCCAAGGTCAGTGATAAAACTGTTTGGAGACCGAATCTATGGATGATATCTTCGAAGAGCTCGACCGCCTTCTTTGCGGTAGCCAAAACGAGCGACTTGTATTCAATCCACTTGGAGAACTTGTCGACTGGTGATGTATATGTACCAGGAAACTGCTAGGCATAGGCTTGAAAGGCCCAATCATGTCTAGTCCCCAGCATGTGAAAGGCCATGAAGCTGGGATGGTCTATAATTCCTACGCCGGACGTGAATTTGCTTGGCGAAAAATTGACATCCTTCACATCATTCGGACGAGGTCTTCTACATTGGTGATGGCCGTGGGCCAATAAAAACTAGCTCGGAAAGCCTTGCCGACCAGATTTTTCAAGGCCACGTGGTTGTCGTAGGAACTAGAGTGAATTTCAAGAAGTAGTTTCACTCCCTCTTCTTGGGTGATGCATTTCTGCAGTATCCCTTTTTTGGCACTTTTCCTCATCAAGTTCGCATCTACTAGCACATAATGCTTACTTCGATGGATTAGGTGTTTAGTTTTAGTCTTGTCAGTGGGTACGTCAGCACTGGTGAGGTACTTGATGAACTGTTCCCTCCAATCGGCGACCGGCAAAGGTACTGCAAGTACCAACTGCCCGACAGGGGGATTTCTTGGATTTCCTTCTCTTCCTTAATGGATGAAGTAATGAGATCTTGAATGAAGACCCTAGGTAGAATCACAGTGCAAGAAGATCCGATTTTAAATAGGTGGTCAGGGAGTTGATTTTGATCTCGTACCATGTGGTGGTACTCGATACCATAGAACTTCCCTTTAAGTTTCCTTATTTCAGCGCAATATGCGTCCATCCTCTCACTAGAATAGGACCAGTCTTTGTTGAGCTGGTTGGTGACCAGCATGGAGTCTCCGTACATCATGAGGCATTTGATGCTGAGCTTGATGGCTATACGGAGATTGTGGAGACATGCTTCATACTCGGTGATGTTGTTGGAGGCTAGAAAATGTATTCAAAGAACATATCAGGAGCTCGACCTTGGTCGGCGTAATGAATAGAATGCTAGCGCCAACACTGGGAGGGTGATCTCTCCAAGTGGTTTGGATGCCCTACCAAGTACCACACCCTAGAAGGAGGAGTCAGGAGGGTGTAAGGCCTCCTATCACGAGGCCTAGCTCCTTTAGGGCTCCAGTGAAGAGGAGGTTCAGAGCGCTCCCACCGTCGATGAGTACTTTTCTGAAAAGCACTTTCTAGATGGTTGCATCAAGGGTGGGGGGGGGGGGAATGCCCTATATAAGGGATGTCCGCACACTAGTCTATCCTGCTGAAGGTGGTGGGGACCTCATACTAGGGGCAAAAACTAGGGTTGGCTAATGGCGTCTTCCACGTTGACAGCGAGCACCTAACAGGTGGTGAGCTTCCGATCTCTTCTGCTCTCGGCTATGGTGAGGCCCCTAAAGATGGTGGTGACCACTTTGTCATGATCCTGGAAGGCATTATTGTTGGCCCCAGGTGGTCGGCGGCCTTCGGCTCCATCATTGTTGTCATCATCCAGCTTTTTAGCCTAGAATTCCTTAGCCAAGCCAAGGCAGTCCTTCATCTTGTGCTTGCTGTTCTTATGGAGCAGGCAGAGGCCTTTGAGGATCTTCTTGTATTGCTTGTCATAGTTGCGCTTGGCATGAGGTTCATCAATGGCGGCGACGATGTGGTCTGGTCGGCGATGGTGGTATTGACCAGATTTGGACCCTTCTGGCCGATCACGAGCACTGTCCCGATGGTGACTGCGGTCGTCATAGCGGTGGTCGCTATGGCATTGGTCGTCGGGTCGCTCATCACTATGGCAAGTTTAGCAATGAGTGCCTATGTCCTCGTTGAAGCGTACTTCGGCTTCTTCGGCGTTGGCGTACTAGTTGGCGATCGTAATCATCTTGCCAATCCCCATGGGTGGCTTGCTGTTGAATTTGGAGCGGAGGTCGCGATGATGGAGTCCTCGGACGAAGGTGGTGATGACCTCTACTTTCATGACATTGGGAATAGAATTCCTCATCTTGGAAATGAGTCTAATGTAGCTATGGAGGAGCTCAGACAGCTTTTGGTAGATGCGGTTTAGATCATGCTTGGTGCTGGGCCAAGTACACGTAGCCATGTAGTTGTTGGTGAAGGCCTTCTTTAGCTCTTCCTAGGATCCGAAGGAGTCTAGGGCAAGGCTCATGAACTAGTTCATCATAGTTGGGCATGAGCATTGTAACACCCCAGGTGTTTGGCTTCCACATTTGCACTTGCATTTCATGAACATGAGCATCATTCATCCATTAATGAGCTTATATTGCTTGAAACATGTTTTAGAAACATTGCAACATATTGTTATATTTCATGTGTGTTGATTTTATGAAATGAATAGTGTGCAACACTCAAGTGCAACATGTGCAACTCACTTCAGTGAAACATGGTTAGTTAGTACTATGCAACAAAATCATGAAACATGTGAAAGATGACTTTGAAACAAAGGTAACATTTCACTTGTTTTTCCTTGTTTCAATGCATGTGATGCTTGATTTTGGTGTGACCAATGTGTGGTGTGGCTAATAATCCTCTTAAGAAACTTAGTTATACTTAGAATGTCATTAGGAATAATGTTCATGTTGATCATTTTGCCTAATTAGGTTTCCATGTCATGGTTTGACCATTATGGACTCCTAGAGCTCCTGAGTTTGACTGTTTAAAAAGTGTATCTTAGAATGTTTGCATGTCTGAGCAACCTAAAGTAAAGTTATAGAAAATTTTATAAGGAACAAACTTTGTTTAGAATCCAAGTCATGAAAATATGCACAACATGCTCAAAATGTACCACAAGTCAGTTTTGGGGTTGTATTCGACACTTAGAAATTTTCTAAGTATAAAGGCTGGATTTCAGTTTCATATACCCAACTTGTTCATGTTGTAGCTCCCAAACCAAGCTGAACCAGCTCAAGATCCAATTGGAAAAGTTGAAGATCTCACTTAGTACTGCAACTTTGTCAACTAATCAATGAGCCGAATCATCACAGTTTAGGAGTTATGTAGCATTGAAAATCGCCTGTCAGTCGGTTCACTTGTAACAGAATCGGAGTTTCAGATTCGCTATAGTCACGACCGGCAGCAGAACCTTGCCGCCGCGTGGATGCCACATGCCTAGCTGGTCCTAACCGCGCTGCGCGCTGGCCAGCGTGAAGAGGAGGATGCATGCTGCCTCTTTGCTCGCCCGCACGCGCTTTGCCTCCCACTCGCTCTCTCTCTCTCGACGCCACTGCCCGCCATTGCTGTCGAGCAAGCCGCCGTCGCCTAGCTCACTCGCCACCACAAAATCGATGCCTCCAGCTAACCCACAGCTCCGCCATGTCCTCCTCTGCCTCGTTGACCTTCTAGCTAAGCCAGATGAGCCATAGGTGAGCGCCTTTGCCATTTTTCCGACGCCATCGCTATGGCCGTACCTCGCCGGAGTGGAGCTCACCGTGGCCAACCACCACCGGAGTCCTCTCATCCTCTCTCCCTTCTTCCTTCAGCTCCCCCATGAGCCCTAGAAGCTCGTACCGAGCTTAGCCATGCCCTACACGGCCAGACGCTATCGGAGCATTGCCGGATTTCCTCTGCTGACCACCATGCACGTCACCGTCAGTGTTCGAGTTCGGTAGAGGTTGAGGTGAGAGCATAGATAGGTGCGCATTGTCGTGAGGAGCACGCCGGTGCCCTCGGTGTCGCTGGAGAAGCCAGTCGTCAGTGAGCTTCGCCGCTGCCACACCATCGCCAGCGCGGTCCCCTGTTTCCGTCTCACTGACATGCGGGCCCTGCTGACGTGTGGACCCCGCGTGACAGTGACTGCGTATTCAAAAGCTAGTTCAAATTTTACAGACTTGGATGCTGTTTTGTAAAATGTATATCTCCAAATTGGTAGATCCTAATGGGGTGATTCCAATTTTGTTAGGATCATAGGGAAGTCTAGTATTTAGGAAAAATATGACATGAACACTTGAAGTGGAAATTTTGGATGAATTAAATAGGAACTTGAAATGTGTTTTTGAATGCATGCAAACTTGTTTAAATTATATCTTGAGTTTATGTGCTCCAAAAATTATGAAATTTTGTGGGTAAGCTATTCTTGCTTAGTATAAGCTCTGGTAAGGATTTGAGAGTCATTTCATGTATGGTTTTTGAGTTATAGATTTTCCTTTTATCATTGAATGATCCTTGTGTGAATTTTTGTAAATTATCTAGGAATCCAATGACTAGGAAATTTTGTGGGGAGTATCCTAGTACCTAAAGGATGCTAGGAAAAATATAAAATCTATTGCTTGACACTTTGCACTAAGGTTTCCTAATTATGTCATTTTAAGCCTTTATGTCATGTCATTTTTGTGTAGGATGTTATACTTGGTCAAATGATGTGAAATTTTTATAGTAGTCGTCTTGGAGCATGTAGTACCTACTGTAATTTTTGTAGATTAAATGGTGCAGTTGGCATATATATTTATTATTCCTCTTAGATAATTAAATAAATTAAGAAAGGTATTAAAAGAAATGATTTGGTGATGAACACCTTACTTTCGGATGTTCTTGTGATATGTGTGATGAGTGAGTGAAGTTGGTTTCGTCCATTTATGTGTTTGCAACATAAGTTAATAATTATTTTTCTGCATCGTGTCTTTCGGGACAGTTCTTGGGACTTTGCAATGTTTCCCATGATAATTAGGTTTGCTGGAAATGTGATGAATACAAAAGTTGTAGATAACTTAGGTTTCTAGCTCCTGTCAAAATTTGGTGGCATTTGGCCTAGGAGTTTAGGAGCTACTGCTGTTCAAAGTTAGATTTCAGAGTTGCTTGTTCTCTGTCTTGTTTGGACCTGATCATATAATTCTGTAAATTCGACCTGGTAAAGGTTGGAACCATGCCTGGATGTCTAAAAATGAATTATAGGTAATTTCATAAGCTTTCCAAATTGTCTTGTTGCATTTCATTTGGAATTGTAGATCTTTAGTTATGGCCAGTTTGCTGTACCGCTATATAGTTCCTATTTTGCTGAAATGCAAATGCTTGTGTGTATGCTTTGTAGCAATGTTCTTGTTGATTGTTTAGGGGCTAGCCTAACTTGAGAACATGCTTAGGTGCAGGTGCTAGGTCCTTAACTGAAGATGAGCAATTATATATTAGGTTGTATAAACTTAGGTAAGTTAAAGTGATTTGAATAGAGCTTAAGTTGGAATATACGGACTGCAGTGAGCATGTGCATTCCCCGAGCATCCCTAACTTCGTTCATGTGCATCCATGATATTTATCGTGCGCATACATGCAATAGGTGTGTCGGAGGGAGTGACGCTGCTGGAAGTCGAGGGAGCCAACCAGGAGGAGGAGCCCGAGGTGTAGGAAACCGACGAAGCAGCCGCCGAGGTGGAGTTGCCCGAGCGCCCTGACCACCGTCCTTCCTCTTTCCTGAAAGGCAAGCCCCGGAGCATATTAAGCCTCCCATGTTTTTTACAAATACCTTGAGCATCTTTTATTCGTTGATGATGCATTAAGTATAGGAATTGTTTGGAACCAATTGTTGCATTATATATCCATCCTTGTCCAGATATCACACTGGAATCCTATTTAAGTTTAGGAATGGGTTAAATGCTTAGCCATGCTTAGTGCAGTAGAAGTCAGGTGATTTCTTGTCACCTGCGATCTTTAGGATGAGGTGGATCACGGTTGACTATATTTGCTATCGTGGAAAAGAACCATGTTAATAATGAATTAAGACCGGGCGGAGTCTTGTGTAGGTTTGGACATTGTGACTCTGTCTATGTCGTTTAAGGACTGATACGTTGTATGTCCTTATGTCATGTTGAACATAGCCTAACACTTACCTGGCCGGAGAAGTCATTCCGACCGCGAAGCCTAGTAGCTCGACTCGGGCCGGGGACGCGAGCAGTGGCGTGCATTCTGGAGGTAGTAAGGATGTGCGGAGAGCCATTGGCATAAGTCTAAGGCGGGTTAGAGTCCTGAACAACCTTGGTAGAGTGGTTCTCTGAGAATGTCGATCTGTTCAGACTCGCAACTCCTGAATCATACCAAAGGTGACTCGTTTGCGACCTTGATGGGGGAAGCAGGGTTTGTGTTTAGGAATACCCTCCAGCTGGATAGGAATCGATTTGAATCGCCATCTCTCTCGGATAGTGAGAACTTGACTGAGCAGCAGCAACGTAGATTCACTTAATTTAACGATATGGTTAATTGGATGATGATGATAATGTTACCACGATTTATACCTGACATGGTTATTAATGTTTGCATCTTAATCAAATGATTGCTTAGTACAAGTGCTAATATAGATGACAGGTTAATGGCTAAAATTCACTACTAGTTCAGGTTAAGAGTTGATCTTTATTACTTATGCTTTTTTGCAAAAAGAAAGTGTCAGCCAGATCCAATAAATTAAGCTATGCATGATCATTGGTGTCATTTGTTTTGGTTTCCGACGGGTAAGTCTAGCTGAGTACATTCTCGTACTTTGGGTTTATTCCCTCTTATTGTAGATGACCTCCTATATCAGGGATTCGGTAAGTATTGTCTCCACCCGGCGGGTGACGAAGACTAGATCATGGGTAGATCATGGTTATATCCGAATGCTTTTGTGGGTTGTGATCAGCAAACTAGTATTTGTATTTGAACTCAGGTGTGTATGTTAAACTATTTGCTTTCGCATACTTTACAAGACTTGTTTTGTAATAACGATGACTCTGCGGTGTTGTAACCTATTTGCAAACCATCTGTGAAATGTTGTAACGTATGATATGTTATGTTGAATTACTATGATCTTGGTTGTATGCAAGTTGGTTTGAAATCCTTCGAGATTTCAGTTGACTAACGGGTTTATATGGGCTCAAGTGCGAGAATTTGATCGTTCCGGCGATTGTTTTTGTACTTGTGCTCTTATAAATTGGTTAGTTCTGTGACAGCTGGCATCAGAGCTAGATTCAACACTAAACATATCATATGGGTATTTAAAACAAAAGCTTTTGTTGTGAAAACGGTTTTGTATGGTGTACTAGTGATCACATCCCTTGTAGCCCATTTAAGGACTTCTAGGTGGCTTATGTATAATTACTAACTTGGGGGAAATTGATTGTTTCTATTTCGTCATCCATGCGGCGTGATATTGCATGGGTGCCATTCGCTTGAATGGTAATGTATGGATCAATTGCCTCTACGCTAAGGTAAGTGTGAGTTGTGAGAGCATGACCGTCCAACTGTCGGTCTAGGGGAGAGTTAGTTGTGGTTACTGGAGTATTTACATGTTGCATACATGTATATATGAAGGTACTTAATTGTGGGTACATCTGTCGGGTAGTTTGGATACCAAAGTATATATATCTAGGGATGCATATATGGAGAGTATCTTAGTTACTACTTTTGTTATTAGCATTATATCTTGTTGGGTTGGGCTGCAATGAAGTTTTCTGCAGGTACGCTAACAATGCACCGTCTAGATCAACTAGTTACCACTAATTGAAAGAACGTATGTATGCCACTGTATATTCCACTAAAACTTGAATTTTCATAGGTTTGTGAGGACGTACGAAACGAGCATGCATCATGTTCACTCATGTCATTCATATTGCATTACTCCCTCCCTTATAATTGCTTATCCCAAGTATTAAGTTCAATCTCTCAGCAAAATAATCCTCTCATGTGAGTTGAATCCCTTTTTGATATAGATGGCCGCGCCCGTGTTTCCTACTGGTAGCAGCACCTTTTTGGACCAGTTTGGTACTCCCACCTTGCTCTAGAGGGTGCTTAGTTCAGTTGGGTACCCGAAGGCACCCCGCTACATGTGGAGGCAGGCAGTACCATTGGGAGACGTACCTTGGTACGTTGTGACCTTTATAGTACCGCAGAACCCCACGAGACCGTTGTGGCATGGGTGGAGCATTGAGACTGATGGGCAAAGCCCATGGGAAGCCGCTCAAGTTGCTACCCTTGATGTGCTAATGGATATAGCATAGAGCTTTAGGGATGAGTTAGTGGTTGGACCAGCTTCATCCATTCCCGAGTGGCTCCTACTGAGGCTAAGTGGACTCAAGAAGTTGGCCAGGCCTTGGTTCGAGGCCACGGTGAACATGTTCAGAGCGACAATGCTGGAATGAGTGCTATGATGGCAGTCTTGAAGCTTTGTCGAGTAAGGCAGGACACCCTTTCTAGTGTGTTAGAAGAAGCTGGCAAGGCAATGGTAGCCCAACACAAGTTTAGGTTGCGTGCCCGCAAGTATCGCCGTAGGGCAGATGCATGTGGGCAAGCTCAGCAAGAAGTAGATGAGATTTGAGGTATTGCAAATTATCGCCTACAACAGTGGGGTCAAACAGCACGCGAGAGAGATGAGCTTCATAACTAGCTGATGAACCTCACTATAGAGAGAGATGAGACGGCACAAGAGTTGGATTGTGTGACCCATCATAGAGATGCAACTTTAGAGTTAGCAGAAGAAAGACGTCAGGGTTGGATTATGGCTAACCACAACGCCTTTCAAAGGGATCATGAGCTCCAAGAGCAGGTTGAAGAGCTTCAGGTTGAACACCATCAACTGAACAACCGTCTGTTTCCTATTCCTCAACCCATACCAAGGTATCCTAATGTGGGTGGACCTCAAGTGATTGAGGCCGATGAAGAAGAAGAGGACGTGTAGATGGATGACAATGTAGCTAAACCTACAGATGAAGAAGAAGAGGAAGACCCAGAAGAAGTCCAAGGTGTCTCCGATGTGGACAACGATCACTTCTATGAGTAGTTAGTTAGCAAGTCTCACTAGTTTAAGCTTTTGCAGTCATTGATGTAATGGACTTAAGTACGATGACTGATGTTGGATGTACCTTTTTAATTTGAACTTGGCATGTAATGTACTTTAATTTGCTCCCTTCGGGATGCATACCTTGATGGTTAAGTTTAAAACTTCTCATGTTGGAATGCACTACATATGGCGCTAGTAAGCTGATTGATGATGTGGTGATTGGAGAATGAATTATTGCCTCTGTTTATTTTATGAAGTTTTCATTCTCTCCAGTAAATTCAGTTTGGCATAATTACATTGTTCCTCTCCAATGTGCTAACATCACCAATAATTACTGGTTGCGCATAGTTGCAGATGCCTCGCACTCGTTCCACTGGTGCGGCTGGTGATGATGATGACCTTCCACCGCCACCACCACCCACACCAACGGAATTGATGGCAATTCTTGTGGAAGGACAGCGCACTATGGCTGAGGCTCTTCGCACGATTGCAAATCGTGATGATCGTGGTGCACGTCAAGGACCAGAACCAAATCAGTATAGTGACTTCAAGGATTTCCTTGACACGAAACCCCTGATCTTCAAGGAGGCTGAGGAGCCCCTACAAGCTGATGAGTGGTTGAACACTCTCGAGCAGAAGTTTCATCTACTTCGCTTGACTGAGGTGCTGAAGACTGAGTATGCATCTCACCAACTGCATGGGCCAGCTGGTATTTGGTGGAGTCATCATCGGTCCACTATGTTCGCTAATGCTCAAATCACTTGGGATCAGTTCAAGTCTGCTTTCAGGGGAAATTATATTCCTCCTAGTCTCATGGTAATCAAGCATACAGAGTTCATGAAGTTGACCCAGGGGAACAAGAGCTTGAATGAATACCTACAGGCTTTTAATAACCTTGCAAGGTATGCTACTGAGTTTGTTGACACAGATGCTAAAAAGATCGCTAGTTTCAAGCGAGGACTTAGCCCCAAATTGATGAAGACCATGGGAAATTGCAAGTGTGCTCATTTTAATAAGTTTGTGAGTGATGCTTTATCGCAAGAGAACAACAATGCTGTGTATGCTGCTTCGAAAAGTCATAAGAGGGCCTATGAGGCGGATGCCTCACAATCCAAGGCTCTAGTCACAAAGAGGGCTCTATTCCATCCTCCTACATCAGCTGCTAAATTCTGCCCACCACAGAAGAAGAATCCAGGTAGGACTAGATTTCGCAAGGCCTTTACAATTGCTCTTCCCAAAGGCACTACTAGTCAAGGCAGTTCCAAGGCTCCTCCAAGTAACATGCCATGCTGGAACTACAACAAGACAGGCCACTAGGCAAGGGAGTGCCCTTACCCTAAGAAGAATAACTACCAAGGTGGCCGTCAGGGGCAGGTGAACCACACTAATATTGCTGATATTCCTTCAGGAGAGGTAGTAACTGCTAGTAAGTTTCTGGTTGATCAACACCCCGCAGTTATACTATTTGATTTGGGTGCTTCACATTCTTTTATTAGTCCCGCATTTGCATCCAAGTTTATGCAGAAAACATACACTATTGAGGGTGAGGGTTATTGTATTAGGGCTGCCAGTGGTACTATCCCAACCAAGCTTGTAGTTGGGGATGTACAATTTGAGATAGAGAGGCAAAGTTATCAGGTTGATCTGGTAGTTTTACCGGGGCTAGGTATCGATGTGATATTGGGAATGAACTGGATGAGTAGTCATGGAGTGCTTATTGATACATCGACTAGAGTAGTCATGCTTAGAGATCCTGGTAATCAGGAGGGTTTTCTAGTACAGCTACCCAGGGACATCAATCTTTCTTGTACGACTAATGCGGTGCAAGTAAAGGCTATGACAGATATCCCTGTCGTGTGTGATTTTTTGGATGTTTTTCGCGATGATTTGCCTAGATTGCCCCCAGATCGAGACATGGAGGTCAAGATAGAGTCGCTACCCGGTACAGCGCCCATCTCTAGAAGGCCTTATAGGATGCCTCCCAATGAACTAGCCAAACTTAAGACCTAGTTGAATGAACTTCTAAAGAAAGGCCTTATCCATCCTAGTTCATCTCTGTGGGGGTGCCCAGCTATCTTTGTGAAGAAGAAGGATCAATCCCTACACATGTGTGTAGATTATAGGCCCTTGAATGCAGTTACAATCAAGAATAAGTACCCTCTGCCATGCATAGATATCTTATTTGATCAGTTGTCTAAAGCAAAAGTCTTTTCCAAGATTGATTTGAGATCTGGTTATCATCAAATCAAAATTCAGCCTAAGAATGTTTCAAAAACGGCATTCTCCACAAGATATGGTCTGTATGAGTACCTTGTTATGTCTTTTGGATTGACCAATGCCCCCGCACATTTTATGTATCTGATGAATTCGGTGTTTATGCTCGAGTTTGACAAATTTGTGGTGGTATTTATAGATGATATCTTGGTCTATTATGAGAATGAAGAAGATCATATTGAACATTTGCGGGTGGTTCTCACTAGATTGCGGGAACACCAGCTTTATGCAAAGTTCAGCAAGTGTGAATTCTGGCTTCGTGAAGTACCTTTTCTCAGACACGTGTTGTCCGATGGTGGAATTATGGTGGATCCCACCAAGGTGCAAGAAGTGTTGAACTAGAAGGCTCCCATCTCAGTGCATGAGGTTTAGAGTTTTCTAGGGTTGGCTGGCTATTATTGTCGCTTCATCCCAGATTTCTCTAAAATAGCCAAGCCTATGACTCGGTTGCTACAAAAAGACATGAAGTTTGTCTGGACTTCCGAGTTTGATGCGGCTTTCCACACCCTGCGAACTCTTCTAACTTCGGCTCTGGTTTTGGCACAACCGGATATCGAGAAACCTTTTGATGTGTTCTGCAATGCATTAGGTATAGGTTTAGGAGGTGTTCTTATGCAAGATGGTAGAGTCATTGCTTATACCTCTCGCCAACTTTGGAAGCATGAGGTGAACTATCCGACGCATGACTTGGAACTCGCTGCAGTTGTCCATGCTTTGAAGGCCTAGAGACATTATTTGCTTGGCAATATGTGCAATATCTACACTGATCATAAAAGTCTTAAGTACATCTTCACTCAACCGGAGTTGAATATGCATCAGAGAAGATGGCTCGAGTTGATCAAGGCTTATAACCTCCAAGTGCACTATCACCCTGGCAAGGCAAACGTCGTCGCGGATGCCTTAAGCAGGAAATTTCATTGCCACTCTTTGATTGAAAGTGACTTCCATTTGTCAAAACTCCTTCATCCTGCAGTCCTTTACAACATCACTATCAGTTGTACTCTACAGAGTCGAATTATCGAGCTACAGAAGACAGATTCAGGTGTGTTCCACATCAAGCACAAGATGAAAGAGCAAGAAACCAAACATTTTCGGGTAGATGTGAATGACATGTTATGGTTTAAGGATAGGTTGGTGGTTCCGAAGGATAGAGAGCTTAGAAATCAAATCATATCCGAAGCCCATTCCTCTAAATTATCTATTCATCCTGGTAGTAGAAAAATATATCATGATTTGAAGCCTCACTTTTGGTGGACCAAAATGAAGAAAGAGATAGCCACTTATGTGGCTAGGTGTGACACTTGTTGTCGAGTCAAAGCTGTGCACATGAAAGCTGGATTACTTCAGCCACTCTCTATTCCAGGTTGGAAATGGGAGGAGATAAGTATGGATTTTATTGTTGGACTCCCTACTACTCAGAGGAATTTTAACTCCATTTTGGTGATTGTAGACCGTTTGACCAAGTCTGCACACTTCATTCCTGTCCGCATAGATTTCCATCCAACTGACTATGCGGAGTTGTATTTTAATCAGATAGTCCAACTTCATGGGATACCATGTACTATTGTCTCTGATAGAGGACCACAGTTCACTGCTTGCTTTTGGGAGCACTTACACGAATTATTAGGAACTAAGTTAGTAAGAAGTTCTGCCTATCATCCCAAACCAATGGACAAACAGAACGAGTGAATCAAATCTTAGAAGATATGTTGAGAGCATGTGTCATCTCAGCTAAGGGTTCATGGGAAAAGTGGTTGCCCCTAGCTGAATTCTCGTACAATAATAGTTATCAAGAGAGTATCAAGATGGCACCATTTGAAGCTTTGTATGGCCGAAAGTGTAGAACCCTGTTGAATTGGGTAGAAGCCGATGAAAGGAGATATTATGGAATTGATTTTGTTCAAGAAGCCGAAGAACAAGTCTGTACTATCCAAACCCATATGGCCGCAGCTCAAGCTAGGCAGAAAAGTTATGCTGATCGTCGTAGAAAACATATTGAGTTCAAAGTTGGAGACTTTGTCTATCTGAAAGTCTCACCCATGAAGAGTGTCCAACGCTTTGGTGTGAAGCGAAAGCTTGCGCCGAGATATATTGGTCCGTTTGAAATCATTGGACAAAGTGGTAAGGTAGCATACAAGATCCAATTACCTCCTGAGATGAATGCTATCTTCAATGTCTTTCATGTATCCCAATTGAAGAAATGTCTTCGCGTCCCTGAAGAGAGAGTTCCACTGGGGGATATCGAGTTAAAATCTGATTTGACCTTTGAAGAAAAGCCGGTCCGAGTAATTGACACTCGTGAGCGAGTGACTCAGAGTTGGGTGGTCAAGTTTTACAAAGTCATGTGGAGTAATCAGGGTAGTGAATGCGATGCAACGTGGGAAAGAAAAGATTATTTAAGGGATGGTTATAAGGAATTCTATCAACAATGGCACGCTTGTCAAATCTTGAGACAAGATTTTTATAAGGGGGGAGGGCTGTAACACCCTAGGTGTTTGGCTTCCACATTTGCACTTGCATTTCATGAACATGAGCATCATTCATCCATTCATGAGCTTATATTGCATGAAACATGTTTTCGAAACATTGCAACATATTGTTATATTTCATGTGTGTTGATTTTATGAAATGAATAGTGTGCAACACTCAAGTGCAACATGTGCAACTCACTTTAGTGAAACATGGTTAGTTAGTACTATGCAACAAAATCATGAAACATGTGAAAGATGACTTTGAAACAAAGGTAACATTTCACTTGTTTTTCCTTGTTTCAATGCATGTGATGCTTGATTTTGGTGTGACCAATGTGTGGTGTGGCTAATAATCCTCTTAAGCAACTTAGTTATACTTAGAATGTCATTAGGAACAATGTTCAAGTTGATCATTTTGCCTAATTAGGTTTCCAAGTCATGGTTTGACCATTATGGACTCCTAGAGCTCCTGAGTTTGACTGTTTAAAAAGTGTAGCTTAGAATGTTTGAATGTCTGAGCAATCTAAAGAAAGTTATAGAAAATTTTATAAGGAACAAACTTTGTTTAGAAGCCAAGTCATGAAAATGTGCACAACATGCTCAAAAAGGTCCCACAAGTCAGTTTTGGGGTTGTGTTCGACACTTAGAAAATTTCTAAGTATAAAGGCTGGATTTTAGTTTCATATACCCGACTTGTTCATGTTGTAGCTCCCAAACCAAGCCGAACCAGCTCGAGCTCCAATTGGCAAAGTTGAAGATCTCACTTAGTACTCCAACTTTGTCAACTAATCCATGAGCCGAATCATCACGGTTTAGGAGTTATGTAGCATTGAAAATTGCCTATCAATCGGTTCACTTGTAACTGAATTGGAGTTTCAGATTCGCTACAGTCACGACCGGCAGCGGAACCATGCCGCCGCGTGGACGCCATGCGCCCAGCTGGTCCTGACCGCACTGCGTGCTGGACAACATGAAGAGGAGGATGCCTGCTACCTCTCTGCTCGCCCGCACACGCTCTGCCTCCCACTCGCTCTCTCTCCCGACGCCACTGCCCTCCATTACTGTCGAGCAAGCCGTCGTCGCCTAGCTCACTCGCCGCCGCAAAATCGATGCCTCCAGCTAACCCACAGCTCCGCCATGTCCTCCTCTACCTCATCGACCTTCTAGCTAAGCCAAACGAGCTGTAGGTGAGGTCCTTTGGCCATTTTTCCGGCGTCGTCTCCATGGCCGTACCTCGCCGGAGTGGAGCTCACCACGGCCAACCACCACCGGAGTCCTCTCGTCCTCTCTCCCTTCTTCCTTCAGCTCCCCCATGAGCCCTAGAAGCTCGTACCGAGCTTAGCCATGCCCTACATGGCCGGACGTTGCCGAAGCATCGCCGGATTTCCTCCACCGTCCGCCATGCACGTCGCCATGCACGTCGTTGTCAGTGTTCGAGTTCGGTAGAGGCTGAGGTGAGGGCATAGATAGGTGCGCATTGTCGTCAGGAGCACGCTGGTGCCCTCGGTATCGCTGGAGAAGCCGCCATCGGCGAGCTTCGCCGCTGCCGCGCTGTCGCAAGCGCCGTCCCCTATTTTCGTCTCACTGGCATGCGGGCCCTGCTGACGTGTGGACCCCGCGTGAAAGTGACTGCGTATTCAAAAGCTAGTTCAAATTTTCAGATTTGGATGCTGTTTTGTAAAATGTATATCTCCAAATTGGTAGATCCTAATGGGGTGATTCCAATTTTGTTAGGATCATAGGGAAGTCTAGTATTTAGGAAAAATATGACATGAACACTTGAAGTGGAAATTTTGGATGAATTAAACAGGAACTTGAAATGTGTTTTTAAATGCATGCAAACTTGTTTAAATTATATCTTGAGTTTATTTGCTTCAAAAATTATGAAATTTTGTGGGTAAGCTATTCTTGCTTAGTATAAGCTTTGGTAAGGATTTGAGAGTCATTGCATGTATAGTTTTTGAGTTATAGATTTTCCTTTTATCATTGAATGATCCTTGTGTGAATTTTTGTAAATTATCTAGGAATCCAATGACCAGGAAATTTTGTGGGGAGTATCCTAGTACCTAAAGGATGCTAGGAAAAATATAAAATTTGTTGCTTGACACTTTGCACTAAGGTTTCCTAATTATGTCATTTTAAGCCTTTATGTCTTTGTTATTTTTCTGTAGGATGTTATACTTGGTCAAATGATGTGAAATTTTTATAGTAGTCTACTTGGAGCATGTAGTACCTACTGTAATGTTTGTAGATTAAATGGTTCAGTTGGCATATATATTTATTATTCCTCTTAAATAATTAAATAAATATTAAAAGAAATGATTTGGGGATGAACACCTTACTTTCTGGTGTTCTTGTGATATTTGTGATGAGTGAGTGAAGTTGGTTTCGTCCATTTATGTGTTTGCAACATAAGTTAATAATTATTTTTCTGCATCGTGTCTTTCGGGACAGTTCTGGGGACTTTGCAAAGTTTCCCATAATAATTTGGTTTGATGGAAATGTGATGAATGCAAAAGTTGTAGATAACTTAGGTGTCTAGCGCCTGTCAAAATTTTGAGGCATTTGGCCCAGGAGTTTAGGAGCTACAGCTGTTCAAAGTTAGATTTCAGAGTTGCTTGTTCTCTGTCTTGTTTGGACCTGATCATGTAATTCTGTAAATTCGACCTGGTAAAGGTTGGAACCATGCCTAGATGTCTAAAAATGAATTGTAGGTAATTTCATAAGCTTTCTAAATTGTGTTGTTGCATATCATTTGGAATTGTAGATCTTTAGTTATGGCCAGTTTGCTGTACCGCTATATAGTTCCTATTTTGCTGAAATGCAAATGCATGTGTGTATGATTTGTTGCAATGTTCTTGTTGATTGTTTAGGGGCTAGCTTAACTTGAGAACATGATTACGTGCAGGTGCTAGGTCCTTAACTGAAGATGAGCAATTATACATTAGGTTGTATAAACTTGGTAAGTTAAAGTGATTTGAATAGAGCTTAAGTTGGAATATACGGACTGCAGTGAGAATATGCATTCCCCGAGCATCCCTAACTTCGTTCATGTGCATCCATGATATTTATCGTGTGCATACATGCAATAGGTGTGTCAGAGGGAGTGACGTTGCTGGAATTCGAGGGAGCCAACCAGGAGGAGGAGCCCGAGGTGCAGGAAACCGACGAAGCAGCCGCCAAGGAGGAGTTGCCCGAGTGCCCTGACCACCGTCCTTCCTCTTTCCTAAAAGGCAAGCCCTGGAGCATATTAAGCCTCCCATGTTTTTACAAATACCTTGAGTATCTTTTATTCGTTGATGATGCATTAAGTATAGGAATTGGTTGGAACCAATTGTTACATTATATATCCATCCTTGTCCAGATATCGCACTGGAATCCTATTTAAGTTCAGGAACGGGTTAAATGCTTAGCCATGCTTAGTGCGGTAGAAGTCAGGTGATTTCCTATCACCTGCGAGCTTTAGGATGAGGTGGATCATGGTTGACTATATTTGCTATCCTGGAAAAGAACCATGTTAATAATGAATTAAGACTAGGTGGAGTCTTGTGTAGGTTTGGACATAGTGACTCCATCTGTGTCATTTAAGGACCAATACGCTGTATGTCCTTATGTCATGTTGAACGTAGCCTAACACTTAGCTGGCCGGATAAGTCATTTCGACTACAAAGCCTAGTAGCTTGACTCACGCCAGGGACGTGAGCAGTGGCGTGCATTCTGGAGGTAGTAAGGATGTGCGGAGAGCCATTGGCATAAGTCCAAGGCGGGTTAGAGTCCCGAACAACCTTGGCAGAGTGGTTCTCTGAGAATGTCGATCTGTTTGGACTCGCGACTCCGGAATTGTACCAAAGGTGACTCGTTTGCGACCCTGATGGGGGAAGCAAGGTTTGTGTTTAGGAATACCCCTCTAGCTGGATAGGAATCGATTCGAATCGCCGTCTCTCTCGGATAGTGAGAACTTGACTGAGCAGCGGCAACGTAGATTCACTTAATTTAACGATATGGTTAAATGGATGATGATGATAATGTTGCCACGATTTATACTTGATATGGTTATTAATGTTTGCATCTTAATCAAATGATGGCTTAGTACAGGTGCTAATATAGATGACAGGTTAATGGCTAAAAGTCACTGCTAGTTTTGGTTAAGAGTTGATCTTTATTACTTATGCTTTTCCGCAAAAACAAAGTGTCAGCCAGATCCACTAAATTAAGCTATGCATGATCCTTGGTGTCATTTGTTTTTGGTTTCCGATGGGTAAGTATAGCTGAGTACATTCTCATACTCAGGGTTTATTCCCTCTTGTTGCAGATGACCTTCTATATCAGGGATTCTATAAGTATTGTCTCCACCGGACGGGTGATGAAGACTAGATCATGGGCATGATCTCTGTTCC
Organism: Miscanthus floridulus; assembly: GCF_019320115.1. Lineage (NCBI taxonomy): Eukaryota > Viridiplantae > Streptophyta > Magnoliopsida > Poales > Poaceae > Miscanthus > Miscanthus floridulus. The sequence goes on from NC_089590.1 coordinate 6,827,429, forward strand.
CTTATCTGAATGCTTTTACGGGTTGTGATCAGCAAACCAGTATTTGTGTTTGAACTCGGGTGTGTAAGTTAAACTATTTGCTTCCGCATACTTTACAAGACTTGTTTTGTAATAATGATGACTCTGAGGTGTTGTAACCTATTTGCAAACCGTCTGTGAAATGTTGCAACATACGATATGTTATGTTGAATTACTATGGTCTTGGTTGTATGCAAGTTGGTTTGAAATCCTTCGAGATTTCAGTTGACTACCGGGTTTATATGGGCTCAAGTGCGAGAATTTGATCGTCCTGGCGATTATTTTTGTACTTGTGCTCTTATAAATTGGTCGGTTCTATGACAAGCATGATAGGAAGATAGTTCACCTTGATGCTGGTATCTCCCCCAACGGTGCGCACAGTAGTGGCATAAGACTGCAGCCACTGTGTGGGGTTCATTCATCCTTCATAGGGCTCAACCCTGGTGATTTTGAAACCATGGGGCCACTAAAGTGTTTGGAGTGCCCTTGTGAATGCTGGGGGCCCTTTGGGATTGTCACCGTCATGATTTGTGGCGTTGCCGATGTTGAGTGGCTAGAGGGCTAAGTCTAGATTACTGACCTCTTGCTCATATTCTTGATGGCGGTGTACTTCTTCATGGCGATCGAAACGACGCTTGTCGATATCATGTCACGCATCTCAGAGATTGTTGAGGTGTGCTTGGATGTCATGTTTGACTTCCTGGTCGTGTTGGCGAGGGTGGTCGATGCGGTTGCCCATAGCTCCCCCCTGGAGAGGTTGTCCATCGTTGCGGTGCTGGTCGGCGAAACAACTTTGGTTGGGGCGGCGATTAGATCTCGGTGCGGTGGATCGGCGAATCAAGCTTGTCGAGTAGGAAGGTCTCTGATCCTGATGGACCTCGTTGACCTGATAGCGCACCGCTTTAAGCATGGCGGCAACCCTAGCGACCTTCGGTGTCTGTAGGAGCTGGGCGAGCTCATTGGCGGCCATGACCAAGTTGGCGCTTGGGGTCTTGTAAATGTCGTGGGCGTCAACATGGACAAATTCATCATTGAGATTGTGTTGGAGTTGGTGTGGCCTTCCTTGTGAGTCGAGCTGAGCCTCGGCTACCACAAGGGTAGCCTCATTTACCCTATGCTACACATAGTTGATGCTCCTATTGATGCGGGCAGCATGGTCCTCCTTAGTTTCCCCATCCCATGGGGGGCTATCAACGCTGACGTTGAAGATTCTGTCTCCTCGGAAGGGTAGGAAAGGAGGTTGTATGGCGGTGGTTTCGATGATGGTCCACATAGAGCCCTAGGACTCAGAGTCTGGATTTTCCTCTAGGATGATTTGGAGGGATGCTTTGGGGTGTTGGCCGATGTGTAGCATGTTGACAGTCGGCGAGAGCTGGTCGGCAATCTGGTCGGAGAGAGGATGGATATTTCCAACCTAGTCGGCGAACTTGCCCCTTAGGGCATCTTGATAGGTGGTGGCCGTGCTGGTGAGCCCAAAGGGTAGGGCCGTAACCCCTAGAGTCTCATGTTTAGCCTCTAATAGATTTGGATCGAAGGGTGGTCAGTGCTGAACCAGAGTGGTTAGTGTTGATTCTGCGATGGAGAGGCAATCAACGAGCTTCTGGCCAACCTGATCGATGGATATGATTAGATCATCATTGTTGATTTGCCTCCTCGGGTAGTAGGGAAGCAAGTGGTGAGTAGTCGATGAAGGCGACCTCAGAGGCGGTTTCAAGATCGGATCTGCAGTCGCAAGTGTTAGGGTGATTAGTGCAAAATTAATCTGCATCGGCTCGATGAGCTCTCTGACTCCATCAGCATTGATGACCCAAGAGATCGATCCAACCATGAAGATCTGGCTAGGCTACGGGAAGGATGAAGAGCCTACAAAACATACCATCTTGTTCGACATGGAAATAGCACGCACACCCCTACCAGGTATGCCAACTATCGATAGAATATCATCGGTAGTCCTTTGAGGGGTATCCCATGAAGGTTGATTGATCAATAGAGATGGATGTAATCGAGAATAAGAAAGCAACAGAGACATATGAGTTAGACAGGTTCAGGCCATCAGCGTGACATAATACCCTACTCCTATGGTCTGTTGGATTGTATTAGCTATTATATGATATTGCGTGTGTTTGGAGGGGGTACCTACCCGCCTTATATAGTCTGGGGGGTAGGGTTACAAGTTGGTTAGATCTAGGAGATAAATTATAGGAATCATGGGATCATACGTATCCTAATAGATCTCATAGTATCTTCAGGATATCTTTCCGGTGTCTTGCGAGACGCGCCGAGCAGCGTCGTGCCCCACAAGGCTTCGTCTTGTGGGCTAGGCCACCCCTAGGTGCGCAACCCATGTGGTCTGCC